>NW_022631075.1:619713-654838 GCF_010015895.1 Lontra canadensis | reverse complement strand
CAGAGGAAGCTTCTGCTCTCTGCTAATGTGCAGTAGATATGTACCGAGAATCGAGACCCATTGATTTTGCAGACAGCTCTTGGTTATCCACACATATGGCAGCAGTATTAACGACACGGAAAATCAGAAAAACATGGACCCTACACCTTGACCCATGCGGCACTCATAAGGGCCTGCTTGGGACAGCTGTGTTTGGGAACTAATGGTCAGTGGCCACTTCCTTTAGCAGTGTGTTTTGGGTCTTATTCTTTTCTTTGTCTTTTTGGTTTTTTTTTTTTAATTGATTTCAACTTTTCTATAGGTTTGAATTTTTCAAAATAATAATTTGGGGGGGAAATGACGCCAGTAATACATATTAAAAAAAAAAAAGAGGACCACCTACATGGCTCAGTCAGTTAATGGTTGAACTCTTGATCTCAGCTCAGGTCTGGATCTCAGGGTCATGACTTCAAGCCCCAAGTGAGGCTCCACGCCCGTTATGGAGCTTACTTAAAAAAAAATGGGGTGCCTGGGTGGCTCGGTGGGTTAAGCCTCTGCCTTTAGCTCAGGTCATGATCTCAGGGTCCTGGGATTGAGCCCCAAGTCGGGCTCTCTGCTCAGCGGGGAGCCTGCTTCCCCCTCTCCCTGCCTACTTGTGCTCTCTCTCTCTCTCTGTCAAATAAATAAATAAATAAATAAAATCTTAAAAAAAAAGAAGGTGAGTGGTCCCCATTTACCTCCCCATACTACTCCCCTCTGCAGAGATAACCACAGTTGACAGTCTGTTGTGAATCTTCCCAGGTTGATTTCTTTTCATTTACAAACGTACATACGTACATAGTTATTTGGGTCTTTGCTTTTTTGTTTTTCTGACTTACATGTCAGGAATCATGTTATATAACATAGTGGGATTTTTTTTTTCTCTAAGATTTTATTTATTTATTTGAGAGAGACAGAGAGCATGAGTAGGGGGATAGGAAGAGAGAGAAGCAGACTCCCCGCTGAGCAGGGAGCCCTACACGGGGCTTGCTTTCAGGACCCTGGGATCATGACCTGAGCCGAAGACAGATGCTTAACCGACTGAGCCACCCAGGTGCCCTCATTGCAGTTTTTTTAAGACTTCATTTTTTTTTTAAGAGGCGTTTTAGGTTCACAGCAAAATTAAGAGGAAGGTATAGAGATTTCCCATGTCCTCGGTGCTGTCACCCTACATGTAGCCTCGCCTGTTAACCACATCCCCAGCAGAGTGGTACATTTATTATCAAGGACGAACCTACATCGACAAGTCATTATCCCCCAAAGGCCATAGTTTACCTTAGGGCTCACTCTTGATGTTGTAATTCTGCAGGTTTGGACAAAAGTATAATGACACATATCCATCATTATACTATCATAGAGTAGTTTCACTGCCCTAAAAGCCCTCCACGCTCTCCGCCCTCCTAATACACCCCCTGATCACCACTGATCTCTTTATTGCCTCCTTAGTTTTGCCGGTGGCTTTCTATTCTTATTATTTAACACTGTCTCCCGGTGATGAACGTTTATTTTGTTTCACATCTGTGTTCTTCTACAGAACCCAACTCTGCCGGCGCTGAACTGTTCCGTTGAAAATGCCCATCCGACGGTTTCTTACTATGCTCGTCCTCAAGTGGCGTCGTACAATACCTACTACCATAGCCCTCCCCACCTGCCGCCATATTCTGCTTACGACTTTCAGGTATATTTTGAGAGAAAAAGAACTGTCTGTGACTCTTGCTGCTGTTTGTGCTGCCTTGTTCTCTCCCTGATTATGGAACCTCCCTACCATGGACAAGGTAGCCAGGCCCTCAGGCCGATGGCCATCAGCAGCCTGTGGGGACTAGTGACCAGCTTACAGACAAGGCAAGATAGGAGAGATGGGGAGGGTGGGAAAGACACAGGAAACAGAGAGATGGAAGGAAAGGGAGAGAAGGAGCAAGGATCGAGGTGTCCCAGAGCGCTTTGACCGGCACCCAGGAGAGGACGTTACTCATTAGTACATCAGTAGGGACCCCTGTCCAACGGTGGCTTTTCCCATTCTTCTACCACTGAGAGAGGCCTAGTCCTGCTCTTTAACACAACAGACTCTGGCCAATGGATTGAATAGCATCTGTAATAAGGAACAATTCCCTGGTTTTCCTCCAGACTTCCTTAACTAGGACTATACAGAGAAAGGGTTTATTTTTTTTTTAATAACAACCCCCCCCTCTTTTTGCCTTGTTATCACAGAGATCCGAAATAGAGTTACCAAATTTGCACTTTCCCTTTTCCTTTTGAGCTGAGACGAAGCACAGAAAAATAGAACCAAGAAAGACACTTAATTAAAAGGCCTTCATTGTGTGCCAAGCACTGGGCTAGGCACTTCAAGGAAACAAGCAAAATGGTCTTTTCAACATTTATAGTGATCGTCAACCCTTGACCATAGAAGAGCGGGATTACACGGAAATCTGGTTAATTGAAAATTGGAGAACCAAAGGAAAATACCTTTGAAAGGAGAGGAGCCCATAATGAATTTGCTTCTCCTAAGGTCCCCTGGATGCTCCAAGGGGACATAAAGGCACGACTGTTTGGGGATACTTCCAATTAGCCAGCCAGTTTACAAACACAAAACCTAATTTCAGCTTTAGATTCACAAAATAATTGAACCTGGAAAGCCCCATTTTGTTGAAGACAGTGCCCTTTTGTTCAGCTCCGATGCTGTGCATGGAGGTCTAGGCCAGTATATTGCAACAGTAATACATGTGACCATGGACTTGTTCACTCTTATAAAATGCAGAACCAGAACAAGGAGGTGTCCATCAAAGCTTGGGAACAAATAGTGCCGGAACTTGTTCTAAAGCCTACGGTATTTACAGGTAGACAACAGAGGGAACTCATTCCCCAAATAGGTATAGACTGGGAAACACAAATCTGTTCAAAAAAGGCACAGATAATTTTTAGCAGTGACAGAGGCAAAAGGAGTCCTTTAAGAGACTGCAGGGATATGAACCCCTGGGTGGCTCAGTCAGTTAAGCATCTGCCTTCAGCTCAGGTCGTGATCCCAGGGTCCTGGGGTCGGACTCCCAGCTCAGCAGGGGATCTGCTTCTCCTTTTCCCTCTGCAACCCCCTCATGCTCTCTTGTGTGGGCTCTCTCTCTCTCAAATAAAGAAAATATTTAAAAGAGAGAGAGAGGATGCAGGGATGCTGAAATTAACACAGGAGCAAAAAGTAATAAAAAGTCATCCCCGGGGGGTACCTGGCTGGCTTAGTTGGTGGAGCACGCAACTCTTGATCTCGGGGTCTGAGTTCAAGTCCCACGTTGGGCATAGAGCTTACTTTAGGAAAGAAAAGGTCATCCTGGGATGGAGGGGCCGCAGACACATAGTCCAGCTCCAGAGGCTGCCTCTATTTATTTTTTATCAAAGCAAATTTTGTTGATTATATTGATTTTAGGAATTTTCACTTTCTAATGAACTCCAAAGTAGGAACAGTCATCCCCCTGGTGATGGTCCTTGTACACTCTAAGATAGGAAGCCTGTCTATAGGGTATGGAGACATTTCTCTGTCCATTGTTCCTCATTCAGACACTACCCCAGGGATGAAAACAAGATTGACTCCTCTTTTTAATAACAGCTCCCCTTCCTTGAGCCCTTGTTGCACACCAGCTGTGGAGCTGAGGTCTTCACGTGTGTCATCCGATTTATATATCCAATACAAATATCACCCTTTGGGGGAAAGAGTCTTGCCATTGCCCGTCTCTTGTCATTGGAGTCTGTCTGACTCTAGATTGGCTTGAAGAATTCTTTGGGGAAGCTATAAATCTGACCCCAGCATAGATCTTTCCCCCCAGTTATTTTAGGACACTTATATTTTTTTACCGATTTAAATTACGGGCTTCCTTATCGTGACTCAGAAGGGGTCTCTAGAGAGTAAACTCTCTAATAATTTAATTATTAAATTGCTCCCCACTCCAGGAGCTGCTGGGACACTTCTCATACCTCTCCTGGTTCTTTTTCTAGATTTGAGCTGTCTCTGTGTTTCCTCATTGGAGACTTCAGAGTCGGGCGGTATGGGTTTTGAGTGATGTGGGTTTTTAAATTTCTTTTAAAGACTTTATATATTTTAGAGAGAGAGAGAGCACACCTGGGCAGGGGGAAGAGCAGAAGGGGAGGGAGAGGAAGAGAGAGAAGCAATGCTGGAGAGCAGATTCCTCACTGAGAGCAGAGCCCACGTGGGGCTCAGTCCCAGGATCCCAAGATCATGACCAAGAGTCAGACACTCAACCAACTGAGCCGCCCAGGTGCCCCAAGTGATGTGTTTTTAGGTAAACTGTTTCCTTCTGGAACTTCAGCGGTGTGCTTGAATTGAGCTTTCTTTTGTTCACCAAGTTTCATTCCCTTCTAGTTTCTTTTTTTAAAAGATTTTATTTATTTATTTGACAGACAGAGATCACAAGTAGGCAGAGAGGCAGGCGGGGCGGGGTGGTGGTGGAGGGGAGCAGGTTCTTTGCTGAGCAGAGAGCCCGATGCGGTGCTCAGTCCCAGGACCCTGGGCTCGATCCCAGGATACTAGGATCATGACCTGAGCTGAAGACAGAGGCTTTAACCCACTGAGCCCCCCCAGGCACCCCTCCCTTCTAGTTTCATAGGAGGAAATACCAGTCTTTACCCAGGAAAGCCAAGAGGATGAGGGAACACCTTGCTTGCATTCCTAGATAAATAGAAAGCAATCAGCAAAACCACACACCAGCTCTGACGATAAAACTTCCAGAAGGACAGACCTACCCCACCCTCCCCCGCCACCAAAAAAAGCCAGAACTTCCTTAGGATCTCAGATTGAAAAAGGGCCCACATCACAGATGACTTTTCTAGACTTTCTTCTAAATGACTTCCCCATTCGGGTCATTTCTAAATAGGACTATATATGTAACTTTGTGTTTGAAAGCTACTGCTCCTTTTTACCCCAAGGCTGATAGAAGAGAGAGGAAAAAGAGGGATAGGATTTTATTTTAATCCCTCCAAGTTGTGCCCTCGTTGGGTAGCTGTCCAGTTAGGAAGCTTAGGAAACATTCCTTGTGGTCAGACACGACGAGGGCTTTGCTCTGGTCAGATGGCCTGAGGAGGCTGTGAGTGCTGAGCTGGGAGAAACGGGACTCTCGTAAACATTGGACTCCACGGCGTCCTCGCTTCGTGAGCTCCCCATTCCCCAAGGCAGGAAGATGGAAACTGAGGCTATCTTGGCCTCCTCACTAACCTCCCTACTCACTTCCGTTGCCCCGACGACACTCCTTTCCCTCCTACCTGTACATTGGTTTTAGCCAAGTAGCCCAAATTCCGCAGGGTATAAGGCATTGGGTTCTATTGCGCTGGGAAATTCAACCTAAGGGAGCTTTATGTAACACTTCAAGGGTCCCAGCCATACTTCCCAATCTGGCCCACCAGGCGGGTCCCCCTCCTTCACTAACGGTGAGCTGCCTCCTCTCCTGTCCACCTAGTAAACAAAAGTCTCAGCCTACGCAAAATGCAGACACCTCTGTTTATGCTCGTTATCAAAGCCTGTGAAGGTACCGTAGCCACCAAAAATGACTCACTAGAGATTGGACCCGTTTAATGGGAGGATCACTTTAGTCCTGGGGGAGGGGGTGCATGGCATGGGCTACCGAAAGCCTTAGAAGGCTGTGGCTGCCCCAGCTCAACCGTTTCTCTGTATTTCCCCCTCGCCTACCAAGTGTGTTCCACCGGGCGGGGGGGGGGGAGCTGGGGGGTCATCCTCTGGTAGCACCCTCAGCCTGTGGCTCACCCCCCTTCTCTCCCCTTCCTCCAAGGAGCGACTGGGCAGGCGGCAGGCTCGAAGTGACCACGGTGGCCCAGAAGTAGGCTATTTAGATGCTTTTCATGCTTTGTGGCATGCGAGGATTCAAAGCTCTGTTCTGCTGAGCTGCCTGTCCCATTAGTAAAGTCGACTCCCACTCCCAGGCAGGAACCAAAAAGCACCAGGCCAGCTCCCCAGCTGTAACAAAGCCAGATCCTTCCCAAGGTGCCTGCTGGTTGCTAGGAAACTACGTGCGGGTCCTGTGGGCCTTGCCCTCCCCCCCCCGCCCCCCCAACCCCGGGCCCCAAGGGTGTGTGGACTGCAGCCAGTTAGCTCCCTAGCTCTGCCAGGAGTCCTTCAAGTTTATCCTTAAGACTCCCAGCGTCCTCAAAGGGAACTGAGAATCATACCACTCCCAGCCGCTTGAATCCTTCCCAAACATGAAAGCAAGAAGTGAGAACCAAAGGCCATTGTGTCACACACACACACACCCCCTTTTACTATCAAAGTGTGCAACTGCCACCCTCGGCGGCTGCTGCCCACAGAAGCTTCTCGCAGCACCTCCCGGGACAGAACGGCCTCTTGCTGCACTGTTGGAAGCTTGCACCTCCTGTCTAGGAGCACCTAAACCCGGCCGCCTTGTTCTCACCCTCCCATGGCACCTTTAGAAGGGCCAAGTGCCACGTCTCCAGTCCCTGGCATGGAGACTTTTGTCTCCACTGGGCTGAGAGGACAGTGCTCTCCCTTGAAAGCAACAGGGGAGGAGGGAGGGAGGGAAGGAGGGAAGAAGGGAGTCCTGTAGTGCAGAATGGAAAACTAGGAAGTCCTCCCAGAGTGGAGAGAGAAATTGGGATTTTAGCAAGGAATCGGGCTTGTCTTAAGTCCACTGACTCAAGATGTTTTGTCTTTAAGGGTTCTGCAGGTCCTTTGACCCTGTCCATTCCTTCACTCAGTGCTGAAAGAATGAATGGGGTGGGGGAGGAGGAGGGAGTGATGGGAGCCACATCCCTTGTCATCCCAGCACAATGTGGATGGATATCTCAGTGCCATGGGCAAGACCTAGATACCTGGACAGCCCTTTCTAAGGAGTGCAGGGGTGAGGACTGGGGATTAGGAGACTCAGCCAGGTGGTCTCAGGCTCCAGAAATCTCATATCAAGGCCAACTCTCAGTAGCCCCAGACCTTTAAAAATAACACGATTGACTCAGACTGGCCAGCCAAAGTAAAGGCATAACCTCCCGCAAATAGCACTCGAACTGTTGAGAAATTGTGGTGTAAGTGGGTCTTTTTGTTTTTCTTTTAAAAGCCATATCTTAAAATTTATTTATTTATTTATTTATTTATTTATTTATTTATTTATTTATGAGAGATTGAGACAGAGAGAGAGAGTGGGGGAGGGGAGTGGAGGGAACAGATCAAGCAGACTTCCTGCTGGACCTGGAGTCCAACCCTGGGCTCCCCGAGATCAGAACCTGAGCTGAAACCAAGAGTCAGTGCTTAAGCGACTGAGCCACCCAGGCACTCCTTTTTGTTTTTCTTTTCATGTACCAGTTCCTCCTAGAACTAAGACACACCAGAAAATTGCAGTTCTCCAGCCCTGTTCCTTGGCTTATTATGTTCACCCTTCCTGAGAGCCTAAAACCAGCCTCTGACCCCCTGCCATCCAGGTAGTCCCCTCCAGTCTCCAGGCCTCAGCCATGCTCCACCGCCAGAGCAAGGAGAGGTACCCACAAGATGTGACTGTAATCTTTGAAAACATGTTTTACTTTTTAAAAACATGCCAAGTTGGGGCATGTGGGTGGCTCAGTTGGTTAACTGTCTGCCCTCAGCCCTGGTCATGATCCTGGGGTCCTGGGATCGAGTCCCACGTCAGGCTCTCTGCTCAGCGGGGAGTCTGCTTCTCTCTCTCTCTCTCTCTCTCTCTCTCTCAAATAAGCAAATAAAATCTTTTTAAAAAAAACATACCAAGTTCATCTGATATACTCCTGAGGTTAGGGTCACTCATTCAACATTTATTGAGTACCTACTACTTGCCAAGCACTGTTCTGAGCTCTGGGGGATATATCAATGAACAAAATGAAAACAGGCCAACTCTCCTTGAGCAGGAAAGTCATCAGGGTCAAGGGTACACATGAGCCAGGGAAAGAGAAGTAGCAATGACTCCTGATGTGTCAATTCACTGTTTTTAAAAAGAAAAAAAAAAATCTCTATCCTCTCCCTTCCCAAAGACTACCAAAGTCAGACAACTCGAAGTAATACTGAATCCTACGTCACTGCAACCTGGCAGGTTGTACCTTGTTCTTACCATTGGTGTTCTCATCTCCGCGCCCGTGCTCCTCTCTGCTCTCCGACCTACCCCACGCTCGGGCGGGTGGGCCGCAGTTAAGATGAAACAAATTGTCAGACTTGGAAAAGCCCAGATCCAAGAAAGCCCAATTAACCTCTGTGACCTTAGTTCTTGTTTGGTGTTTTTGTTTGTGGGATGGGCTCTGGGACATATTCTGGCGGCCAAGACTTTCCCAGGCATTACTGGCTTAACCTCTGAAGTTCTTAAGGGCCAAAGTAGCTTTCCGAAGACTAGCGGGGATGCTGTTGCCATGGCTCGAGGGAGAGGCACTGAAGGCTTGGGCTGTAAACATGGACAGGGAAGTGGTGGACTGAAGAGACAACACAGAAGTAGGAGTGACCAGGTGGCTGGTTGCAGGGCTCAAGGGGCGGGGGAGGAGGACCCCATGCTCTCCACGTGGGCGCTGTGCAGCCTGAGTGACTGCGACAGCGGGACCCCCCCAGCTGATGCCCCGCATGAACTCTGTAAGGCTTCGGAGCGCTCTGTTGTTCCAAACAGGAGCACACCTGGTCCACACTCGTTTTTTAAGTAACGATGGGCTTGGGGGGGGTGGATTGCGACCCAGCTGCTTTAACTGGTGTTTCATTTTTATTACACAGCATTCCGGTGTCTTCCCATCCTCCCCGCCCTCCGGACTTTCTGATGAGCCCCAGTCCGCCTCGCCTTCGCCCAGCTACATGTGGTCCTCGAGCGCACCGCCCCGCTACTCTCCCCCCTACTACCCGCCTTTTGAAAAACCACCACCTTACAGCCCCTAAAGACGAATGCCTGCTGGCTATTGAGATTATCGTGGCTTTTGTATTTCTGCTTTAGTGGAAGTGTGTAGGGTACAAAATTTAAAGTGTGATTTTTATGCATAAAGTTTTATGAAGGCCTGCCAAGCTAGGGAAAGATAGGGATGAAGCTTATTCATTTATCAGTGCAGAGCAGGGGTGGCTAGGCTGAACCCAGCGCTTCCAAAAAGGGCAGCGCACACTCTAAGCAAGGCTGGGGAGCCATCCCAGCAAGAAGCTTGTCCCGTTGGGACCTGGACCTGCGTTTCCCTATGGCTCTGCCTCGGCCCTCTGCTGCAGCGGCAGCGGGGCTTGCCACCTGTTCCACTTTGTGTAAATGCAGTGTCGTCCTCAAACCCTCGACAGACCGCCACCCTAGCACCTTGGGTTGAGCACCTGGCTTATCTATAGGCCCTATCTTTCCCTACCACTGCAGTTAGTCCCTAAGGAAAATTTCCCAGCTGGAGCTACCCAGTGGTTCCAATGCAGAGAGTTTTGGCTAAGATTTTGTTTGCTTGTGTCTGGATGTCAAAAAACGCTGTCTGTATCTTATACTCCTTTCTTCTCTGTGAGTATTGTAAAAATGGCTGTTGTGATCGTTCAGCTCAGCTTTTGTTATCAGTACCTCCCAAAGGGAAAAGTGCAATATTCCCTCGAATAGTGGGAACAGGACTGATTGTTTAGAATGTGCTGAAATACAGAGACCAACGTGTGAGGTGTTTTGAGTCGATCTCAGTGACACATTCGATAACTTAAGAGACAGAGGTTCTGCTGCGTGGTGCAGTGTTACAGAAGACATTGGCTATGGGAGATCTTACGGTTAAAATTCAGAGTTTAAAACGCTAGGCTAGGTTCTTGGGTGGTGATGATGAATTTACTAATCTTTGTGACTATTTAATCTTCAAATATTGTGCTTCAATCCCAGCAAACCGCACGTATCCCGCACCCCACCCCGAGAGAATCATCTGTATTTTAATGCCACTGCTCTTACTGGCCCTTTTTTCTGTTGAGACCAATCACGACAGTGTTCAAGATTATGAAAGTGTTACAATGCCGCTTTAAGTCTGCAAAACCTCAAAAGTAGCCAACTTGACAAATTCTTAGGTGTTACCGTAGATTTCACATCCATCTGGCACATTGTGGTAGGTGTTTGTATGGTTCTTTTAATTATGCATAGCTTTAAACCATCCACCTGATGAATTTAACACTTCAGCACCCATGCCTTCACTTCAGAAGGAACACTTTCACTGCAATCTTATGTTAACCTGAGACTTGAGTGATTTAAAGGAAGATGGATAATCCTACACTTGTATAACGTAAAAATACAGGGGCTACAGGAGGGTACCTAATTAGTTCTGCAAACACAGAACGCATACTGGAAAATTTTCCGGCCGATTTCGCTACCTCCCGACTTGATGGATTAGAGGTAGCAGGCAAATGCTGGTGCTCCCATCTACCTTGTAGACACCCAGCCATCAAGAATTATCAAGGCACAAGTGCCCTCATTGTTCACAGTAAATGTTTGCAAAGCATTCGGTTTAACTTCCGGCATTATGAATGATGTCTCATCCAGAGTTCAAATCAGGAAAACTAGAACCCTTTTGCGTTATATAAAATTACTATTATTTTCTACACTTCTGAGCATATTAAATTCTATTGGATTTCAAAAAGGGACTAACGACCAATTGACTTACTATACGAATACCAACTTGTAATACTCAATGAAATTTCTTGCCATTTACACTACCTTTTGCTTTAGTGAACGTGTATGAGTATTTAATTTTCTAAAAGGCACCATTACACAGTATATCTTACATTTATCACATTTCTTAAAGTGTTGAGACTCTGACTCATTTCTATGTATTTTTCTTACTTTACAAAATAACTTGAAACAGAATAGATTTTGTAACACTTAATTTGAGCTTCTTTTTTTATTACATTGAATTATATAAAGTGCATGTTACCTTAGAAAAATTAATATTTGCTGCTTTACTCTTTTGCAGAACATTTGCTGTAATGAAGGAATTTGTATTTCCGATATGTACCTTGACTGCATTTTGTAATATTTACTGCTTTATTCCTAATTCTGCTTTAAAGTATTGAACTGGGCATGAAACATTAAAATATTAATCCAGAACCTCTACAAACTGGATGTTGCTTAAAATCTGTATCACTGCCATGTTGGAAACCCAGACTGCTTTTGTGATGTTTCAAATTAATAAAACTATCCTCCTCCGTATCCACTTACATGTGTCTTCATGGAACCCACAAAAGTATCACAAACACTCCAAAGCAACTGACAACAGCCACTCACTTTTGACTATTATGGTTCAAGGAACAATGGGGATGCAATGAACCGACATGTAAAACCTTTCAGAAGGTAGAAGAGGGACAGTGAAGTATCCTCCAGACTGAGAAGGCATTTTGAGACCAAACAAAGCAGCAAGCCAGCAAAGCAAGCCACTCCATACCGCGGACAGTCTGATTCAGGGTAACTCACTGAGGCAGGCGGGGTGGGGGGGTCGCTGCGGAGTGTGCACAATCCAGGCACTGCACAGCTGTTCTCCAAAGTCCAGACCTCAACTCACAGATTTTACAGAGCACTGTGGTGAGGCGAAAGTATAGTTATCTAAAGTGGTGCCATCTGGGGTGTCTGAGTTGGTTAAGCGTCTGCCTTCGATTCAGGTCATGATCCCAGGGTCCTGGGATCGAGCCCCGCATTGGACTCCCTGCTCAGCGGGAAGCCTGTTTCTCCCTCTCCCTCTCCCCCTGCTTGTGTTCCTTCTCTCACTGTCTCTCTCTCTCAAGTAAATAAAATCTTTTTAAAATAAAAATTAAAAAATAAAGTGGTGCCATCTGTGTGCCAGAGGGGAGGGGAAGAAATTGTTAGCTCTCCTAGCTGTTTCGACAACTTTAGGAAAGATGAAAACAAGCCTTCCTACATTCTGGTCAGGGCATACGTTAACCTCCAAGGGCCCTGGAACATGTAGCCCTGAGGGAGGTCACTGCGCAGACATGAAGACGGAAAGCCAAAGATGGAGTCAGTACTGTCAGCACCCCAACAAACCTAGTGGGGAACTTTGTTGTGCTGTCATCAGAAATATCCTCTGAACTGAAAAACAAAATAGTAGAGTCTATGTAATTTCTTTTCTTTTTTTAAGTGAGCTCTATGGCCAATGTGGGGCCTGAACTCATGACCCCCACCCCCCCGTATGCTCCACCAACTGAGCCGGCCAAGTCCTCCAAGTCTATATCATTTCTGAAAGATAACCTTGTAAAAAATACACTCGAAAATCAGAATTATAACATTTTATTTTTGCCATAAGAAGCTCTACGAACTAATACCAGGAAATGGTTAATGAAAAGTAGAACTTAAAGTCATATGATAGGAAAGATTGTACAAGTATGAACATTACAGTACTGGGTGGAAATGAACACGGTTTCGTATGATTGACAGAAGTGAGGAAGCCAGTGCTGTTGAATTAACATTTAATCCTTTAGATTAGGCATGCCTTGACAATACGAAATACCTTGACCATTTTTAACCATTTATCTTTTTGGTACAATGGAAAAAAGACAACATCAATTCCTCATAGTAGTTGCATTTGGGGATCAGTACCGAGATGGTAATGATCATTTAAAATCTATTTTAAAGTAAATCTTGCAGGATTGCTATGGCATTTTAAAATCTTTGCTTAGTTTGGGCATTTTCATTTTGTCATCTCTTTCAGCACATTGGTATTTTCAAACGGTTCCCATCCAGAAGGTTTACAGGTATTTTAGTGTAGGCGCAAATTTGCAGCCAACTTGAAAGAAAAAAGAAGGAATTTAGTAGCCAGAAAGCGAAGTACGAAATAGGAAAACACCATGGTAAGTTTTAAACAGAATCTTGCTACAGATCTCCAACCCAATAAACACCGGGAGTGAATGGTTTCAGCCCCAAAGGAGTTAATTTGCACAAATTCTGAACTTTGGATACAGAAACTTCTGAAAAAACTGAAGACCTTGACATACATGCAAGGAAGAGTCTTCTGGCAAAAATACAAGTTAACTTTCCAGTTTTCCTTCTCCTCAGAAAACTCTAGAAGACACCTTCATTAGGCACAGAGTTTAAATTTTATACTCAAAACTGACAGCACAGCAGCAGGGCATAATAATTCTGTTCGTATTCTTCAGAATGGACAGTTTTCCCTTACAGACTCAATACCTGGTTTGTCATAATAGCCTTGTTAGAAACTCTTAAGTTTTATTATGATCAACTAATTTTCCTAGCAGGTAAATTTGAAAGGTCTGGAAGCTCTGCTGGCTGTCAGTATCATTCACACTCACAGAAGTAATTATGTCTAACTGGTGAAAGAGCATTAATGAAACTCACACAGATTTCCACCGGAAATATTTCTGAGTGCACCTTATAGTCAGAGTAACGTTGTCAGTATCTGCACAGAACCGAAACAGATACTGTGATTCCAGAGATCCGAGGCTTAAGTTCTAAGGTAACTTAAACTTTTCCAAGGATTAGTTCACAAAATGGTTTGAACGTCAAGACTCAGAACAGAAAACAGACAGATGCACATCATTCTAGCCCTCGGTAAGCAGCAGATTATAGCATTTTCTTTCTCGTGTTATTGCAAATACTGAGGCCTGATACCCTCTGCTACCAACTTGAAACACTGAAACCATTATCTTTGAATCTAGCTTACCGTCAGAAGAATGATGTATACGTGAAAAATTATGATTAAAGCTTTAAGTTCAAAGTCAAGAAATAGACTATTTTTAAAAATACATAGTTAAAGAGAAAGAAAATATCTATGTTGAATTAAGAAATATTTAAGCAAGGTTACAAAGGACTAACGACTATTCACAACAATCTTTTTCAGTATCTATTAATTTTTTTCCTTTGCAAAAAGTAATTTACAGAAGTTCAACACATTAATCCTGTTATAAAGGCTAGGCTATATATTTGTTCCAACCTGCTTCCTTTTAGTACTATCACTTCAGTGAGTTTTGACTTTATTCTCTAAGTGTTTTAAATATGTGTCACCTGAAAAGGAAGAAAGGTACATGTATTGTTCGCAAGATAAACGGGAATCAACAAGCCTATATAACATTACATATATAGTTTCTGATTGCTATAATATTGCAGCACTTTGCAGATGGAATGGAACTTACTTTAGAAGGGGTAAAAACCTAAAAGGTCTTGTGAAAGGAAAATACTAGATCATGAATTCAACTATTTCGAATGAAAACTTTCTATTAGAAATTCTAAGTAATATGAACATTTAAAAATATATACCGGTAGCCTCCTGCCTAAAATATGTAGGAGTCTCATTTATGGAATCTATCATTTATAAAGATTTATACATAACGAAATATTTATTTGGTGGCTTTCGGATTCAAACTTTGAAATTTCAGAAGGGGAACATTTTTAACCAGATGAACAAAAAGGGAACTCTCCATTCACTTCCACTCTCTATCATGTAAGAACACAGAACTCAAAACAAACGCAACAGAACTTTTCCTCTCCTCCTGTCTGCAATACAGAGATGTGTTTTCCATTAACACCTCTGCCCACAGAGGCCACAACCGCGAAGGTATATATACAGTAGTCCAGCCACCAAAGTCTTTTCCAGACAATGGCAATAAAAGCAAAACTCAATTCTAATTAGCTAAAACTCTTTCTTCAGATGAGACACTTGTCTGTGCGGCCATTTTCATGGCGGGAGGGAGGCAGGAGGTTGCTATCCATTTGGACTAGCAGAATACACAACCAAGCAGAGACTTATTCTGCAATTTTCCAGAACAACTTTAGAAGTTCTTATTTACTTTTTTTTGCCACATCCAAAACACAACACGCATTTATAGTCTCAATATTAAGATAATTGAGAATTCAGCAGTAAAGTGCTAACATGGAAGGGGAAAGTTGTAAGATAGACTAGGGTATGCTAATAACTCCAGTTATTTTCAAAAAACATTCAGACTGCTTCAAATTCTATTCAGGAAACTATCTCTCCAAGCTTTTTTTTTCTTCTTGCCTCTTTAAAACGAGCTGAAAGCTAACTATACAAACAGATACTCGGGCGGGGGTATCTCAATCTCTACTCAAACTTTCAGAATAATTTGCTTCTAAAAATTATCCACAAATAATCCAACTAGACTGCCTTCAGATGATGTGGCAGATCAAATGAACTCGTTTTCACCTTAATTTGTTTTACAGGTCTTTTGAAACCCCTGCCCCTGAATGCGAACCAAACTTTTGGAGTTTTCAAAGTTCAATAAGATTCTGGTATTATAAATTCAAACTCGGTACTGCCATCTGTTACATTCTGTTTAAAAATTGAATCATTTTCCTGCTGAATAAAAATATCTTCCCAGGTCATTGGCTTGTTCTGAGGAGTAGATGCGGTCCCTACTGCAGGGTCTTTCCCAGCATCGACCTTATAGCCAACAGCATCATCCTTCATTACAGGCATAGTGCCTGACCTATCAGAAAGATACGCATATTGTCTGATCTGCAGGGACCTGCATGGATGTAAACGATAAAGCTTTGAGTCTCCAGAAGGATCTTGACTATGAACTGACTTTATGTGCGAAGACATAAACTGATAGTTGATGAAAGATTTGCCACAGGCCAAACACTGGTACCTTCGCTCCCCTGTGTGATGAATTTCGTGTTTTGTGCGATATTCTGCAAGAGGAAATACCTTCTCACAGTAACGGCAAGGGTACTTCTTCTCCCAGGAATGAATGTTAAAGTGTCTCCGCAAGCTCGTCAGACAGACATATGACCTTTTGCACACAATACAGATATAATAGACCCTCCCATCTACTATTAACTCATAATGATCATCGTGTTTTACTTTCATACGTTTGCTGGGCGTCTCACCGCTAGGTGTTTTTGGTATCTCATTCTCAAGTCTGGCCTCCCCTTCGTCAGGGTCATCTTTGACGGGGATCACTATGTCATAAGTATCTTCTCCGATATTTGCATAAACCTTGCAACCCGTCGACAAGCCTTCAATCTCGGTAGCTGTGTCTAAGGTAATGATCTTCTGACCCTCCATGAGATGTTTTGATCCTAAACCTGTATCATTAGTGTTTCTAGTAATTATATCTGAAATTTTTAGAGAATTGGAAAGTGGCTCTTGCAGAAGTGTAGGAATCTGCATCTTCTGTACCAACGATCCATCAAAAGTGGCATTCTGGGGGATCTCAGCCTGGGGGACCAGAGATGTACTACTGACCGCCGAATCTGGACTGGAGCTAATAGTGTCATCATCATCATCTATAATTTCCTCCTCCTCCTCTTCAGTGGCCTTGTTTCCTGTTATAACAGCACTGTTTGGTGTCTGCTGATTCTGCACCAGCAAATTGATTGAAGGAGACATATGATTTGGAAGTGAAGAAGTGACATTTGGTGGTGTAGTAAGTGGTGTCTGATTTAGCAAAATAATGTTGGGAGTCAGATGTGTCGGGGCTGAAGATACCAGCAATTTTTCACTTCCTTGCGTCTGGCTCAGAGTTGCCTGATTCACAGAAGTAGGAAGTTTCTGAGTAGGTGTGAGATTTGGTAAAGGGGGAGAGTTATTACTAGCACCAGGTGCAACATCTGAAATGGCAACAGAACCTGGGTTAGGCTGGACCTGAGCCACTGCATTGGTACTCGGCAAAGTCTCCTTTGCAGGCAGAATCTCAGAGCAGAAAATGACATCATCATCATCATCATCTGAATCGGTAACAATGATCTTTTTTGTCTCGTAATCTTCAGCAGATAAGGAAAAAGACTCGGTTATAATAGGCATTATAGTGGCCCCGTTATCTTGGGCTTCATCTTTTGACTTTTGTATTTCAAGGTTCTTGTCACCAGAACCAGGAGGTACGGTTTCTGCATTACCGTCCTGAGATGTACCTGAGATGCTTTTAACCTGTGACAATGGGACACCAAGTTCTGCTATAAACTTAACCCCTAACAGCTGCCCTGATTTAATCAACTCATCAAGTAAATCCGATCTAACACGAACAATTTTAGAACTATAGATATAATTGAGAATTTCGGCAAAGATCTCTGCTCTTATAAAGCTCAGTTCAACAACTTGCCCGGCAACTGAGAAGAGCTGATGGAAGTAAGTACTAGAAGCTGAAAGAATATTCCTGTGGGCCCGGAATTTTCGGTCCTCCACGATAACGGTAACGTCACAGAAGAGTCCATGGCCACGTTGCTCATTCAGGGAGTTCAGCAGACTGCCAGAATATTGAATGTCAGTAGCAGAAATCAGTTTTCTACTCTCCATGCCTGTAAGAGAAAGGGAGGAGGAAGGGGTGGGAGAAGATTAGAAAAGAAAAACAACAAGTACTTTATCATTTCAGAATGTAAGCTGCAGCACCATTCAAAGGTGTATTCAAATTTTAACTGAAGTTTGGCATAAAATTTTTGGCTTGTATATAAACTGTTCATACAGACTGGCTTTTGGACCATGTGTCATATCTCATGACTTCCCCCTGAGAACAGACAAGTGAGTTTTTAATTGATCTACAGATCTGAACGGTAATCTCTTCCTCTGAATCTCAGATACATGTGTCACCACTAAGCAATTTTTTAGGATTAGAAGTAATTTTCTTAGTTCCACTTTTGGGTTCTGTCCCCAAGAAGACTCAAGAGTTTATTTGTAACGATCTTAAAACTTTAGGAAAAAAGTCTTCATCGTGAACACACAAAAGTTATTTCACCTGTAAATGAATGATTTAAGTGTCAGAAAAGCTTACTGTGTGCAATAGCGATCCTATACTCTTCCTAAATTTTAACTGATCCTAAGAACACATTCAAAAGTTACTCCCTACAGCCAAAGACCAAACTGTTTATAAACACTGACAATTATTACCTCCAGACTGCCGATCAGTTTTCTGTTATTTAAATCGGGGTGCCTCACCTAGATAAACTATGAAACACCTTTTTTGCCCTCTCCCCTTTCATCATCTCCTTGCCCCTTCCCCTCACCTCTCTACTCTTACAATCTCCAGAGGTGAAATGTTAGAGTGCCAAGCGAAGTCAACAGATGGTACTGTGAAAAAATAAGACAAAGGAAAGGTCACCATTTCTTAATGCTTATTTGCATGAAAACATGAAACATTTCAATTTGTTGGTAAAGAATTATGTAAAGAATTACGCACACTGGTATGAAAACTTTTTTTATACCAGATGTGTTAGTGAAAACGAAAACATAAACTTAATGGAGCAGAGCAGTTACTCACTCTAGAAAAAGGGGGGAGGGTCAGTAAAGAGCAATGCTGTGTACCACTCCAAAACATTCTTTTTTTGCATGTCACAGAATACATTTGCAGTAACAAGGGTGCCTAGTAGCTTAAAATACATATATATATTTCTTATGTATTTAACTTCTATAGAATATATATATACACACACACACAATTGGCTGATAAGTACTTTAGGTAGAGAAACACTTTTATTGCTAATATTCTTTCCCTTTAATGTTACCAAAATAGTAGCACTGTCGTCACAGTGCTTAAGTTATATACACGTGGAAGGCGGGGCGTCTCAAGCATCTTCGAAATTTTCAAAACTGCAGCTTAAAAACAAAAAGTAGGCAAAAAGTCTAGAAATGAGGATTTGAAAGATCATTTGTTATAAGGCATTACTCGTTTAACAGTACCAAGGAATTCCAGGTTACCCTAAAGGCACTCATCCGAAAGGGTGACCTTTGGACAGCGAGCCAGCCACCAGGGCTTCCGAAAG
This sequence comes from Lontra canadensis, assembly GCF_010015895.1. Classification (NCBI taxonomy): domain Eukaryota; kingdom Metazoa; phylum Chordata; class Mammalia; order Carnivora; family Mustelidae; genus Lontra; species Lontra canadensis. The sequence goes on along the minus strand of NW_022631075.1, from coordinate 636,182 downwards.
ACGGGGATTTCGACAGAAGTCGCTCTTAAGTAGGTAGATAGGTTTTCCGAATACAAATTTTTGTCGTTTGCAAATGCGCTCTTGGAAGGAGGCAATGCATCAAACGTACGTGTCCAGGTGACACCGGGAATTGGTTTCATTTTGTTTAGATTTCCTCCCGCTTTTCCCCGTCAGGGTGGGCCCAGGAACCGCACAGATCGCTCTGAACCCACCCCGAGATCTGCGACCTGCCTCCGGAAAAGCCATTCCGCATCGCTGGGAGACAAACCCTTGACGGAAGGCAGGTGAAGGTGGAAAAGAGAGAAACGCCATCCGCGAGCGAGTAAAGCCAACCAACACGCGGCTCCCTGCGGTAGCTGAACCCCGTCTTCCTTACTCCACCCCCTCTTCCCCATTTGCACCCAGCCGGCTGCAACCGAGGTGTTTTTTTTTTTTTCTTTTTTTTTTTTCACCCCAATTCACGCGAAAAGGCAGCTTCCTGCAAATCCAGATGGAGGTAGGAACGCACCGCCAGGGCGGGGGTCCGCCGGCGAGCCGGGGAAAGTAGAAGGTGGCGAACGGGAGGGTGGGGTGCTGGGAGGGGATGAGGCCAAGCAGGCGGCATTGTTGTGCCCTGAGAAGGGGACGGAAGGGGAGGATGGGCCGGGCAGAAAAGCTCTAAATCAAAGTAGGGGCTAGGAGGAGAAAAGGAGGCACAAAAAGGCAGGCGGAAGGCGAGCAAAAAGCCAAGTGGGTCCCCGCGGTGGGCTCCCCATGCGCCGGGCCTACCCAGGGCACCGGCAGCCCCTCGGCCCCTGACGGCAGAGGGGACCGCGCCGCGGCCCTCGGGCTCGTCCCCTCCTTCGCTCCCGGGCCCACACAAAGAAAGGGCCGGAGGAGCGGAGCCTCCGACTCCGCGGCTTCCTGGTTCAAGTGAGGAGAATGCAAACGCAGGCGCGGCCCAGCGACGGAGGCAGCGGGCGCGCTCCCTCGCCGCTCCCGGCCCCGGGCCGGGTCCTCACCTGCTTCCCGGCGCCGCCGCTTCTCCTCGTCGGGCCGCGCGGACGGGTGGGAGCCCTCCAACGACCAGAAGCCGGACTCCGCGGCGATTCGGCTCCTTCTTTAAACGTCGCTCCAGTCTTGGTCGACGTCGACGCGGCTGCCGCCACCGCTGCTACAGCTGCCCCACGCCACCGACAGAGGGCACAGCGCGGGGGCGCAGCGCGGAAGCCGGAGGCGCCCTCCTCCTCCGAGCGCCGTTCGGCTCTTTCCGGAAGGGCCCGAGCTCTAGGCGGCCGCGTTTCGGCGCCCGGCGCTGCCTTCGGCTCCTTCCGCGGGGGGCGGAGTGAGACTGGGAAGCTCTGGGAGCGTTCGGCCCTTTCCGGAGGGCGAAAGGGTGGGAAAAAGGGAAGGGAAAGATGGGGTTATGCGGTCGGTCTCCCGCGGCTGGGATCCCAAAGTCGGCGCAACCTTCTAGGGCGTGAAAACTTTTGTTGGAGACCGTACGAGTTTCATTTCTTTTACGAGTTTGAAACGGCTCCGTTAGCCCGTCTCTTAGACGATAAACCACCTTGAAATAGAATCTGAATAAATATCACCAAGTCGAATCGATCGACTCAGGATGACTCAAGTTCTCGGATGACAAGTTAACAGCGACATCACACTGTTTTTAAGAACTCAGTCTAGGGTTTGGACACCAGACTGCCTTCTAAGTTGAATACTAAATGATGCAGTGCTATCTTAATCCCTTCGTTTCGACTGTCGTTTACTGACCACCTGTTTGAGCTATTCCAGATCTCCTGTTAGGTGCCGTGGAATACAAAAATGAGTAAGCCAAGGTCTCCTTTCCAAAGAGCTCAGTGATGTTACACCAACGTCGACAAAAGTACCTGTCCAAGGTTATAGAACACAGAGAAGGAAATAGCCAACTAAGTGTTCCCATTCGAGCTGTATCTTGAAAGAGGAATAAATCAACACTTGCACTGGTTTTTTTTTTAAGCATTTTTAAAAATATTTTATTTATTTATTTGACAGAGATCACAAGTAGGCAGAGAGGCAGGCAAAGAGAGAGGAGGAAGCAGGCTCCCTGCCGAACAGAGAGCCCGATGGGGGGCTCGATCCCAAGACCCTAGGATCATGACCTGGGCCGAAGGCAGAGACTTTAACCCACTGAGCCACCCAGGCACCCCTGTTTGTTTTTTTTTTTTTTTTAATATTTTACACATTTATTAGAGCGCTCGCGCTCGAGTGGGGGGAGGGGCAGAGAGAGGGAAAAGCAGACCCCCCGCTGAGCAGGGACCACGCAGGGGCTGGATCCCAGGATGGAAGGATCTCGACCTGAGCCCAGCCGAAGGGCCAGGCCCAGCCACTGAACCACCCAGGCACCCCCTAAATTAATACTTCACTGTTAATTTATTATTTTTTATTTACATAGCATTTCCTTCTCAGGTGGTTTTGGTGTCTGACACATAATCGGTGTTCAATAATTGTTTAATGAATGAATAAATGAATGAGTCCTGGTAATTTTTTAAATTTTATTTCTTTATTTGGCAGAGAGAGAGAGAGATCACAAGTAGTCAGAGAGACAGGCAGAGAGAGGGAGGAAGCAGGCTCCCTGCTGAGCAGAGAGCCCAATGGGGGGCTCGATCCCAGGACCCTGAGATCATGACCTGAGCCGAAGGCAGAGACTTTAACCCACTGAGCCACCCAGGTACCCCGAGTCCTGGTAATTTTTGAAAACCCTCTGGTAATACACTTCTGACTGAGTACCATGATGAACTGAGCAACAGAATGGGTGTTTGGAGAGCAAAATCTCTCCCTTTAGGCTGATTATTGATCGTATCCAACTAAGGAGCCAGAATATTAGATTTTGTCTTCAACAGTTAAGGCCATTCACTACCTTCATTCTCTTTTTAAAAAAAAAATAAGTATAGGATATTTCCTCTATTTCCCAATACTTGAATTTGCCCGTTTATCTTTCAGTCGGAATCCCTGTGCCTCCTTCGTACAAAAACCTTGCTGAAAATGTCCATCAGGATATTCCAGAATGAAAACAAATCTTACTGTATCTAATTTTCTTCAACATGAAATCAGACAAGAATGTCACCATTGATCCATCCCTAATCTATTCTACATTGTCAATAAAGTAAAGCCACATAGAAAAATACCAAAGTGGTGTAATACAGTTGTATTTTCACACGGAAATAAGAAATCCACATGAAATTCCTTAGGCTCTTCAAGATTTTGTATTGTGAGAAAACAATGTGCGAGTTACTGCATTATTGGGCTTTTTAAAAATTAGGACTTAAAATTATGAGTTTCATTGTTTAAGATAAAGACATTTCACAGGAAATAGGAGTCCACTGTTGTAAAGGAAACTAAAGCAGATGGTTAGTATTTTCCTGGAACTGAGCACTTAACAAAATGAATTAGCAGATTTAACAAAACTAGTTAGCAGATTAATGACCATTAATGACCATTTTCCGGAGTCATCCTCGCCCAAAATTTAGGAGCAAAAAAAAGAAGTTTTTAGGAACCAGAACAAAGTACTTCTTGAAAATTTAGAAACTCTTTGCCTTTCAGTAGCTTAGTTGACTAAAACTAAAATGAGATGTATCTTTGAAATACAGGTCACAGTGGTAGTAGCTGCACTCTTGATATGAAATGTTTGTTGGTTACCTCTCAGTAAACTGGAAGACATGATGTCATTTCTTTTACACCAGCATTACCAGCACCAAGGTGGCCAAGAGAATTGCCTTGCCTTTTCCCCTTCCCTGAAAGGGCTTTAAAAATGTGGAGCCCTGGGCGCCTGGGTGCCTCAGTGGGTTAAGCCTCTGCCTTCAGCTCAGGTCATAATCTCAGGGTCCTGGGATCGAGGCCCGCATCGGGCTCTCTGCTCAGCGGGGAGCCTGCTTCCTCCTCTTTCTCTCTCTCTCTCTGCCTGCCTCTCTGCCTATTTGTGATCTCTCTCTCTCTCTCTCTGTCAAATAAATAAACAAAATCTTTTGAAAAAATTTTAAAAATGTGGAGCCCCAACTAAGGTATAATGAAAACCTGATGTTTAAAGGCAGGAAACCTTCTCTTCCCTTCTAGTCATGTCCCTCACCCCCCCAGCCCAGCAAAAACTAAATTAAAATTTAAAAGCTACCTATACCCAAAGGGGATTCAATGATCAGGAAAGGAATTTTCTGGTAGGAAAGCAAAGGACACCAAGAAATTTGAGTGACCTTCATGATTGCCTCTTGGACAAGATCATTGGAGAATTTCATTAATTTCATTTCATCTTTCACTTTCTTTTTATTTGTAGACTTAAGCCTACTTCAAATAACCCAGTAGATTTTAAAGGTATCAAGCATTTCACATTATTGGAATGTTTTTGATTGGCTGATAATGGAAACAGGTTTTATAACCACATTGTCAGCATTTGCTTGCCTTGTTTGAACTTGATTATGAATTTTTTGAGGGCAGCAACTGTCCTCTCCTGTATTAATATGCAAAGAATCTTGTGGACACTTAATATATATTCAATGGATGATGATAAAAGATTTAAAAAATGACGTTCCTTTGGTTCATGCATAATAAAAATAATACCTCCCCACAGAATTGTTTTGAGTTTCAGTTTCCAAACCATGACATGCTGTTGACTGCTTCCATGTCTGTGCCTGGAACCCTCAGTCTGGAATAACCATTCATTTCACATCCACAGTTTGTCTCTCCTGTTGGTTGGCAGGTGCCTGGTCTTCCAGATAGACGCAATTCCTCACTAACTTACTTGTGAAGCCTGATTTGATCCACTCAATGGTAGATAAATATGGCTACTTAATGTTGAATGAACGAGCATCTGGTGCCTAATGAGAGCGGGATATACATTTGCTTTTTCATCTCTATCCCCTTTTCTACTTAATCCTAACAATTTGCTCTTTAAGTGACTTGATACTGCTGCTTCTCTTTTTCTTCTTAAAGCCTTCCAAACTCAATTAGATAAGGACAGATAACACTCTGAATGGGAAAGAGGGAGTGGACAATTGCTAACGATAACAGAATCTACAGGACGACAGCAACAACAACCAGGCAGCTTATTTCAAATATGAAAAAAATTGAGGGAAAATACTACCCATGAGTTCTTTGTGAAAAATTACTTGGCGATGTGAAATAAACTCAAATAAGAAATGAGTCAAAATAAAAAATTAAGAACTGACATTTTGCAGTAAGCCAATCTATTTAAATGGAGGACTAAGACCAAGCAATGACTATGAGACAGAATGAAACCATTACAAACCCTGACACAATAAAAACCCATTTGTTCATATGTTCATTAAATGCATATCATTTAATACCTGCTCTGTGCCAGGCAATGTTGTAGGCAGTGTGGATACAATCAAAAAGACAAAGTCCCAGTCTTCGTAAAACTTAGATTCTAATGGGAGAGACATATGATAAACATATGTGCATATATTATCTAAATGTATAATATCAGATAATAATGAATGTTGTGAAGAAAAATAAACAGTGTTAAGGGATAGAGAACTATCAGGTGCCACTGTAAACAGTGTGGTCATGGAAGACCTCTCTGAAAAGATAATGTATGAGCAAAGAACAGAATAAAATAAGGGAAAGAGCTATGCATATATCTGGGAAAGGACATTCTAGGCAGTAGAACATGTCAATTCCCCTCAACCAAAGATCACCAGGAACATGCCCATAGTTGACAAGTTGGGTTTATTATTCTTTGCAGGGAGGGAGAAGGCTCACCATAGGGAACTGTGGGCTGTTTCAGTAAGAAGACATTAGAAAGAACCTATTGTAGTATTTGGGCAATTTAGGGGATGATCTAAGGAAAGGGGAGCTCCTTCTAGATCAAATGCTGTCAGAAAGCAGCACCGTATGACTGGGCATCTCAGTAAATCTTATTTCTAGGGAGGGCAGAAGAGAGCAGGAATAAAGCTGTAATTGAAAAAGTAGCAGTTACCCATTTGGGCCAAGAGAGGGGATGTCTGGTGTTTTCTGAGTGACACAGTGACCTTTTTAAAAAAGTCTATGATTAGACAAAATTACAAATTGGTCTTGTTTTGCCTTACTTCAGTCTCCTAGTGACTTTGTCTTAGATTAATGTTATGTCCAACAGAAGAACATGGCCTGAATGCCCTGCTAGCTTCCAGATATCAGGGCTAGCACTCTGGACTCTGAATCCAGCAATGATATCAGGGCTGCCTCCCCTTCCCCATTCTCAAACAGCAAGTAGAAAGCTATAAGAAATAAAATTTAGAGGACGTGGAAGAGGTACAACAGTGTTCTTCTCATCTTCAACCAAAAATAGTCATTTAATACTGCATTATTATTGTACGTGACATACTTATGTTGGGTCGGCGGCCCTGAGAATGCAGGAGGAACAATAAAATGGTCGCCAGGCCGCCATCTTCCCCTACCTAGGACTTTCCTGCCAGAAGAACATCTGTCAAGAACACATCACCCTGAGTAAACCAAAACCTATGCGAGAATCAGAAACCAGCCACTTTGGGACTTTCCAACCCCCAACCTCTAACCTTACCAAATATGGTTATGAGCCCCTGCCCTGCCCTGGCCTAATAAAAGTTCACTCAACCCCTTCCCCTGCGCGACTTCCCTGACTCTCCTCTCCTGAGTCGTGGAACCTCACCCAAGGGTGCCTTTAATAAACCTTGCCTTGTGCCTATCTCGCCTGGTGTCGTGTGTATCTCACTTGTGAAACCTTACATTTGGTGCCGAAACCCAGGAGGAGATTGAGCCCCCACTTTGGTGAGGAGGCTCTCTCCTGTCCCTCTCTCCTGTCCCTACCGGGTCCCTGGACCTGCCTCTCCGAGCGCCATTTCCGAGACTGTGGTGAGTTTCCCCTGATTCCGAGTCTCTCCGGAAAGCCCTGTCCGAATCGTGGCCGTGTCAGGGCTGACCCCGCCGGTCACCAGGTGACCCCCCGCAACTCCGGGAGTTGGGACATGTCCTAACCTCCACGGCAGTCGACACAGTCTTTCCACAACCCAGTGTTGGATGAGGGGACGCCTTCCTCCAGCCCTCGGAGTGCCTGGCAACGAATCATGGGGACCTCCCAATCCAAATTCAACTCCAAAACACCCCTAGGGTGTCTACTGGCTAACCTTAAGACCCTGGAACTGGACCAGGACCTGTGAAAACAATGTCTCATACATTACTGTACTGTCGCTTGGCCACAATACCGATTAGACAATTAGTCCTAATGGCCTTCGGAAGGCACATTTGATTATCAGATTCTCATGGACCTAAATAACCTCGGCAGACGCCAAGGCAGATGGGCAGAGGTCCCTTATGTTCAGGCTTTCTGAACTGGCGCCCTCGTCTACCCCTACCCTTCCCCACTCCTACCCCAACTCCTGGAAAAAACCCCTTCCCATCCTGCTATTGCCCCCACCGACTCTCCCCTCTCATCTCCTTTGAGGCCAACCCCGATAACTACATAAAGGGATTCCAATATCTGGCCCAGGCCTATGACCTCACCTGGCACGACCTACATGTGGTCCAAACCACCATCCTCACCACAGAGGAGAGGGAGCGCATTCAGGCTGCTGCCCGAGAACATACTGATCAGGTCCATCTCACTGACGCCACCATGCCCATTGGCGCTCAGGCGGTCCCAGCTGTAGAACCCGGATGGGACTATCAGAATGGCAAGATGGCTGCCGGTGCCACGACCACATGGTCCAGTGCCTCACTGCCGGCATGCCGGCAGCCTCCAACAAGGCCATCAATTATGATAAAATTAGGGAAATCATTCAGGAACCAAATGAAAACCCAGCCATATTTCTAAACAGACTTACTTAGGCGCTGACTCAATACACTCACCTAGACCCGGCCTCCCTGGCAGGGGCGACTGATTTAGCTACCCACTTGATTTCTCAAACTCCCATTTCTGATCTGGTGAAAATGGCATTTAAAGTCCTTAACTCCTGAGAGGAGGCAGCGGAACTTAAGCGCCAAGCCAGGCTCCAACAGAAGGTCCAACTGCAGACCCAAGCCCTGGTAGCAGCCCTGAGGCCAGCAGGTTCTGGGGGTCAACAGAAGGGAGCACCTAATTGTGCCCCTCCAGGGGCCTGCCTCAAATGCGGAGCCGAGGGACACTGGGCCCGTCACTGCCCCAATCCCAAAGCGCCTACTAGGCTGTGCCCTCAATGCCGCATGATGGGCCACTGGAAATTGGACGGCCCGAGCCTCGGGGGATCCCCGGCGCCTCCACGTGGGGGTGACCCTGAGACGGTAAGTCCCGCCTTCTAACTACTCCATCGGAGGATGATTGACGAGGCCCAGACTCGGACATCCCTCTCACGCACACCAAGCCCAGGGTCACGCTCCAGGTAGCGGGTAAGTCCATTTCCTTTCTGTTGGACATGGGGGTTACTTATTCCGTCCTGCCTTCCTACTCGGGTCCTACTCGTTCCTCCCCAGTTGCAGTCATGGGAATTGACGGTACTTCCTCCACTCCAAAGGCCACCCTCCCCCTCTCATGCAGCCTGGATGGATTCCCCTTCTCACACTCCTTCCTCATCATCCCTTCGTGTCCTGTTCCCCTACTAGGCAGGGACATCCTCCACAAGCTTCAGGCCACCATATGTCTCTCTCCCTCTCCCTTGACTTCTGCTCACCTCATTCTTCCCCTACTCACCTCTGACTCACCCTCTATCCCGGACTGCCTCCCCTCTGTAGGCCTGCAGGTATGGGATATTTCCAGACCTATAGTAACAACCCACCACACCCCAGTTAAGACAGGACTCAAGGAAGAGTCTACATTTCCATCCCGCCCACAGTTCCCTGTCTCGATGACTCACCCACGAGGACTATTATCGACCGCCTCCAGCAGCAGGGTCTCCTTATCCCCATTAACTCTCCATGGAACACCCCCATCCTTCCCATTAAAAAAACCCTCAGGAGCCTATCGCCTGGTACAGGACCTAAGACTCATCAATAAGGCAGTAGTCCCACTCCATCCGGTGGTTCCCAATCCTAACCCTCCTTTCCAGCGTCCCCCCACGCACTACCCACTTCTCGATCCTGGATCTCAAAGACACATTCTTTACTATCCCCCTCTATCCAGACTCCTATTTTCTCTTTGCTTTCACCTGGGAGGACCCTGAAACACATATCTCTGGACAATTAACCTGGATGGTCCTGCCCCAGGGCTTCTGAGATAGCCCCCATACCTTTGGTCAGGCCCTGGCCACAGACCTCCAACAGTGCACCTTCCCCTCCAACAGTGGACCTTCACGGCCAGCACTCTCCTCCAATATGTAGATGATCTCCTCCTCTGCAGCCCCTCCCTCCTTTCCTCTCAGGAGGATACTGCCACTCCGCTCAATATCCTGGGCATGAAGGGATACCGAGTGACACCTTCCAAGGCCCAACTCTGTACTCCCTCAGTCACCTACTTGGGAATATTACTAACTCCCACTTCCAAATCCCTCACAGGAGATCGTATCCGCCTCCTACAAGACCTACAACCCCCTCAGAATGTAGAAGACGTACTGTCATTCCTAGGACTGGTGGGCTTTTTTAGACATTGGATTCCCAATTTTGCTATTCTGGCCCGGCCCTTACACGGGGCCGCCAAAGACACACCACAGGGACCTCTAACCGACCCAGGCTCCGTCAGACGCCTGTTCTACCAGTTCAGGAACCACCTCGTTTTGGGACCGAGTCTGGCCTTGCCCGACCCTTCAAAGCCTTTTCATCTTTTCACAGACGAATGGTCTGGGCTGGCCACCAGCCTCCTGGCCCAACCAACTGGTCCCACCTACGGGCAGTGGCCTATCTCTCCAAACAACTAGATGTCACTGCCCAGGGATGGCAGCCCTGCCTCAGGGCCCTAGTGGCAGCCGCTTCTCTTACAAAGGAGGCCCTCAAACTTACCTTAGGACAACCCCTCACGGTCTTCTCTCCCCATCGACTGGGAGACTTAGTCAGCCACAAGTCCTTGGCACAACTCACTCCTTCCCGTCTTCAACTCTACCACCTGTTGTTCATAGAAAACCCCCAGGTCACACACTGTCTCCCCTCACATAAATCCCGCCACTCTCTTGCCGACACCCTCGTCTACCCTCACTCCTTCCCACTCCTGCTCTCAACTCCTGGAAGAACTCTCTTCCATCCAGGACTTTCGGACCGGCCGCTGCCTGACCCCGATCACACTGTTTGTGGATGGGAGCTCCCTCATAGCGCCGGATGGACAGCGACACGCTGCCTATGCAGTGATTACCCTAGATGCTGTCATAGAGGGGGCCCCTCTTCCCATCGGGACTACCTCTCAAAAGGCAGAACTCGTGGCTCTCACCAGGGCCCTTCAATTATCTAAGGGTCAACGGGTCACCATCTATACTGACTCCAAATATGCTTTCCTTATTACCCACGCCCACTCTGTCCTTTGGCGAGAAAGGGGATTCCTCACGACCAAGGCAACCCCCATAATCAACAGGCCTCTCATTCCCAAACTTCTTGAGGCCCTCAATAACCCTACTGAGGTGGCTATAGTCCACTGCCATGGCCATCAGACCTCCAAGGACCCCATCTCTTTAGGGAGCAACAAGGCCGACTCTATTGCCCGATAAATGGCCTTAAACTCCTCACCAGCCCCCCTCCTATTCCTCAACACTCCCTACAGTCCCTCATACACTGATGAGGAGATTCAGGCCCTTGAGACATTAGGTGGCAGGTTAGGCGACAAGGGATGGTATTGTGTCCAGGACAAAATTGCCCTCCCGACTGGCCTAATCCACACCCTCATTACTGACATCCACCAGTCCCTTCACATCAGTCCAAAGGCCTTATACCAATTTCTCCAACCTCTCTTTCACCACCCCCTCCTCCAAAAAACCATTAAGGATGTACACCAGGCCCCCAAAACCTGTTTTGTGGTCAACGCCCAGGGCGGCCTCCACAGACCAGGACCCACCCATCAACTCCCTGGACACCTTCACAGGCTGGATCAAGCCGTTCCCCACCGCCAGGGAAACAGCAGACGTGGTCGCCACAATTCTCATCAAACACATTATCCCAAGATTTGGGCTCCCTGGAACCCTACAATTGGACAACGGACCAGCCTTCATTTCCAGCAACACACAACAAGTCTCCGAGAGCCTCAGCATTACCTGGAAACTCCATAGCCCCTATCATCCCCAGTCCTCGGGTAAGGTCGAGAGGGCCAATGGCCTCCTCAAGGAGCAACTCACCAAATTTACACTCGAAACTTGCCTCTCTTAGACAACCCTTCTCCCACTAGCACTCACCCGACTCAGGGCCTCTCCTCGCAGACCGTCAGGACTCAGCCCCTTTGAACTCTTGAATGGCAGGCCCTTCCTGCTCAATCACAACCTCCCTGCTTCTCCTCCACCCCTCCTATCCTATCTGCCCCATCTGACCCTCCTAGGAGCCCTTTTAGGGCCCCATGGTGATGCAACCATCCCCGTCTCCAACAGCCTGGGTGGAGACTTCCCCCAGTCCCTAAACCCCGGGGGACCAGGTTCTTCTACCAGAACTTCACCCAAAATCTTTACAGCTCAGGTGGACTGGCCCCCATACTGTTATTCTTACGACCCCCACTGTGGCAAAATGTCCGGGACACCACCTATGGGTACACATTTCCAGCCTAAAGTGAGCTCCACCACAGGATGGCTAAACTTCCCAGACCCTGCGGCCTACACAGTTGCGGATTTCCTGCACCACTTCTCCTCACACTCCTCCTTCTACCCCCTCATAGCCGCCCCTCTGGTGACCCTGGGTTCAGGTGGCGCTTCTTCCTAGCGGAAACTTAGACCCATGGGAATACCACACGGTCTAGTCAGCTGGTCACCACAGATTGCCAGCCTGAAGGGTGCCAGCCCTAGCGGAAATGGCCATCCTCACTATCCCCCTCCCCCAAGAGAAAAGGGCTGAATTTCTTCCCCTGGTCATCGGGGTCTCCTTAGCATCTTCCTTAGTGGCCACCAGACTGGGCACTGGAGCCCTAGCCCACTCCATAGACACTACCCGAGATTTATCTGAACAGCTCTGGACAGCCGTCGAGGCCTCAGCCGAGTCCTTGGCATCCCTACAGTGGCAGATTACCTCAGTGGCCCAGGTAGCTCTACAGAATCAAGGAGCCCTGGACCCTCTCACCGCGAACAACGGAGGAACCTGCATGTTCCTCAGTGAAAAGTGCTGTTACTATATCAATGAATCCGGTATAGTCAAAACCAATATGGACACCTTGGCAAAAGTTCGTGACTCCCTCCATAGCCAGCCCTGCCCTGGAGCAACCCTCTCTTAATGGTGGCTCTCCCCCTTGACGACCTGGCTCCTCCCGATCCTAAGTCCTCTTATTCTCCTTTGCCTCTTATTACTAATCGCCCCCTGTGTTCTTGGCTTCATTCAGGCTCGCATACGTGAGGTTTCCAGGGTCACTGTCAACCAGCTCCTCCTGCATCCCTACTCCCACCTGCCCACATCCAAGGAACCCTATGACAACGCCCCCCTGCCAGCAGGAAGTAGCCAGATCTGAGTCGCTGCCCCTATTACACCAAAAAGGTCGGAATGTTGGGTCCGCGGCCCTGGAAATGCAGGAGGAACAATAAGGTGGCGTCCTGGCGGCCTGGCGGCCACCATCTTCCCCTACCCAGAACTTTCCCGCCAGAAGGACATTTGTCAAGGACATGTCACCCTGAGTAAACCAAAACCTATGCGAGAAACAGAAACCAGCCACTTTGGGACTCTCTAACCCCCAACCTCTAACCTTACCAAATATGGTTATGAGCCCCGCCCTACCCTGGCCTAATAAAAGCTCACTCAACCCCTTCCTGTGTGCGACTTCCCCCACTCTCCTCTCCTGAGTGAGGAACCTCCCCAAGGGCGCCTTTAATAAACCTGGCCTTGTGCCTATCTCTCCTGGTGTCGTGTGTATCTCGCCTGTGAAACCTTACAACTTATACTAAAACATTGTTCATTGTTTATCAGAAATTCAAATGTAAGTTGGTCTACTGTATTTTTTCTTTTTGCTAAATATGACAACACTATAATAAATACGCTGTCAGCTGTGTAGAAGTACCTTGACTACTTTGTGCTTTTTCCTCCCATTCCCCATTTAGAATTTTAATTCAGGGTAGACTCAAAAAAAAAAAAAAGATGTGATTCGACTTGAGCCATTCCTATATATCATATATGTACATGTATACACGTATATCTGCATATATTATGCATACATACATATATACACATATCCATGAGACACACTAAGCGCCCAGTATTATAGAATATGTTACACACAGAGACTCACAGAAAGCACCTAAAACGCAGCGGAACTGACTGTGTTGTTGATATGGCCATTCTGTGAAATGTACCTTGTGGTCCGTCATCCTTCCCCTGGGGTATTTCAAGTGTAAGGCTAAGACAAGCTCTCTGATCCGAACGAGACCCGCAGAGCCTCCTGCGGAACTGGAAGGACGGGCGCTCCGAACCCATGGCAGCAGCGGCGGCTTATTTACACGGATACACCACCCGTTTCACATGGGCTGGACGCCACGTAGCCCCGGGGAAGGGTTTTGCCGACGTACCCGGAACGCTTTCCACGTTTTTCTCAGCTTCGGGCGGTTACGCAGGTGGCTTCTGGGAGCCAAGGCAACAGAGATTTTCCCAGGCTCCTGAGCGTGTCCCCTACTTTGGTGGCAACGATGGTTCCAGTGTCCCGCTCTGCGGTCCGGAGACGGAGGCGTCGGGATCCGAGGGTAAGCGTCGCAGTTGTTCGTGAAAGAGCGCGGAGCCGGGCAAATCCGCCCGTGCGCCGTGGGGCTGCGGCTCTCGCTCGCACTCTTGCTGGCCGCGCAGGCCCTGGAATGGCCAGCGCCGTCAGGGGAGTGGCCCCGACCGAGGATCCCCCACACCAGCCCTGCAGATGCCGTTCGCTCTCTCGCTCTCCAGAGAGGCTCCCCCGCCGCCGCCCCGCCAACTTCGCTTCTGCCTCCTGGCCCGCTCCCCGCGCCCCTCCGGGAGCGACCATCCGCGCGGCCTGGCCTCCGGGACGAGGAGAGGGAGGAGGTGAGTGAGACGGACGCACCTTCGCCCCGAGGAGCCCGCCTGCCTTCATCGTCCATCCCGCTAGCACTTCTCCCCCTTCTCCCTTCCTTGCGCCCATTTTCATCTTTTTCTTCAGTCTGCGCACCGCAGTCGCTTATTTGCCTCTTTCCAACCTTTAATGCTCGCTCATCCTTGGGCGCCCTCCTCCAGTGCCCCTGGTGTCCCATCACCTCCTTCCACCCCCTCTCCCGTCCCCGGCATCGTAGCGGCGGTGAGCAGGGGTCGCAGATGTATGTGTAGCATTTATTCGCGTTATGTCTCATTCATGAGCATTATTCTCCACTGGACTGAGTTCATGGAAATGAGGATTTTATTCATTACAGAATATACAGCGTCTAGCACTTACTGAAGAAGCTCAACCACGGTGGGTTGATTGAATGAGCAGATCGGTTTGAGAGGATAACAGGATATGTAAACGGAAATTCTTTGTAGGGAGTCGGGAAGGGTTGAGATTATGGTGATTGTTTTTTTTTTTTTAAGTATTTTCTATGATACAATTGACAACCCCCCGATCAAGGGCTGCATGCTTTACCGACTGAGCCAGCCAGGCGCCTGGAAATGGGTTTAAATTGTGAAATTAGAAGAACCTTCCTCCAAGAATGTTCTCTAAAAGAACATTCCTTTAGAGTGATTGGGTGAATGTAGAAAAAGTGATGTGCTCTAATGGAGATGAGGTTACCTAGAAAGGTCTTGTTAAAAGGGGTCTCAATCTTGATCTTGAGAAATGAGGGGAGGGTGAGATTCAGTTTTCCTCTAATGTGAGTATCGGAGCGGAAAAGTAATTTAAGAAGAAGGAAAAGAGATAATTATTGCTATATGAGTGTTCATTGAGTGTGTCAGGTACCATACTAAGGGCCTTCCTTGAATGTGTTAAAAAATTAAAAATTTAAAAAACATTACAGGCATTGAGAGGTAGGTTGAAATTACAACAGCTGGGTGATGTCTTGATTCTTTTTCTTCCAGCATGGAGGTAATAAGGCATAGGAGGATAGTCTCTGGATTCAGACTGCCCGAGTTTGAAGCCGTATTTTGCCACTTAATCCCTGTGTGGCCTTGAATGTGGAGAGTTTCGCCAAGCTACTCCATGGTGCTGCTGCCTGGGCATCCATTTTGTTTGGCTAAGTGGCCTGCAGAGACCTTAAACTTAACACTAGCCACCCCCCACCCATGCAAGCACGTGCCCTAGATAGCAGCCCACAGAGTCACAAGCAAATGGTAAGTTCCTGATAGGATTTCCCCAGTAGCCCTTGTGATCAACCATCTTCCCTGCCTCCCAGTGCCTGTATGGTTCCTAAGATAAGGTCCCTGTGGGGCTTACCAAAACTGCACTCTTTTCTCTTTTGCTTTAGATTGACTGATCTCACTCTGAACTAGGAACTCGGAAGCACCACACCTGCAGACCCTAATGAAAGCCCATACCCCAGGCCCTGTCTCCATCTGCACTCTGCTTTGACCTCCTTGTGTGGCCTCTGGAGGCATTCCCTGTACTTCCTCCAGGTCTTGTGAGTAATTAACTGCTCTATTTTAATTTCTCTTGTGGTCTATTGTTGAACTTCGGCTCACCATCCAGCACCCTGTGCTCTACTTAACAAATGTTTGAATTCAGAGTCAAAACATCAGACAAATTACTTCACCTCTCTAGCTCATTTATTCACCTATAGAAAGGGGATAAAAATAGTGCTGATATTTTTAGAGTTGTTGCAATGAGTTAGTGCCTGGAACAGAATATACATTCCTGTTAGCTACTAGGGTTTCATGCCCGGGAGCAGAGAGAGTAAAAACAGTCCTGAGTATACTGAAGACATACCTCTTCCAGTTCTGTGTTTCATAAGGGTACTCTCAAATCTGTGTGCCAAACCAAATAGCTTCTTTTATGCATATATATATATATATATATATATACATATAAAGATATACAAAAGAAAGAAAAATCACAGCTTCATAGGTGCAACTTTATATATATATATAAAGATATCTGTATATCTTTAAAGATATAAAGATATATATACATAGATACAGATATACATAGATACAGATATAAAGATATATATACATATAAAGATATACAAAAGAAAGAAAAATCACAGCTTCATAGGTGCAACTTTATATATATATATAAAGATATCTGTATATCTTTAAAGATATAAAGATATATATACATAGATACAGATATACATAGATACAGATATAAAGATATATATACATATAAAGATATACAAAAGAAAGAAAAATCACAGCTTCATAGGTGCAACTTTATATATATATATAAAGATATCTGTATATCTTTAAAGATATAAAGATATATATACATAGATACAGATATACATAGATACAGATATAAAGATATATATACATATAAAGATATACAAAAGAAAGAAAAATCACAGCTT
>NW_022631075.1:528808-619313 GCF_010015895.1 Lontra canadensis | reverse complement strand
TATATATATATATAAAGTTGCACCTATGAAGCTGTGATTTTTCTTTCTTTTTTAAAAAGATGTTATGTATTTATTTGGGAGAGAGCACGGTGCGGGGGTGGCACAGAAGGAGAGGGAGAAGTAGACTCTCTGCTGAGCTGGGAGCCTGACACAGAGCTCAGTCCCAGGACCCCAAGATCATGACCTGAGCTGAAATCAGCCGCTTAACCAACTGAGCCGCCTAGGCACCCCAACCAAATAGCTTCTTATTTTAGAATTCTAAAAGATGCAAGAACAGCTTGGGTGAGATTTGCGTTTGTGCATGACTTATCTTACTAGTACAGATGAAACCAGGCAGCAACAGGGACTATTTTAATGGTCTCCTATTCACCTTGTTGGTCAGGGAGGGCTTTCCCTCCCAGGTTATGGGGAGGCCAAACACAGGACACCTTACACTGAGCAGATGAGATCCATATACTGGCAGAGTACTAAGACCCACCACTCAGGGATAATCTGGAACTGTGCCTGTTCCCTATGATGAAGAGGGTTGTTTGGCTAGGGGACCTCACGTACAGAGGCAGAGTGGGGAGAGGAATTTGCAGTTAGGCCAGTGGAGGCCTTACTACTGGTTTTCTGAGATGTCAGAGCAGTACATAGTAGTGGGCCTTAATTTTAAGCCTTACGCCACCAGAGCTGCGTGCCTTTACAGGCCGGCAGGCATCACTGGCCCCTATACTCCTCATATATTCCGAGAACTGTTATTTGTATGTTTATTTTTAGATTGCTCCTCAAAGTCGGAGACCCTCTGAGTCCCACTCTGCATAGTTCTAATACCTTTTCTCCTGAAGAAAGAAAGAAAGATAAATTTATTCAAACAATGAAACAAAATACATTTATGTGTAAGGATTTTTTGAAAAACCAAATAGAGACATAAGCAGCTAAATTTTGGAGAATTATGCCCCCCCCTTTTTTCTTCTCCGTTTATGCATAACAACAAAAATTGAAACAGAAGGAATTGCAAACAAAGAAAATTATTTTAGTGTCCTCCAAAGAGCTATAGACAATATACTCCTTTTCCAAAAAGGAACTAAAGGGAAAGCATAGAGCAGGAACAACCTTGAATCTCAATGAATATAACTTTTGTGACCTAGAACTTTTCTTTTCAGAACTCCCTTTATTGTTGTCTCCTTCTAGTGCTTCATTTTTTTTAAATTGTCTTTACCGATTCTTGGGTTTCTGAAAACTAAAGTGTTAACCAAATTGAAATAGACTTCTTTTTCCTCTCATAACTATGTGTAAACAAATGAAGTTATTTCCAGGTGTAAAACTGTTTGTGTCACATATTGCAGAAGACAAAATAAGCAACTAGGAGTTATGTCATGTGGGAGGCAGAAGAAATGCGCTTGACAGCTTCCCAAGGTTACATTTCTAGCCTGGTTGCTCGGGCTGACTGCAGTCTGTACCATTTGCACTATCAGAACATCAGATCCTAAGTGTTGAGTTTACATTTATGCCAAGTTTTTATTAATTTAAAGTTTAAAATGTGAAGGGAAAATAGAACTTAACGGGACCTATCAGATTAGAGACATATATGCAAGCACCTTACAATCTAGCCACTGAGTTAACAATTTGCAAGCCAGTATCTTCTAGGAGATTAAAGTCAGAGAGGATTGAAGATTTGGGAACTCCTGAAGTATGAAGACTATTTCCAGAGAATCCTTGTTGCAGACTGAATTGTGTCCCCCCCCCCCGACCCAGATTCAAATGTTGAAGCCCTAATTTTCAAAGTGACTGTATTTAGCAGTAAAGCCTTTAGGGGCACCTGGGTGGCTCAGTTGGTTAAGCATCTGCCTTCCGCTCAGGTCTTGATCCTGGGGTCCTGGGATTGAGGCCAGCATCAGCCTCCCTGCTTAGCTGGGAGTCTGCTTCTCCCTATGCACATGTGTGCACACTTGCTCTCTTTTTCTCTCTTTCATATGAATAAATAACATCTTAAAAATGAATCTTTAAAGAATTAAAAGAGGTAATTCAGGTTAAACAAGGTCATAAGGCTGGAGCCTGAATTCAGTAGGACTGGTATCCTTAGAACAGGAAGTGATACCAGATATCTCCCCCCACCTTCTTGTGTGTGCACAGAGGAAAGGCCATGTAAGGACACAGGGAGAAGTTGCCAATCTACAGGCCAAGAAGAGAGGTCTACCAGAATTCAGTTCTGATGGCACCTTGATCTTCATCTACTAACCTCCAGAATGGTGAGAAAATAAAGGCCACCCAGTATGTGATATTTTGTTATGATATTCTTTTACTTTACAAAATAGAAAAAAAATCATTAAAAAAATAAAAACGTAGGGCGCCTGGGTGGCTCAGTGGGTTAAGCCACTGCCTTTGGCTCAGGTCATGATCTCAGGGTCCTGGGATCGAGTCCCGTATCGGGCTCTCTGCTCGGCAGGGAGCCTGCTTCCTCCTCCTCTCTCTCTCTCTGCCTACTTGTGATCTCTCTCTGTCAAATCAATAAATAAAATCTTTAAAAAAAAATAAAAAAAATAAAAACGTAGAACATATGTAAGAATTAAAACATGTTGCCAGTGGATTTTAGCTAAATGTTTTCTTTAAATTATAATTCATGGGGTGCTAATTTCTTATTCATGGAAGGGTTCAGTGTTAATGATACATTTCTATTATTTTGAATTTCTCAGCTAACTCAGTAGCAGATTGCTTGTCAGATTTTAGCATTACAAAGGGATTTCTTAAAATGAATATACCAGTATGGCTTGGTTTAGTTAATTTTCCTAACATCAGTAGTCTCTGAAGGCTTAATGCTGCTTCTTTTTCCTTATTTCTTTCTTCCTTGATGCTATTCATAAGCATTTTTTCCCCTCTCCTCTATTTTTATCCCCTCTCAATGATCTTTATGTCTAACATGGGCCTCGAACTCACCACCCTGAGATCAAAGGTTGTGTGCTCTACTGACTGAGCCAGCCAGACCCCCCTGCCTCTCATCTATTTCTGGGTCTACTTTAGGTTGAGTTGAAACAATGTGCTTTGACAGATAGAATTTGTAATTTGTGACAGGGTGATAAAGGATTATCAGAAACTTGTTTGTTTCTTTTTTTTTTTTTTAAGATGTATTTATTTATTTATTTGACAGAGAGAGAAATCACAAGTGGCAGAGAGTCAGGCAGAGAGAGACAGGGAAGCAGGCTCCCTTCTGAGCAGAGAGCCCAATGTAGGCCTCTATCCCAGGACCCTGAGACCATGACCTGAGCTGAAGGCAAAGGCTTAACCCACTGAGCGCCCCAGGCGCCCCAGAAACTTGTTCTTACGGGGCACCTGACCAGCTCAGCTGGTGGAGCATGCAACTCTTGATCTCAGGATTGTGAATTCAAGCCCCATGTTGGGCATAGAGCATACTTAAAAATAAAATCTTCTAAAAACAAACTGGAGGCTCCTGGGTGGCTAAGTTGTTAAGCATCTGCCTTCGGCTTAGGTCATGATCCCAGGGTCCTGGCATTGAGCCCCACATCGGGCTTCCTGCTCAGTAGGGAGCCTGCTTTTCCCTCTCCCTCTGCCTGCCACTCTGCCTACTTGTGCTATCTCTCTGTCAAATAAATAAATGAAATCTTTTAAAAAATAAAAATAACAAACCAGAAAACTTTTTCTTAAGAAAAATGATTTTAAGAACCTGAAATCATGGAATTTGAGTTGGAAGGAACCCTACAAATAATGTTCTAGGCAATAACTAAATTATTCTGGATGTGATCTCCAGAGGTAAAGATTATATGATACGGAAATTCCCTTTTTAACTATTGTAGAATTTTAATAATACTCATTTTCAGAATTCTCTACAACAGAATGAAATTTCTTTTTTCCCGTAGTGTGTTAGCTTCTTGCTCTGGGGACAGAATGGTTGCTGCTCTACCCTATGTCCTTGCAATCATGAGGTCTTCCTTCAGTCTTCCCATCTCTAGTTTTTTCCATCTTTCCTTATAGTTTCCTGTATTTACCCTGTGGTTTCATTCTGAAAAGATAAATCACTTTTTTTTTCTTGAGCAGTGTAGGTCCATAGCAAAACTGAGCACAAAATACAGCGAAATCCCACATACTCCCTGCCCCAAACATGGACAGCCCCCTTAACTGTCAGCATCCTTCACCAGAGCGGTACTTCCGTTACAGTCGGTGAAACCTACACCAACACGTCATAATCACCCAAAGCCCATAGTTTACGTTAGGAATTGTTCTGGATATTATACATTCTGTGGGTTTGGAACAGCTGTATAATGACATGTGCTCACCATTATACTATCATACACAAGAGTCTGACTGCCTTAAAAAGTTTTCTGTTCTGCCTACTCTCTCTCCACCCTCCAACCACTGATCTTTTTACTGTCTTCACAGTTTTGCCTTTAGTAGAATGCCGTATAGTTGGAACCATATAGTATGTAGACTTTTCAGACTGGCTTCTTTCACTTAGCAGTATGCATTTACGAGTCCTCTATGGATTTTTTTTTTGTTCAAGTACCATTAACATATGGTATTATGTTAGTTTTAGGTGTACCATATAATGACTCAGTGATTTTACTTATCACTCGTCTCAGTGGGTGTACTCATTTTTTTATTTTTTAAAGATTTTATTTATTTATTTGACAGAGAGAGACACAGCGAGACAGGGAACACAAGCAGGGGGAGTGGAAGTGGGAGAAGCAGGCTTCGTGCCGAGCAGGGAGCCAGATGCGGGACTCGATCCCAGGACCCCAGGATCGTGACCTGAGCCGAAGGCAGACGTGTAACAGACTCAGCCACCCAGGCGCCCTGGTGAGTGCACTCTTAATCCCCTTTATCTATTTCATCCACTCCCCTACCCACCTTCTCTACGGCAATTACAGTTTGTTTTCTGTATTTCTTTTTAAGATTTTATTTTTAAGTAATCTCAACATCCAGTGTGGGGCCCAGACTTAAAGCCCCAAGATCAAGAGTTGCATGCTCCACTAACTGAGCCAGCCAGGAGCCCCTGTTCTCTGTATTTAAGAGTCTGGTTTTTTGTCTGCCTCTTTTTTTCTTTGTTCACTCTGTTTAATTTCTTAAACTGTACATATGAGTGGAATCATACGGTATTTGTCTCTCTCTGACTTATTTCACTTAGCATTATACCCTCTAGATCTGTCCATGTTGCAAATTGCAAGATTTCATTCTCTTTTATGTTTGAGTAATACTCCATAGTGTGTGTGTACGTATATGTATGTGTGTGTGTGTATATAAACACACACACACATACATGCACGACATCTTTATCCGTTTGTCTGTCATTGGACACTTGGGCTGTTTCCATAGCTTGGCTATTGGAAATAATGCTGCAATAAACACAGGGGTGCACATATGTTTTCTAGTTAGTGTTTTTGTTTTCTCTGGGTATAAATGGTGGAATTACTGGATCATTTGGTAATTCTATTTTTAATTTTTTTCTTTAAGTAGGCTCCACTCAGTGCAGTCATGACCCTGAGATCAACACCTGAGCTGAGACCAGGAGTCAGACACTAAACTGACTGAGCCACCCAGGCGCTCCTCTATTTTTAATTTTTTTATGAACCTCCATACTCTTTTCCATAGTGGCTGTACCAGTTTGCATTCCCACCAACAGAGCATGAGTGTTCTTTTTTCTCCACATCCTCACCTGAAGTTGTTATTTCTTGTGTTTTTATTCTAGCCATCTGACAGGTATACAGTGATACCTCATTGTGGTTTTAATTTGCACTTCCTCATGATGAGTGATGTGGACATTTTTTCATGTGTCTGTTAACCATCTGGATGTCTTCTTTGGAAAATTATCTGTTCAGGTCCTCTGCCCATTTTTTAATTGGATATTCATTTTTTTGGTGTTGAGTTGCTTGAGTTCTTTTTTTTTAAGATTTTATTTTTAAGTAATCTCTGTACCCAGTGTGGGGCTTGAACTTAGAACCCCTAGATGAAAGGTCACATGCTCTACTGACTGAGCCAACCGGGCACCCCAAGTTCTGTGAGTTCTTTATATATTTTGGAATATTAACCCATTATCAGATAGATCATTTGCCAGTGTCAGAGAGGTTACTGCCTGTGTTATCTTCTAGGATTTTTATGGTGTCGGGTCTCACATTTAAGTCCTTTATCTATTTTGAGTTTATTTTTGTGGATGATGTAAGAAAGTGGTCCAGTTTCATTGTTTTGCATGTAGCCAACCAGTTTTCCCAACAGCATTTGTTGAGGTGACTGTCATTTATCCATTGTATATTCTTGCCTACTTTTGTCATAGATTAATTGACCATAAAAGTGTGGGTTTATGTCTGGACTCTCTACTCTGTTCTCCTGATCCATGTGTCTGTTTTTGTGCCACTACCATACTATTTTGGTTACTATAGTTTTGTAGTAGATCTTGAAATCTGGGACTGTGATACCTCCAGCTTTGTTCTTTTTCAAGATTGCTTTGGCTGGTTGGAATTCTTTTGTTGTTCCTTACCAATTTTAGGATTATCTGTTCCAGTTCTGTGAGAAATGCTGTTGGTACTTTGCTAGGGGTTGCGTTAAATCTGTAGATTGCTTTGGGTAGAATGCTCTTAACAGTATTTGTTCTTCCAATCCATGAGCATGGGCTGCCTTTCCATTTGTTTGTGTCATATTCAGTTTCTTCATCAATGTTTTATAGATTTCAGAGTTCAGGTGTTTCACCTCCTTACTTAAGTTTATTCCTAGGTATTTTATTATTTTTAGTGCAATTGTAAATGGAATTGTTTTCTTAATTTCTCATTCTGCCACTTCATTATTACTGTGTAAATGCACCAGATTCCTGTTGTGTGAGTTCTTATTGAACTCATTTATTCATAAAATGCAGATTTTCCTTGTGTACTGTGGTGTCTGATGCAATGCATCCTGAACAAACTAGCAACTCGCTAGTTTACTCTGATGACTAAATATGGTCTGCTGTGTGTGGTCTTTCTCATTTTCTTCCAGTATCTTTAAGGATGAATCCTAAGAACTTGGACGCTTGCAATAAAGGAATTTTCTTTTAACCCCAGCTGTCTCTGGATTGGTGACATACACTCATTTGTCAACATTTCCAGTAGGTGGAGAGGTGGCTGTTTGAGCTCTGTTGTGTACAGCTTTGAACTAAGACTGGAGTTCCTTTCTGGGTGCCTCCTTCTGAAAGGTAGAGCAGTTATCAGATAACTGGCTTTTTGCTCTTATGTCCTCTTTAGAATGTAACAATAAAAATAATTTTTAAAACCAAAAAAATGGAAAATAGGCACCCCTATTAGTTGTTGTTTTAAAGTCTATTTTGTCTGGGGCCCCTGCTGGCTCAGTCGGTAGGGTGTACAACTCTTGATCTTGGGGTGATGAGTTCAAGCCCTATGTTGGGCATATAGATTACTCAAAATTTAAAAAAAATTTTTTAAAGATTGTATTTATTTATTTGACAGAGAGAGATCACAAGTAGGCAGAGAGGCAGGCAGAGAGAGAGGAAGGGAAGCAGGCTACCTGCTGAGCAGAGAGCCTGACGTGGGGCTTGATCCCAGGACCCTGGGTCATACCCGAGCCGAAGGCAGAGGCTTTAACGCACTGAGCCACCCAGGCGCCCCTAAAATTTTTTTTAAATAAAGTCTATTTTGTCTGATATAAGTATTGTTACCCCAGCTTTCTTTCCACCTCCATTTCCACAGTAAATGTTTTTCCATCCCTTCACTTTCAGTGTGCATGCCATTAGGCCTGAAGTGAGTATCTTGTAGGCAGCATTGAAAATATCAATCTTACAGGGCACCTGGGTAGCTCAGTTGGTTAAGTGTCCGACTCTTGATTTTGACTCAGGTCATGATCTTGGGGTTGTAGGATCGAGCCCTGCATTGGGCTCTGCATTAGGCAGAGAATCTGCTTGGGATTCTCTCTCTCCCTCTGCCCCTTCCCCCCTTCTCTCTGTGTCTCAAATAATAAACTAAGTCTTTTTTTAAAATATTTATTTATTTATTTATTTATTTGACAAACAGAGATCAAAAGTAGGCAGAGAGGCAGGCACAGGGTTGGGGGGGTAGACAGGCTCCCTGCTGAGCAGAGAGCCTGACACGGGACTTGATCCCAGGACCCTGAGATTATGACCTGAGCTGAAGGTGGAGGCTTAACCCACTGAGCCACCCAGGTGCCCCAATAAACTAAGTCTTAAAAGAAAATATAAATCTTATATGTTCCTTTCAGTTTGAATAGTGTTTTGTGAACACTAAAGCATGCAAATGTAAATGATTATTATGTTATTTTGATGGTGGTAGACTCTTGAACTGTGTACCTTTACAAAGTTATTCCAGGGTTTGCTTTTGATGGTTCTTGGACAACCGGTGTCATTACTGAAATTTTTTAATTCTGTATTTTTATACTCCATGATTCATGGTTTATCAGTTTTCTGATTCTTACAACCGTCTTCTTTAAATTCAGCTCTGATGAACACACACCAGTGGAGGACGATGAGCCAAAGAAAAGCGCCAGTTCAGCTTCAACTTCAGAAGGTATTTTTTTAACTACTACAGAGCTGCTGTATTGAGAAGTTGAAAAAAAAGTTTATAAATAGTCAAACAGTAGACTTTGCTTTTACAAATCAAGTTGCCCATCATCTGTTCTTTTTCAGTATTTCAGATACAGTAAAATTGATAATCGTAATACTTGCCTAGAAGTTAATTTTATATTTGTACTTCATGTAGAAGAAAACAAGAAGTCTAATCATTCGAAAGAGAGGTCCAAGAAAAAGAGAAAGAAGAAATCCTCTAAAACGCAAGAAGTACTCTGATGACAGTGACAGTGACTCTGACTCTGACTCAGACTCCAGTGGTAAGAAGGCAGCATCATTCTGCAGGCCTGGCTTCAAAACTCGTTTTCCTTCATAGAACTGATTGCAGAGGAAGGTTAAGGACAGTGGCCGAGAGGTGTTGAGCACTGGCTCTCTTGGGTGCCAGGAGCCCCGCTAAGCGCTGGCTGTTCTCAGTGCCGCTCAGTCCACACAGGGCTCCAGACTGCGTCTTAGAGATGGGGAAATGGGGCGCAGAGCAGGTTGCGACACCGCACTCAGGCTCACACAGCTGAGATCCAGACCCGAGCGCTGTGACCCCAGAAGGGTGGTGTGTAGCCGTACAAGGCACGTCGTGGCAGCAAACCGAACCGAGGCGGGGTCGGGCCGGGAGACGTGTGGCAGCAAAGCCAGCCCCATGGGGCTGCGTCAGGCCCGGGGAGCAGCTCTCTTGTGTCGTCCTCACACTCAGGGGGCACCTCTGTGCCATTTTCCAAAAGGCACACCTCAGAGGACCCCCTGCCAGCTGGCAGCTGATTTATGGAGGACACCCCTACCCCACCCCCCATGGCGTGGTGCCTCCCAGAAAGCCCCCTTTTTGTGCCTTCTCCTGGCTGATGGTTGACAGGATGATTGACCCCCCGCCTCTGGGGACATTGCATAAAGGTGTCTCTTCCCCTGATGTCACTGGGGTTTCCTGGCTCCTGTTGTTACTTTTCTTCCTCACTGCTGGGAGAGTGAACTACCTTCTTTTAAAAAAAAAAAAAGATTTATTTATTTTAGAGAGAGTGTGCAGGTGGGAGGGAGGGGCCAACGGAGAGAATCTGGAGCTGACCTCCGCACTGACCATGGAGCCTGACCCAGGGCTGGATCCCGCTGCCCATGAAATCGTGACCTGAGCTGAAATGAGGAGGCAGCCGCTTAGCCGACTGGGCCACCCAGGTGCCCCGATGAACTTTCTGAGAGCGCAGATGTGAGCACATCTGTCCCTACTTAAAAATCCTTCAGCAGCTCTCTGTCGTCTTCAGGGTGAAGTTCGGACCCTGATTGATCCCTCTCTGATCACACATGCCCTGTCCCTCTTGCAGCATCCTCTTAGCCTGAGAACGACAGTCTCCTCGGTCTTCCATGTTCTTTCTCTTGCTTCTGTGACTTGATACAGAGTCCATCGGCCTGCAGTGCCAGTCTCTCCCTGCGTGCGGCCTGGCTTACTCTCCTCAACAGTGGGCATGCAGTACTTTTGTAATAAAACTGATTTTGTTTTATTTTTACTTTGCAAAAAGATTTTATTTATTTATTTGACCGAGAGAGCATGCAAACAGAGAGAGCAGCAGGCAGAGGGAGAAGCAGTCTCCTCGCTGAGCAGGGGGCCCAACATGGAGCTCAATTCCAGGACTCTGGGATCAGGACCTGAGCCAGAGGCCAACACTTAACCAACTGAGCCACCCAGGTGCGCCAAAAGAACTGATTTTTTTTTAAAGATTTTATTTATTTATTTGACAGAATGAGTGAGCATGAGCAGGGGTAGCAGCAGGCAGAGGCAGAGGGAGAAGCAGGCTCCCAACTAAGCAGGCAGCTGGATGCAGGGCTCAATCCCAGGATGCCAGGATCATGACCTGAGCTGAAGGTTGACACTTAACCGACCGACTGAGTCACCTAGGTGCCCCAGGAAAATTGATTTCTAAAAGAACTAGCTTAAGAGTCATCATTCCTGAAGCACCCTTCCCAAGCAAGCTAGCCTGATTATGAGACTTCTCTGTACGCCCAGAGCACCCCCAAGCTTCCGTGTATCACTCCACATTCTGATTATTTCTTTACCTCTGTCTCCTCTATTAGACTGAATGCCCCCGACCCCAAACACATAGGGTATTTTTCTTTTCTTTTCTTTTCTTTTCTTTTTTTTAAAGATTTTATTTATTTATTTGATAGCGATCACAAGTAGGCAGAGAGGCAGGCAGAGAGAGAGAGAGGACGAAGCAAGCTCCCCGCTGAGCAGAGAGCCCAATGCGGGGCTCGATCCCAGGACCCTGGGATCATGACCTGAGCCGAAGGCAGAGGCTTTAACCCACTGAGCCACCCAGGCGCCCCAGGGTATTTTTCTTTTCATCATGAAAATATTCGGGAAAACAAAGGGGATAGTATAAGTAATACCATATACTTACCACTCGGGTTAGACATTTGTTAGCATTTTGACATAGTTGTTTCAAATACGAGTTTTTTGCCTAGGTATCCAACGTAAATTATAAATATACTTTGATGCTAAATATCCCTATATGCAGGTCTTAAAAAAAAAAGACATTTTCCTGCTTAACTACAATACCATTATCTCACCCGGTAGATTAGCCCTGGGTGTTCTGGACCACAGGGACACCAGAATAACCCGTCTCCATCTGGGCTCCAGGACACAAATGGCATTATAGGGTTCATCTGAGATTATGATGACAGCATGACCCATGGCAATGGGAGACATATTTCTGAGAATTAAGACTTTCCGATGTCTCCAACACTTGGCCTTCCTATTCTCAAACTAAACCTTCAGTTAGAAAAGAGGGATTTGTTTGGTATATTGAATAGTTAATGTCTTAATAGAAAAACACAGCATACCAATTTATATGCTATTGAGATTTTAAACCACAATGGAGGAGAAGCTTTTTCATTGTTGTTGAAGTATCTTAGGAAAGTTAATACTGCACTCCCTCCATTCAGCTCACCCTTAGTGAGCGTGAACTATGTGCCAAGCTCTGGTCTAGGCCTATTTCTTTGCTTTTATTCTCCCACTTTTAATGTTCTTTTTTTTTCATGTTCTTTTTTTTTAAAAGATTTTATTTATTTATTTGACAGAAAGAGACAGAGAGGGAACACAAGCAGGGGGAGTGGGAGGATGAGATGTTCCCTTTCGAACATCTCATTAGGGATGAGATATTTCCCTATCTTAGGTTTCCTATATTAGGAAAAGATGTTTCCCTATCTTTTTTTAATTTAAATTCAATTTAATTAACATACAGTGTATTGTTAGCTTCAGAGGTAGATTTAGTGATTCATCACTTACATACAACACCCAGTGCTCATTACATCAAGTGTCCTCCTTAATGCCCCTCACCCAGTTACCCCGTTCTACTCCATTTCCCCTGCCGGCAACCCTCAGTTTATTCTACAGTTAAGAGTCTCTTGTGATTTGTCTCCCTCTCTGTTTTAGTCCTATTTTATTTTTCCTTCCCTTCCCCTATGTTCATCTGTTTTGTTTCTTAAATTACACGTAAGAGTGAAATCATACAGTATTTGTCTTTTTCTGATTGACTTAATTAGCATAATACCCTCTAGTTTCATCCATGTCACTTGAAATGGCAAGATTTCATTCTTCTTGATGGTTGAAGTCATACTCTGTTGTATGTGTATGCCACATTTTCTTTCTCCATTCATCTGTCAGTGGACATCTGAGCTCTTTTCATATTGTGGCTATTACAGACATTGCTGCTATAAATATAAACATTGGGGGTGCAGGTGCCCCTTCGGATCACTACATTTGTATCTTTGGGGTAAATACCCAGTAGTGCGATTGCTGAATTGTAAGGTAGCTCTATTTTTAGCTTTGTAAGGAACCTCCATGCTGTTTTCCAGAGTGGCTACACCAGCTTGCATTCCCACCAACAGTGTAGGAGGGTTCCCCTTTCTCCACATCCTCTCCAACATCTGTCGTTTCTTGGCTTGTTAATTTTAGCCATTCTGACTGGTGTGAGGTGGTAGCTCGTTGTGGGTTTGATTTTTATTCCCCTGATGCCAAATGATGTTGAGCATTTTTTCATGTGTCTGTTGGTCATTTGGATGTCTTCTGCCCATTTCTTTTTTTTTTTTTTAAGGATTTTATTTATTTATTTGACAGAGATCACAAGTAGGCAGAGAGGCAGGCAGAGAGAGAGGGGGAAGCAGGCTTGCTCGACGTGGGGCTCTATCCCAGGAACCCGGGATCATGACCTGAGCCGAAGGCAGAGGCTTTAACCCACTGAGCCACCCAGGCGCCCCTGCCCATTTCTTGATGGGATTCTTTATTCTTTGGGTGTTGAGTTTGATAAGTTCTTTATAGATTTTGAGTACTAGCCCTTTATCTGATAAGGCATTTGTAAATATCTTCTCCCATCCTGTAGGTTGCCTTTTAGTTTTGTCGACTGTTTCCTTTGCTGTGCAGAATCTTTTTATCTTGATGAAGTCCCAGTAGTCATTTTTGCTTTTGTTTCTCTTGCCTTTGGAGACATGTCGAGCAAGAAGTTGCTGTTGCTGAGGTCGAAGAGGTTACTGCCTGTGTTCTCGGGGGTTTTGTAGATTGCTGTCTCACATTGAGGTCTTTCATCCATTTTGAGTCTATTTTTGTGTGTGGTGTAGGGAAATGGTCCAGTTTCATTCTCCTGCATGTGGCTGTCCAATTTTCCCAGCACCATTTGTTGAAAAGACTGTCTTTTTTTTCCATCGGACATTCTTCCCTGCTTTGTCGAAGATCAGTTGACCAAAGAGTTCAGGGTCCATTCCTGGGTTCTCTGTTCTGTTCGATTGATCTGTGTGTCTGCTTTGTGCCAGTACCGTGAGATCTTGATGATGACAGATTTGTAATAGAGCTTGAACTCCGGAATTATGATGCCTCCGGCTTTGGTTTTCTTTTTGAACATTCCTCTGGCTATTCAGGGTCTTTCTGGTTCCATACAGATTTAAGGATTGCTTGTTCCACCTCTGAAAAATGCTGACAGTATTTTGATAGGGCTTGCATTGAATGTGTACATTGCTTTGGGTAGTAGAGACATTTTAATGATGTTTGTTCTTCCAATCCATGAGCATGGAGTGTTTTTCCACTTCTTTGTGTCTTCCTCAATTTCTTTCACAAGTGTTCTATAGTTTCTAGAGTATGGATTTTTTACCTCTTTGGTTAGGTTTATTCCTAGGCATCTTATGGGTTTTGGTGCAGTTGTAAATGGGATCAATTCCTTGATTTCTCTTTCCTCGGCTACATTGTTAGTGTAGAGAAATGCAGCAGACTTCTGTGCATTGATCTTTATATCCTGCAAATTTGCTGAATTCCTGTATCAGTTCTAGCAATTTTTGGATGAGTCTTTGGGTTTTCTACATAGAGTATCGTGACATCTGCAATGAGTGTAAGTTTGACTTCTTTGCCAACTTCGGATGCCTCTTATTTCTTTTTTCTTTTTTTTTCTTCTTTGGTCTGTTTGCTGAGGCTAGGATTTTCAGTACTATGTTGAACAACAGTGGTGAGAATGGACATCCCTGTCATGTTCCTGACCTTAGGAGAAAAGCTTTCAGTTTTCTCCATAGAGAATGATATCTGCTGTGGGTTTTTCATAGATGGCTGTGATGATATTGAGTATGTACCCTCTATCCCTACACTGGGAAGAGTTTTGATCAAGAAAGGATGCTGTACTTTGTCAAGTGCTTTTTCTGCTTCTATTGAGAGGATCATATGGTTCTTGTCCTTTATTTTATTAATGTAGTGTGTCACATTGAATGGTTTGCAGATGTTGAACCACCCTTGCAGCCCACTTGGTCATGGTGACTAATCCTTCTAATGTACTGCTGTATTCAATTAGTTTGTATCTTGGTGAGAATTTTTGCATCCGTGTTCATCAGGTTCTGTAATTCTCCTTTTTGGTGGGGTCTTTGGTTTTGGGATCAAGGTTATGTTGGCCTCATAGAATGAGTTTGGAAGTGTTCCTTCCATTTCCTTTTTTTTTTTTTAAATTTTATTTATTTGAGAGTGAGAGAAAGGGCACAAGCAGGGGGAGTGGCAGGGAGAGGGAGAAGCATATGTCCCACTGAGCAGAGAGCCTGATGTGGGGCTTGATCCCAGGACCCTGAGATCATGACCTGAGCTGAAGGCAGATGCTTAACCAACTGAGCCACTCAGGTGCCCCTCATTTCTATTTTTTGAAACCGTTTCAGAAGAATAGGTATTAGTTCTTTTTTTTAGGATTTTATTTATTTGAGAGAAAGAGAATGAGAGAGAATGAGCCCTTGAGCACAGGGGTGGAGGGTGAGAGGGAGGAGCAGAAGCAGACTTCCCATTGAGCAGGGAGCCCAATGCAGGGCTCAGTCCCAGGCCCCTGGGATCATAACCTGAGCTGAAGGCAGATGCTTAACTGAGCTACCCAGGCGCTCCAGGATTAATTTTCTTTAAATGTTTGGTAGAATTCCACTGGGAGGCCATCCAACTCTGGACTCTTTGTTAGGAGATTTTTGATTACAGATTTCAATTCCTTGGCTGGTTATGGGTGTGTTTGGGTTTTCTATTTCTGTTTCAGTTTTGGTAGTTTATGTGTTTCTAGGAATGCATCTGTTTCTTCCAGATTGCCCAATTTGTTGGCATACAATTGCTCATCATATTCTCTTATATCTGTTTTTCTTAGATGTTGATTGTCATCTCTTCTCTCTCATTCATGATTTTATTTTTTTAAAGATTTTATTTTATTTATTTGCCAGAGAGAGAGAGAGAGAGAGAGAGAGCACAAGTAGGCAGAGCAGCAGGCAGAGGTAGAGGAAGAAGCAGACTTCCCGCTGAGCAGAGAGCCGGATGTGGGGATCAAGTCCCACAAGATCCAGGACCCTGGGATCCTGATCTGAGCTGAAGGCAGACGTTTAACAGACTGAGGCACCCAGGTGCCCCTCATTCATGATTTTATTTATTTGGGTCCTTTCTCTTTTCTTTTTGATAAGTCTGGCTAGGGATTGATCATGCTAATTCTTTCAAACAGCCAGCTTCTAGTTTTGTTGATCTATTTTTTTCATTTCTATGTCATTGATTTCTGATCTAATCTTTATTATTTCTCTGCTGCTGGATTTAGGCTTTATTTGCTGTTCTTTTTCAGCTCCTTTAGAGGTAAGTTTAGCTTACACCTTTAGCTTACACATTTGAGCCTTTTCTTGCTTCTTGAGAAAGGCCTGTATTGCTATATACTTCCCCTCCTAATACCTCTTGTGCTGCTTCCCAGAGGTTCTGAACTGTCGTGTTTTCATCTTCATTTGTTTCCATGTATTTTTAAGATTCTTCTTTAATTTCCTGGTTGACCCATTCATTCTTGAGTAGGAGGCTCTTTAGCCTCCATGTATTTGTGTTCCTTCCAAATTTCCTCTTGTGATTGAGTTCAAGATTTAAAGCATTGTGGCCTGAAAATATGCATGGTATAATCTCAATCTTTTTGTACTGGTTGAGACCTGATTTGTGACCCAGAATGTGATCCATTCTGGAGAATGTTCCATGTGCACTCGAGACGAATGAGTATTCTGTTGTTTTAGGATGGAATGTACTGATATATCTGTAAAGTCCATCTGGTCCAGTGTCATTCAAAACTGTTGTTTCCTTGCTGTTTGGCAAGGATCTTCTGTTTAGATGATCTGTCCATTACTCAGTGGAGTGTGAAAGTCCCTTACTATTATTGTATTATTATCAATGTGTTTCTTTAATTTTGTTATTGATTAGTTTATATATTTGGCTACTCTCAAGTTAGGGGCAGAAATATTTACAATTGTTAGATCTTCTTATTGGGTAGACCCTTTTTATTATGAGGTAGTGTCCTCCTGCATCTCTTTTTACAGTCTTTGATTTAAAATCCAGTTTGTTTGATTCCTTGCCACCCCAGCTTTCTTTTGATGTCCATTAGCATGGTAAATGGTTCTTCACCCCACACTTTTAATCTGGAGGTATCTTTGGGTTTAAAATGAGTCTCTTGTGGACTACATATTGATAGGTCTTATTTTTTTAAGATTTTATTTATTTATTTGAGAGAGAGCAGGGTGAGGGGGAAGGGCCAGAGCAAGAGGGAGAAGCAGGCTCCCTGCTGAGCAGAGAGCCCCATGCAGGGCTCGATCCCAGGACCCAGAGATCATGACCTGAGCCGAAGGCAGATGTTTAAACAACTGAGCCACCCAGGTGCCCCTGGGTCTTGTTTTTTTTTTTTTTATCCAATTTGATACCCTTTATCTTTTGATTGGAGCATTTAGATGATTTACATTCAGAGTAATTATTGAAAGATAAGAATTTAGTGCCATTGTATTACTGCAAAGTGGCTGTTTCTGTAGATTGTCTCTGTTCCTTTCTGGTCTTTGTTACTTTTGGGCTCTCTCTTCACTCAAAGGATCCCCTTTAATATTTCTTACAGGGCTGATGTAGTGTTCCTGAATTCCTTTAGTTATTGTTTGTCCTGGAAACTATTTTGAATGACAGGCTTGCTGGACAAAGTCTTCTTGGCTGCATATTTTTTCCACTCAGCACCCTGAATTTATCCTGCCAGTCCTTTCTGGCCTGCCAGGTCTCTGTGGACAGGTTTGCTGCCTGTCTAATGCTTTAACCCTTGTCGGTTATGGACCTCTTGTCCCTAGTTGCTTTCAGGACTTTCTATCTCTGAAATTTGCACTATTACATGTTGGGGTGTTGACCTATATTTATTGATTTTGAGGGGGTTTCTATGTGCCTCCTGGACTTGAATGCCTGTTTCCTTCCCCAGATTAGGGAAGTTCTCAACTATAATTTGTTCAAATAAACCTTCTGCCCCAGTCTTCATTTTCTGGGACCCCTATTATCCAGATACTATTTTGCTTTATGCTGTCGCTGATTTCTTGAAGTCTCCCTTCATGATCCAGTAGTTGTTTTTCTCTTTTTTTCTCGCCTACTTTATTTTCCATCATTTTGTCTTCTGTATCAATCTCTTTTGCCCCATATTTCCTTGGTGTTAGAGCTTCCCCCCCCCCTTTTTTTAAAAAGATTTTGTTTATTTATTTGACACAGAGATCACAAGTAGGCAGAGAGAGGGGGAAGCAGGCTCCCTGCTGATCAGAGAGCCCGATACGGGGCTCGATCCCAGGACCCTGAGATCATGACCTGAGCCGAAGGCAGAGGCTCAACCCACTGAGCCACCCAGGTGCTCCAGAGCCTCCCTTTTTGACTGCATCTCAGTAAGGGCTTTTTAAATTTCAGCCTGATTAGATTTTCGTTATTTTATTTCTACCATATGGGATTCTCTAGTGTCTTCTGTGCTGCTTTCAAGCCCTGCTAGTACCTTTATAATTGTTGTTTTGAATTCTACTTCTGACGTCTTACTTATATTCATATTGATTAAATCCCTGGTGGTGAGTATTTCCTCCTGTTCTTTAGGGTGGGTTTCTCTGTCTTGTCATTATGTCCAGAAAAGAATAGAAGGAAGGGAGAAAAGACAAAAAGAATAACGCCACCAGAAAAAACAAATCAGAAGAAAACACAAATAAAACAAAATAACAA
Organism: Lontra canadensis; assembly: GCF_010015895.1. Lineage (NCBI taxonomy): Eukaryota > Metazoa > Chordata > Mammalia > Carnivora > Mustelidae > Lontra > Lontra canadensis. Next base: position 601,275 of record NW_022631075.1, on the reverse strand, counting down.
AAAGCAAACAAGAAGTAGAACAGAATAAAACAATAAACTAGGTCCTGGGTGTATTTTGATCTGTTTGTTAAAGGAAACTAGATCCCAAAATAGGAACAAAAGAAAAACTAATAAATGTACAAAAATAAAATACAATGAAAGGAATCCCAAAATAAAAAATACATATATATATAATATATATACACACACATATATTATAATATGTATTATATATATAATATATAATATATAATGTATTATAATATAATAAATATAAATTAAAAATAATAAAGAATTGAAAAAATAATAGCTTAAAAGGAAAAAAAAATGAAAGACTAAAGAATAATAAGAAAAAACCACGAATGCTATATACTGCTTTCCCTGATAGCTGAAGTTCTGCAGCCTCTACAGCCGGTAAACTGGGTGTAGCCGGAAGTTCCTGCCGGTGTTCTGGGGGAGGGGCCTGTTGCGCTGACGCTCGGGTGTCCTTGCCTGGGTGGAACTGCGTCCTGCTCGCCAGGGGCCCGGGCTCGGTGTACGTGGCTCGGGATTGCACCGTGCGCTGCTGTTTGGCTTCCTGCAGGCTTTCAGCAGGCACGGGTGGGGGTGAATATGGCAGCGTCCTGCTCTCTAGCCCTGGAGCTGAGAGTCCGCACCCCCCCATTCCTCAGTGTGCTCTCAGAGAAAAGCAGTCGATCCCTCTTGTCTCCCCGGTTTCCCACCGCACTCTGGTCACCCAGCCTGTGACCGAGCATTTTTATCTCAGGCACGTGGCCCAGTCTCAAGTCTCCAAACTTTACAGACTGGTGTGGCGCAGACCTGCACCGTTCCTCTCAGGGTAGGGAGGGGTCTTGCCGCTTCTACGCTTGCTGGGCCCCTGGCCAGAGACCGGTCACTCGACTGTGCGGCTGTTCTCAGTTTATGGTGACACCAGGCAGAAAGCCAGTGCCTAGAACCAAGGTTTGCAGCCAGCTCCCCGCTCTGATGCCTGGGAACTCTGCTGCACTCCTGTACCCCTGTTCTTGTGATCCCGGGGATCCTGAGACCACACTGTCCCACCTGGGATTCTACCCTGCTTTGCCACCCGTTCATCTTTAAGCCAGGGACGTCCCCCACCGTAGCAGACTTCTGAACGCTCTGGTTTTGTGCTCCACTGCTTGTGATACTTCACAGTAGGCTCCCTCCCCTCTGCCTATCCCTGATATATTGCCCCAGGTTCATGGCTCAGTATCTCCTGCCTTCCAAAAAGCGGTTGCTTGTCTAGTTGTAGAATTGCATTTCTTTTCTCAGATCTCCAGTTGGTTTTTGCCGGTGTTCAGAATGATTTGGTAATTATCTAGCTGAATTCCAGGGACCAGATGAACTTAGGGTCCCCTACTCCTCTGCCATCTTAACTCACTCCCAACAACAATACTCATGGTTTTGTATGCCTCAGCATTTCCCCACGTCTGGGAGTTCTGTGAACCTAGTCATGTAGCCCCCTTCCTGTCTCTCCCTACCCAGCCCTGCCCATCCTGGACGGGCCTCCAGAGCGTTGTGCTCAATTAAGTCAGAGAAAGACAAATGTGGTATGACCTTACATGTGGAATCTAAAAAAACCAAGAGGTGCTTGGGTGGCTCAGTCGCTTATGGGCGACTCTTGCTTTTGGCTCCCGTTCCTGAGATCAAGCCCTGCATCAGGCTCTGCACTCAGTGGGGAGTCTGCTCGAGGATTCTGTCTCCCTCTCCTGCCCCTCCCCCATCGATGCTTGTGTGCTGTCTCTCTCAGATAAATCTGCAAAAAAAAAAAACCAAAACAAAACACAAAACCACAAAACAAGAAACCAAGCTTTAGATAACAAACGGATTGCCATTTGCTAGAGGTGGGGGGCAGTGGGAGATATGGGTGAAGAGGGTCAAAAGGTACAAAGTTTTGGTTATAAAATAAGTCATGGGGATATAAAGTACAGCATGATGACTAGTTAATACTGTATTGCATATCTGAAAGTTGCTAAGAGAGTAGATCTTAAAGCTCTCAGCACAAGAAAAAAAATTGTGACCGATGAGCTGTGGCCGGAGGGGGCCAGCCCTTGGTGGGCTGTTCTCTCCAGCTGCTTTTCGGCTCTACTACCCCACCACTAGTTCTGCAGCCTGTTTCCTATGGTGCGTTCACACACGCTCTGCAGCAAAGCTAATAAATGATGACATCCTGATTTTCCCCTGCTAATACTTAGATAAAACTTTTTTATCATCTCAAGTAATCACCTTTTGATCCCATGACCTACAAATAAGTCAACACTGCTTGAGAAAATGAAAAAGTACTTCAAATTAACCCAGGTCCAAATCTACCTTGCACCTATCCACCGCACAAATTCCATAAAACCCACTTGTTTGTAACTGTACTGCCAAAGGGGAAAAAAGTCCCTAGACATCAGAAAATCCTCAAGAGAATACTCACTTAGACCTTAAGTAGTCTTATAACATTGAATTTGTGTGGTACCTGCAACCTCTATATTAGAACTCCCATTTTCACCCTTTATTAAGATTTTATTCATTTGACAGAGAGAGACACAGCGAGAGAGGGAACACAAGCAGGGGGAGTGAGAGAGGGAACATAAGCGGGTGGAGTGGGACAGGGAAAAGTAGGCTTCCTGCCCAGCAGGGAGCTGATGCAGGGCGGATCCCAGGACTCTGGGATCATGACCTGAGCCCAAGGCAGATGCCTAATGACTGAGGCATCCAGGCATCCCTATTTTCACCCTTTTTAGGTCAGTGGAAGTTTATTCATTGTTTTGGTTTTTTGCTTTGTTGTTTAGACAAAATTTAGGGATGCCACTCCCTACACTGCTTTACCAGATGCTTAAAAACAACAGTAGGGGGACTTGGACTTGAAGCCCTCTTCCTCCATCAGTCTCAACATGACGAGGCTGACATTAGGCATTCCTATCCTATATTCTGTGGACAAATGACTCCCTGGCACCAGTGTCCGCATACTTACAAAATCCCTCATTGTAGCTCAGAGGTTCTGCTTAGTTTTAAATATTTTAAATAATTGAGTACAGCTGAACTCTCATAACTTAGCTCCTCAGTGCATTTATGTAAATACTTCTAGGTCAGACTGGGTCTCAATATGACTGCACAGGATACAGAAATACTCCTTTACAGAGGGCTGCCATCCACCCCAAAGGATTTCTATGTTAGGTGTTGTGTTTCATAGCAAAAAAAAAAAAAATTTTTTTTTACATAAAGTACAGGTGTAGAAAAATGGTTCTGTACTTTTTTTTCCCTCTATGAACCCATGTTGCCACTGGCAATGGGCAGTTTCCATAATCTGGAATTTATCTCATTTTCTATCGCTTAAAGCCCCCAAATTGAAAACTTTTTTTCCAATCATGGAAAAAGCCATAAAACCCAGTGTGAGAATGTCCATGACAAAAGTCCTAAAGCACGTTTTTGAACGGCCCCCAGCCGGTTCTGAGGTTGACTCCCTTGCACTGTGCCTTCACTTACATCCATGCTGATCCCAAGCTCCTTTCTGAGAGGGGAAAACCACCAATGTCCCCTCTTCGGAGACGTGGATGGCATTAAATACACGGAGGTTATTTCATGCTTGTTTCAAAATTTCTATCCCCTTCATGCCGCTCCTCTCAGGACACTTTTCTGTAATACTCAAGTTTGAGGCTTGCTTTAGGGGGATGGTTTTTGCCTCCCACGCAACATATAATGTGGGGCCAAAGAAATCAGTAACCCAGGATACATGCTTTAGTGCGGTACTTAACATAAACATCAAAGTTACTGCAAAAAATGACTCATGATTTTAAAATTATAAAAATGTAAATTGAGGTAGGACCTGACCCTGTACTTGCTCCACCGTGCTCGGATAAAAGGTAATTTACAAAACAGGCTTCTGGCCAGTGGTTCCCTACTTGGATTTAAACAGCGCATGAAAATATTTACCTTGATGCCCCGTGGGTCTGCCCCCATCCCGGAGTCTTGCGGTGGCGGGGGAGGGGGCGCCTGGTGGCCCTGGGCCTGCTAGGTGGCTTTTGGCTCTGAAGAAGGGGTAGGGGGGAGAGGGACTCCGGAAGAGATCCAGAGAGGACCGAAGCCCTGGAGAACTAGCACCTCCAGAAGCAGCCGCATGGCGGGGGACACGTGGGAGTGTTTGGAGCGGCGTAAAATGCTTTCCGTCCGTAGCTGCCAGCGGGTGAACGGGGTGTGGCACAGGTGCTGCCGCCGGTCCCCGGGCTGCTGCCCCTCGGGAATGGAAGGACAGCTCCAGCTACGGGCCGCCGCCACCACCGCCTCTTCGCCCTCCCCACCTCGCCTCCACCCGGCCCACTTCGGACCGTATTTCGTTCTCTCCTGCTACCTTCACTGAGATCCCGGGAGGGGGCCAGGAAGAGGGCAGAGCGCGGGGAAGGGCTGCGACCCGCGACCAGCGGCGGCGTCCCGCATCCCGCCTCTCTAGGGGAAGGACGTCCCCTGACGTTAGCCAAAGCACCAGTCTGAGGCCGGGCTCTAACCCCGCGGCTCTCTCTGGTCTCGCCGGAGCCCGGCAGGTGAGAGCCAGTAGAGCAGGTGTGGTGGGCGGGACTTGCCGGGGCGAGCACGCGGCCGGGGCGTGGCCACGAAGTAGTCGGAGCGTTTGCCAGAAGAGCGCTGCCGCTAGGGGGCGCGCGCGGGGCTCCTAACTCGCCGCTTAGTCGACTCCTCCTGGATCCCGCCAGGCACCGCTTTGGGGAAGGGGCTTTGGTGGGTGGTGCCGGCCAGCCGGGGGCGGGGACGGGGCGGGGACGGGATGGGGAATGAAACTTCCCACTACTCCCCCGAGCCCTGGGAGACCCGTTAGGAGAACGTCTCACCGTCTGCCCTCACCGCACGCGGGTTGGTACAGGGCTGTCGCCCCAAGACCCTCCAGGGCAAGAGACCCAGAGACAGGACTGGAGAAGGACCTGGCAGCCCCGGCACCGAAGCGACGGTATCCCCCTCGCCGTGTGGGCTCAGAGCACGCCTCTCCCCTCCGACAAGACAGTAACTAACGGATGCGACTCTGGTTGGCTTCCGTTCGCCCCCATAGCCCACGAACAGGCTAGGGATTCGGACGAAACGATTAGCTCGGGGGCTGCTTGCTTGCTCTGGGTTTTTGCCATAACGCGCTGAAAGCGGAGCTCTCTGGGTGCTCAGATGCACCCTACAAGAAAACCCACATGCCCCTTGAGAAAGTCCCAAGTTCTCCACGCTTTTACGAATAAACTGGCGTCAAGGTGCGAGTGTAACCCCCCTGCCCAGTACTTAGTGCGTTCAAGAAAGCTCACAGTCCAAGGGGCTCTTCCTGTGACTTCGGACATAGCCGCGGGGCACGCAGCGTTTGCCGGGCTCCGCTCCACGCCAAGTTTGCCCTTCGCCAGGCCTGTGTCATGGACCGGAGAGTTTCCATATTCCCCTCCACTCGTTCCCCACTGAAAAGTGTCAAATGAGAGCCAGGCCAGTTTGAGGACTTTATGGTTCTCGGAGAGGTGTTTACAGGTACCCTGGGATGTGTTAATATCCTGAATATTGAGAATGGTTTCCAACCCCGGGCGCCAGCGCGTGACAACCCGAACGTCCCTGCCCCTATTTTCCCCTGCACAACCACTGTTATCGTCGTCCCCTTTTAAAAAGAAATTTAGCCGGGGTGGGATGGCTCAACCTGGTGGAGTTAATTTGAGAAAATATACTTTGAACCTGCGGGCATGAGTCTGGAGGCATTTGCTGAAACGTCAGCATCAGCTTTGCCTCAGCCCCTCGCAAGTGATGGTATTGGAGACAAAGCTCTCAGGACTCTTAGGAGGCTCTAGGGACCAGGGATAATTACAGCCGATCTTTCTTCTACGCGTACTTTCTGCTTAACTGCACATATCCTATGCATGAGTTCCTAGTTAATGTTTAAAAGCAATAGCTCTCCTTTGTTCTAAGCCTTCCCTGCTTTAAAGCTCTTTGATGAATCTGTCAAGATTTTCAATAAAAACTGTGTTTAAACATGTGCAGTTGCTGTTCTTCCAGTGTGCAGGGACACTGCCTCAGTCACAGACAAGCCCTCCCCTGCCTCGATGAATGCGGGGGATTCTGCTCGCCGGACTTGCAGATAGGGCCCTTCTTGCACCAGCGAGCGGGAAGAGAAAAATAAGGGCAGGTAGACGGAGGCTGAGCCTGCTGTGTCAGCAAACCTGCCTTTGAGGGCTCAAGGGAATTCGATTAAACAACTACTTGGGTACCTTTATCCTGGGACGTATCCATTAATCATTTCTGGCCATTAATTAATTCCATTTATAAATTCTTCCAAGTTGCTCTCTCTCTCTCTTTTTTAAGAGGCAGAGGGAGAGGGAGACAGAATCTCACGCGATAGCGCTGAGATTCTCTGCTGAGTGCAGAGCCTATGGGCAGGGGGGCTCCATCTCACGACCCCGAGACCATGACCCCTAGACCCTGACCTGAGCGGAAACCAAGAGTCAGACACTCAACTGACTGAGCCACCCAGGTGCCTCTTCAGTTTCTCATTCTTTTTTTTTTTTTTAAGATTTTATTTGTTTATTTGACAGAGGTCACAAGTAGGCAGAGAGGCGGGCAGAGAGAGAGGAAGGGAAGCAGGCTCCCTGCCGAGCAGAGAGCCCGATGTGGGGCTCGATCCCAGGACCCTGAGATCATGACCTGAGCCGAAGGCAGTGGCTTAACCCACTGAGCCATGCAGGGGCCCCACAGTTTCTCATTCTTCATGATGCTCTGGTGCTGGTGTGGCGGAGAGGGCGTAGTGTGAGGTCTGTGTGCCCATCCTCGATGGGCTCTTGGGAGGTTTGTCCTTGAGAGCTGTAGTTGCTTACACCACGGGCAGTAACACTGTCAGATTGAATATTTCCAACAAAGCTTTGCAGATGACCGTGCCACACGGCTTTATATTTGCGATTGTGGCCACTTTCTAATTATTTATTTATGAGGGTCCATGAGAACAGAGAGAGAGATTGCTATCCTCTGGCGGTCTGCCGCAAGGACAGGCTGTTTTCTTGTGACAATAAGGTCCCTCCCGCACCTTTTTGTACCTGGGACCTTCAGTCAATAAGCCTATGCCAGCTGCTGGGTGACAGGGGCCATGTGCCAGGCAGTGTGGGGACCATCACGATGCCTGAGCCAGCCACCCTGCCGCGGGACCAGAGAAAGAAGCCACGAGTTACGGAGGCAGATTGCCCAGCCCCACTCTCTACTCCCTGTGGGACCCTGGGCAAGTTGGCTGACCTTCCTGTGTGCCTCAGTGGCCACATCTGTAGAACAGTACCTGCCCCTAGCCACAGGTCGTGAAGGTTAAAGTCCTAAAGGCCCATGGTGAGCACGCAGCCAACAGCAGCTGGTCCTGGAGTTAAGGAGTCAAGGGCGGGGGGTGGGGGTTCAGTTTGTACAAGGGAACCTGCAAGGATTCCCTTGAACCCATGAGGACAGACTAAAACCTGGGAAGACACTGTGGAACCTCTATCCGCCCCTTCCCGCCTCCAGCCTGGACAAGGAGCTGCGTGCCTTGGAAGAGATGTTGTGGAAGCTCCAGCTGTCTGGGGCTACTGGCGGCCCAACACCAACAGGGTGCGCCAGAGGGTCCCCGCCGCTGTGCTCAGGGGACACCAGCCCTGGCCTGACGCCAAACTCCAGAACCTCGTGGCTGTTGCTGCTTCACTTTCGCCTCCCCAAACCTGTCCGTTTTTTTGAGGCACCGGGACACTTTGCAGGTGACAGCCTAGAAATCCCGCTGGTTTTATGGGATACGCTGGGCTTTGAGCACTTTGCAAAGGACCAAGAGTCTAAGACGGCTCTATTTATCACAAAACAGCTGAGTTTTACTCAAGAGCCTTCGAGGAGGGGCACCTGGGTGGCTCAGTAGGTTGAGCGTCTGCCTTCAGCTCAGGTCATGATCTTGGAGTCCTCGGATCGAGCCCCGCTTTGGGTTCCCTGCTCCGTGGGGAGTCTGCTCGTCCCTCCCCCTCTTCTGCACTCCCTGCTTGTGTTCTCTCCTGCTATCAAATAAGTAGTCTTGTTGTTGTTGTTGTTGTTGTTTTAAATAAAATCATAAATGAAAAACTTTCGATGAAAAGCTATGCTTTTCCATTTTGACTAGCATTAAACTCTGTAACCAGAACATGGTGAGTAGCTCAACTGCCCACAATTCACTGAACTTTATTATTTATCATCTGGAGAAACTGAGTTAGAAATAGGAAATATTAATTTAGCTACTGGAGTTTTATACCTAAAAATCTCCTTATGAAAAGAAACTGATTACTCTCTTTTACAGAGTAATACAAAACGAGGGCGGGGGCGGCGCCCGGGTGGCTCAGTTGGTTGAGCGACTGCCTTTGGCTCAGGTTATGATCTTGGGATCCTGCGATCGAATCCCGCAACCAGCTTGCTGCTCAGCAGGGAGCCTGCTTCTCCTTCTTCCACTCTCCCTGCTTGTGCTGTCAAGTAAATAAATAATAAAATAAATAAATCTTTAATCAAAAAAAGGAAGAAAGAAAACGAAGGGGGTTGTGTTGATGAACTAATCTTCTTGTAGCACTAACACCAGCTATTACAGATTCCGGACTTGCTATGTGCTAGGCACTAACTAATGATTTTACATGTATTATCTCATTTAATCCTCCCAGCACCTCCAGCCGAGCTGTAGTATGACTGCTCCTACTTAAAGATGAAGAAATTGGAGCCCAGAAGCGTTGTGATGTGTGTAAAGACACACAGTAAATTCCAGAGCCGGAGCTCACAGCCACCCCACACCACAGCACTACATTCCTACAAAAATACACACCGATCATTAAGGAGACACGACTTCAGCAACAAATGTACAAACAGGAATCTTTAATGCAGCATCTTTTATAAGAGCTTAACATCTAAAAAAGCTTATATGTCTATCATAGGGCACTGATTAAATTAACAAAGGTACATTCACTCAATACAATAAGTTAAGCATCTGTTAAGAATTACATTACAGAGAAGTATGCACAGTGTGATCCAATTTTAATAAATACAGCATTTTTGCCAGGATACATATACATTGAAAGGTCTGGAAAATCACACAGCAAAAATACTAACAACGATCATTTTGAAGTGGTTAGGACTCCAGAGAAATTAAAACACTAAGTTCTTCCAACTTCTCTTACAATAACCGTATAAAAAAAAATAGAAGAAACTCTTTAAAAATCACACGACTTTCCTTTCACTAAGAGATACTGCTTCCCACTTGAGCTCCAGACCAGAAATCAGCCCCAGCCACTCTGAAGTGCTCTGTGACTTTGGACAAGTTACGTACCCTCTCTGGGCCTCTTGTTCCGTATATACAATAATGAGAAGCTGGGTTCTTTTCAAAAGTTCCCCCCAGCTCTAACTAACTGACTTAGTCAATTTCCTTCCTAGCGAAGTTCTTAAAAACAAAAATGGGAGGTGGGGATTTAAATGTCGATGGACAGTCTCTTCACACCTTATCTGGTTTCTTTGGCATATGAAGTTGTTCTCACTCTTCCCTTCCCATCAGTCCTTTGAAAAGGGAATGCTACCGCATCTCACCAAAAATGTGTGAAATCACTCTAGAAAAATAAGGGTCCTCTCCCAGAAAGACTATTTTTAACCCATATATTAACAAGCGGACAGACAAAAAACCCACAACATGCCGAAACAACACACCTCACGATCCAAGCCAAAAAAGAAACAAAAGCCATCTGTCCAAACACAGTCCCCACCGCCGTCCTTATGCCACACCGTGCTGGTTTCTCCCTTCAGATCAACTGTCCGCCCGTGGATTTGATTCATGGACTACCCAGCCTTCCTTTTACAGACGGCCACAGGGCCACCGAAACTATTCTCAGCAAGAAACACGGGCTCTCACCGCCCAGCAGAGAGGATGACAAGCAGCCTAGTCCAGGCGGGGGGCGGGTGCTAAGCCCATGGAGGTGACGCGGGTGAAAGGGAGGGCTGTGTCTGGAGGGGCGTGTGGCGTCTGAGCAATGGGCAGACGGCAGGATGTGGTGGGCAGGCAGTCTGGGAGGGGGCGGTGGGAACATGCAGCCCGAGGGGTGCCGTGTCGCCAAAACCCACCTTCCCCTCTGCGAGCGGTCCCATACCCCACAGACCTCTGCTCTGCTTCGGGAAATGCTAGAAAGCCCTAGGGCGGCGGTTTCCCTATTGACTTTGAAACCTGCTTCCTTCTGAAAAACCAAAAAAATCTGCCCTGTTAGAGGAAAAGCGCTGTATTTCCTATTCTCCTTCCCAGCCAGGGGAAAGGGTAGTCTCAGCAGTCTGTTTTATGAAAACAGAAGATATTTCTCTACAAAAGTAAAATACTGAATATACAGCTTACACATTCTCACCTCATCCGCCATACCTGGGACCATCTCCCTGAGAGTCACTGTTCTGGAATCTTCTCCACTGCCCTTTCCATGCCCCACCCCTCCTTTCTTGGCAAATACTCTCCCAGATGGTATAGTCACCTAGGAACTATACTTCTGAGGTCTCCTCCATTTCTGTCCACTTGCTAGCTGCGCGGCAGCAGGTAAATGGCTAAAGTCCTCTGAGCTAGCAACACCAACCTCACCGAGTCCATCCATTTGTTCAACAGTCAGCAGGTGCGCTGAGCACCTACTCCAGCTAGGCCCTGGGCTATGTGCTGGGAATACATCAGTGCACAAGGCAGACGCCTTCCTTACGCTCATGAAATGGGCCACCCAGCTGGGGGCCCAGACAATAAACGAATAAATACACAGATGGTGATCAGTGCGTCCAGTAAGGGACATGGTACAAGGAGAGATGGTACAATGGATTCAGAGAGAGGCTGTGAGGTCAAAAAAGGCTACTCCAAGAGATGGATGAACATGAAAGCCAAACTTGAAGGAGAAATACGAGTAAGCCAGACGAAAGGTTCTGGGCAAAGATCCTGAGTTAGGAGAGTTTCATATTTTGTAGAAGACGCCATGCGGTTGAATATCAGGAGTGAGGAGGAGAGAGACTCCACGGGAGTCTGGAGAAGTAACCAGAGGACTCTTGATGTTGTATAGTCTGTGGTTGTGAACAAACGAGTACCGCCAATGCGTCCACCATGGCAGTAACAGAGTCGCATGGCCCCGGAACTCCTGTGCTCCGCCTTCTACCATCCCAATGACCCCAACCCTTGGCAACCACTGAACTTTTTATGTCTCCCTAATTCTGTCTTTTCTAGAATGTCCTATGGTTGGAATTCTACAGGATGGAGCCTTTTCAAATACTTAGTAATAATGCATTTAAGGTTCTTCCGTGTCTTTTCATGGGTTGATAGCTCATTTCTTTTTTTTTTTTTTTTGCTCATTTCTTTTTCATGCTAAATAATATCTCACTGTCTGCGTGTACCACAGCTTATTCAGCCACTCACCTAGTGAAGGACATCTTGGTTCCTTCAATGTTTTGGCAATTCTGCGTAAAGCTTCACTATCGTGTTTGTTTTGAGAAAAGTTTACTTGTTGCCTTTTGGGACCCTAATGAGCAGAAACAACAGACTAGATCATACATGAAGGGCAGTTAGGAAGCCATAAAACAAATTATTTGATACTCTCGAGCGTGCTTATCTTCTTAAGATATTATACAGAGATATTACGAAAAGCTACCTTACTGCTTTTTGTCTAATACCAGAATATATGGCCTACAAGGGAAAGAATTTGTGTTCAATTGTTGGTCCCTAGTCCCTAGAAATGTCAAACGGTGGCCGGTCCATTGGTATTTTTTGAGTACATGGAGGGATTTATGCTCTCCACAGTATTATTTCTTCTTTTGTAAAATGACATTGTTACTGAGAGACAATGCACATACCATCATGTTCACCCTGTTAAAATGTACGATTCAGTGGTCTCTAGTATATTTACAAATTCTTGCATCAAACCTCACTATTTCCAGAACATTCTCTTCAGCCCCAGAAGGAAATTCATACCAAGCAGAAAGACTGAGTGGATCGCATGTGGTAGGTGCGCCATAGACCCGGGCTGCAGGCAAACCAAGGATGGGGCAGGAAGCTTACCTTCCCAGCTTGGTCAACTAGAGTGCGGAGCAACAACATGTCTCTAGCTTCATCAAGAGTGTGAAGTACAAAAACCCTAAGAGATGCTACCGATGGCTGGAGTAAGTACACAGTACCCCCCAGTGCCCCCCATCTGACTTCCAGAATCAAACTGTGATAGTCTTTAAAGGTGAAAAGCATAACCTTATCTTCCAGTGTCTGTATTGTCGTAACTGCTCATGTCCCTAGAAATATATTCTGAGCCTCTCAGAAATGATAGCAAGATTTATTTGTTCCAGGCACTCAAGGAAATCTCCGTCCGCCATTAGCCGACACTGAGCTAACTGAACCAAGGCTTCATTGGCTATATACAAAAATGAAGAGAGTCTTTGCAGAATTAATTTAGAGAAGTCCTAAATAAACACGAACTGTAACAGGTGGCAACAAGGAAGTCCTGCAGGAAGGGAATCTCATTTACAGCGTCGCCACATTACGATATTCAAAATGTCCAGTTTTTAATAAAATTTTACGAGGCACACTAAGAATCAAAAAAGGATGGCCCATGTATGGAGGGGACAGCAGGCAATAGAACTAGAACTGGCCCAAGGAAGCACAGGCACTGGAATTACTACAGAAGGACTTTCATCAGCTATTTTAATATGTCCAAAGAGCTAACAGAAATAATGTCTAAAATCGAAAGGAAAGATTCTACACCAATACATAAAGGGCTTGCAAGTCTTCACTCCCATCTTCACAACAAGAAAAAATATGAACAGATTAAAAATCAATGAGTCTTGGTGGGGACATCAGAGAATTGAGGTCATGGGACCAACTGCACCCTAATCCTAGAGGAACCAGCGATGACAGAGATGACAGACTGCACGGACTGTAATGCTGCACCCCCGAGGCAGGAGGCGCTGGCCTTGAACGGCAGCTTCAGTGAGCTGTGGACTAGCTTGAGAGATGAAAACTCTTGGGGGCCCCATCTAAGGTAGCCACCTCCTCCACAATCATGGTGTCTACCCCGAGAATCCTCCGCAGCTCCTCTCAATGAGGAGCAGAGCAAAACTGCTTCCTGTTGGGCCTGGGAGAGGCAAGAAAGAACTATCTTGAAAGAAGCCAAGAGCATTCTCCACAACAAAGGCTTACCCAGCAAAGGAGAAGCCTTATGGGACTCGGGACTCGGGGTAAGGGAAGGGAGCAACTCAAGGCTGTTGAGCCTTCCCTTTTCACATAAGGTGGAGGCGGGGAGCAGAGAAACACCTGAGAAGGTCCCAGCCCAGGGGGCCAGGTACACTAAAGACTGAGACCTAATCCCAGGATTCTAGAATGAGTGTTCTCAGTCCAGACCTGACCAAACATCAACAGGGCTCCTGGCTTATAATAGTGGATTCCAGCTGAAAAGAACTGTAAGGCTCAAATTCTACAGAAGAACTGTTTTCTAGGGAAACGAAAGATGCTAGGGGACAAAAACAAAGACACTAGTGGAAACTGAATCCTCTGATGCTACAGAGACAGGAAACAGTAAATATAGCCTATCTCTTAGCCAGGTAAGAATAAACATCATACCAAAGGCCTATTTACTTCCTAATACCTGATAATTCATGACTGGCTTTCAACAACAACGACAACAAACTACATTGCATGATAAAAGGAAAGAAGAAAAAACCTGAAGAGACAAAGCAGGTGTCAGAACCAGATTCAGATATGGCAGAGATTTTGAAATCATCAGACAGGGAAATTAAAAATACATATGATTAATACACTGAGGGCTTCAGTGGGAGAAGTGGACAATATGCAAGAGCAGACAGGTAATGGAAACGAAGATAGAAACCCTAAGAGAGAATATAAAGGAAAGACTAGAAACAGAAATCAAGTATACATTATCTGATGGGTCATCAGATGATTGGAAAGGGCTGGAGATAGAATCAGAGCACTTGAAGATATGTCAATAGAAGCTTCCCAAACTGAACTGTAAAGAGATAAAAAATAATAAAAATTGGAACAGAATATCTAATAGCTATGGGGCAATTACAAAAGGTATAGCATACGTATCATGAGACTATCCAAAGTAGAAGAAAAGAGAAAGAAACAGAACTATTTGACATAATAATGACTGGGATTTTTCTAAAATTTATGGCAGAAACCATACCACAAATCTAGGAACCTCTGAGAACACTGAGCAGGATAAATGCCAATATACATACATACCTACACACACATATATATCTACACACACACACACACACACACACACACACACACACACTCCTAGGCATAGCATATTCAAATTGCATAAAGCCAAAGACAAAGAAAAAAATCTTTTAAAAAGTCAAAGGATAAAAACACCTTATCTAGAGAGGAACAAAGGCAGGAATTACATTGCTTCAAAAATCATGCAAGCAAGAAGAGAGTGGAATGAAATATTTAAAGTGGTGAAAGAAAAACCCACCAACCAAGGGAGTCTATATATTCAGAAAAATCATTCTTCCGAAGTAAGGGAAAATAATGACTTTCTTGGTATAGCAGTTTGCTAGGGCTGCCATAACAAGATACCATAAACTGGGTGATTTAAACAACGACACAAAAATGATTTTCTACAGTTTTGGAGACTGAAAGTCAAAGATCAAGGTGCTTTAGTGTTGCCTTTCGAGAGACCTCTCTGTTCGGCTTGGAGACAGCCGTCTCCTCACACAGCCTGACCTCCCTGAGCGTGCATGCGCATCCTTGGGTCTCTTCCTCTTCCTACAAGGACACCAGCCAAATTGCAGTAAGGCCCCACCCTTATGACCACATGTGACATCGATGACATTTCTAAAGGCCCCGTCTCCAAATACAGTCATGTTGGGAGCTCGGGCTTTGACATCTGACTTCTGGAGGGGGACATAATTCAATGTGAAACACTCAGACTTACAGCACTGAGAGAATTTTTGTCACCAGTCAATGATAAAGATGGTCTTCAGAGAGAAGAAGCATGGTACTAGTCAGAAATTTGAGTCTACATGAATAAAGGAAAGGTATCAGAGAAGGCATAAGTGAAGACTAAAATACAATATTTTATTTTTCTTATTTACTCTAAAGGACAACTGTTCAAAGGAATAACAGCCACAACATACGGGTGATCATAGCGCGGAGGTCAGTGCAAGAGACGGTAGCAGTGTATGAAGGGATGGGAGTGGGGAGCTGGGGATTCTCTGTTACACCCACACTGCCCAGACAGTGGTGCAGTGTTGTCTGAAGGTGGACCTAGATTAGTTGTAAATTTATGTTGCGCAGTCTAGGTCTAGGGAAACCACTAAAAAGTTAAAAAGAAATATAACTGATACACTGAGAGAGAAGAGAAAATGGAATAATAAAAAATGCTCAATTAGAAGAGAAGGCAGAAACAGAAAGATTAAGAAAAAAACAAAGAACAAGTGCAACAAATACAGAATTTTGACAAACATGGTAGATATAAATCCAACTATCAATAATCACTTTAAATGGGCGTGCTCTAAATACGCCAATTAAAAGAAGACACTGTAAGGGTAGGTGAAAAATAAGACCAGACTCTATGGTGTCTATAAGAAACCCAATTTAAATACAAAAACACACAAATATTAAAAGAGCGGGGAGAGGGGTACCACGGGCACTAATCAAATGAAAGCTGGAATAGTGATACTAATTTCAGACAAAAAAGGCATTTGAACAAGGAAACTTCCAAGGAATAAAGAGGGTGTTACATAATAAGGGGGGGTCGATTCTCTGAGAAAACACAATAATCTTTGAAATATATGCACTTTACAACAAAGCGTCACAATACAAGAAGGAAAAACTGACAAAAATGCGGAGAAATAGATTACCCACTATTAACGTGAGGGATTTCCACACTCCCTCTATTAGTAACTGACAGACCCAGTAGGCAGACAGTCAGCAAGGATAAAGCTGAACTCAACAGAACCACCCATCAGGGGATCTGCTTGACATTTTATTTGTATTTTTTTCCCAGCTTTTTAATTGATAAAATCGTATTAAAGTGCGTAATATGATTTGATATACGTACACATTGTGAAATGATGATCACAATTAAGGTAATTGTTATACACCCCTCACCTCACACAGTTACCTTTCCTGTGTGTAGAAAGAAGTCTGGAGATCTATTATCTTAACAGAATCTCTTCCTTGCAGACCTGTTCTCTCCTTCTAGACTCCAGATCTTCTGGGACGTTCCAAGAAGCTGCCAAGCTCAGGGCCTCTTTTCCTTTGTCGTGGGGTCAGAGGTACGGGAGCAGAGCTGTACGTCTGGCACCTGGTATTCCACAATCCTGGGACACACTGGGTCCCAGTAATCAACACAAGGTCTACTCAGTGAACACAGATGACAGCAAATGGAAGAAGGTCCAGACTTCTAAAGAAAAAAAAAAAAAGAAGGTCCAGACTTCTAAATGAAATGTTTCACTATAAACCTGCCTAAAATGCAGAGCTTCCAGAAGCCACCTGCACAATTTTCCACTTATCCAGGAAAGACTTTCCCCTAAATGCACAAAATCATCAATAAATACCTAAAACTTGACAAAAAGAGAAAAAGATAGACTCGGTTAGCAAATGTCAAGTACACAATACATTATTAACAACTGTGGTCACCACACCAAACATTAGATCCCTAGAACTTTTTCATCTTTTGACAAAGATCTGGTTTCTCCCAGCCCCAGCCCCTAGCAACTACCGTTCAACTCTGTTTCTATGAGTTTAATTTAATTTTTTTTTTAGATTCCACATATGCATCTCATATGCATGAGATCATACAGTATTTACTTTCTCTGTCTGGCTTGTTTCACTTAGCAAAATGCCCTCTGGTTTTATCCATGTTGTCACAAATGACAGCAGATATATATAGATATATAGATATAGATATATAGATATAGATACACACACACACACACACACACACACATATATATACACATCTCACATTATATATCTCTCCCACATTTTATATATATATCTTTATCTCTTCATCCATCTACAGACCCTCAGGTTGTTCCCAAGTTTTGGCTACTGTGAATAATTTGAATAATGCTGCCATGAACATACCCAGAAGTGGGATTGTCAGATCATACAGTGATCCAATTTTTAAGGTTCTGAGGAATCTCCATGCCGTCTTTCCATAGTGGCTGCACCAGTTTACATTCCCACCAACAGTGCACGAGGCTTCCCTCGTCCCCATCTCCTGGCCAGCGCCTGTTATCTCCTGTCTTTTTGACAGTAGCCATCTCAACAGGTGTAAGGTTGTCAGAGAAGGGACAGTTTCTCCCTACCCCCTTGGTACTTTTGGCGGGTTGGCTGAATGATCAAAATGACACAAGGCAGAATAATAGGAGAGAAACAAATTTAATTATATACCTGCGGGGGAATCCCCATAGACCTAAGACATTCCAAGGACAGGCAAAAATGAAGTTAGGTACGTCCTCCTGAACTGAGGAGAAGCGGGGAGGGGTCTGAGGCTTCAAAGGGAAGGAAAGCCATTCACAGGGAGATGAAAAAGAATAAATGTCTGGTAAACAGATATTTGCTGGGCCACAAAGAAACAACAAGACGCAGGGAGGCGTTTTAACAGAGACTTGGCTTGGTTCCTTC
The DNA here is from genome assembly GCF_010015895.1 of Lontra canadensis. Lineage (NCBI taxonomy): Eukaryota > Metazoa > Chordata > Mammalia > Carnivora > Mustelidae > Lontra > Lontra canadensis. The sequence goes on along the minus strand of NW_022631075.1, from coordinate 583,673 downwards.
CTGTCTACCACAGCGGCCGTCACGTTACACTGTCACTGTCTAGGATGGTAGCTTGGCTCCGGGAAGAGGGCCTCTATCTGAATTCTCCCAGGCAGTGTGGTAAAGGCAAAAAGAGGTAAAAAGAAAAACTTCCTGAGTCTTCTGTTTCTTAAAAAGAATCAGCCTAAATTAATCCTGGTGCCAAAGAGACACATTTTGGGGTGACAATGTTGCTCCCCCCGGAAGGTGAGATCTCATTGTGCTTTTGAATTGCATTTTCCCGCTGAGGAGTGGTGCTGTGTGCACAACTTCTCTGGAAAAGCATCCACCCAGGTCCTTTGCCCATTCTTTAACCCGTTACTTGCTTTTCCCGTCTTAAATGACAGAAGTGCCTTGTGTATTTTAGAGATTAGTCTCTTAGCAGACACATGGGCTGCCAATATTTTCTCCTTTTCATTCTGTTGAGGGTTCCCGTCATGGTGCGGAAGCCTGTTGGGCTGAGGTTACCTCTCTTGCTTACTCCACTTTGCCGCATGTGCTTCTGTGTCCCATCCAAGCAATCACCGGCAGGACCCACACCAAGGAGCTTTGCCCCATGTTTTCTTCAGACACCAGTTGCAGCCCAGGCACGTGGGCCCCGTCTAGGATGGCTTCCGATGTGGGGCCAAGGGCAGGCCACCCCAAAATGTGCCACGCTGGCATAATGATTTTTTTAAAGAGAAGTTATAGCTCATATAAGGACATTCAGACTGTCCTGTCCCCCAAGAAAGAGGGAAACTGATCTCCCCTGTGAAAAATGCCCTCTTTGTACTAAGAAGTGAAAAAATACATCTCTACGACCAGAGACAGAGACTTTAAAGCTGAGAAAACCGTAGAAACAAACCTTGTGGTGTTTTTTTCCCCCTAATCTACTACCTCAGCCTAAATTCTGCTTAGAATCCCCTAGTCATGCCCCCAAACACCTGTTTTCTTTATCCTGTCAATTCTTCACAAGCTTAATGACTCTTGGTCTAAAAAGTATAAAAACTGCCTACTTTGGTCATTTCCTGAGGTCTCAATTTCATTACTGGGCCTCTGTGCCCACATAATGACAGTATTTGTTTTTTTTTTTTATTAATCTGTCTCATGTAAATTTAATTTAATCAAGCTAGAAGACCTTGAAGGGTAGAGAAAGAATTTTTCCTTCCCTACACTGGATTCCCAATGGCCATCTTCCTGTGGATCCTAGAAGCGGATCTGCTTGCTCTGGGGTAAAGGGGCACTTCAGGGGCGCCTGGGTTGCTCAGTCATTAAGCCTCTGCCTTTGGCTCAGGTCATGATTCCAGAGCCCTGGAATCGAGCCCCACATCGGGCTCTCTGCTTGGCAAGGAGCCTGCTTCTCCCTCTCCAGCTCCCTGTGCTTGTGTTTCCTCTCTTGCTGTCTCTCTCTGTCATAAATAAACTCTTAAAAATAAAATAAAATAAAATAAAATAAAAGGACACTTCAGTCTCCCTGTGTGGTTGACGAGCACAGTCTGCCTGTTTGTGATGTTTCCCCCTTGTTAGCATTAGGCCTTTCTGGTGAGCACCCACACAGGGAACAAGAAGCTTATTAGGAGCAGAACTCATTTCTACCCCAGGGGCTAGTCCCCACAGGGAGGTTTGCTCTACATGCCAATCTGAGTCTTGCCAGAGGCCCCCAAAAATGTCGAGGCCACTCGTGTACTGGTTGCGAAAATACAGCGAGCCTCCTTTATGGACATGGCCGGGCCAGCCAGCCAGCCATCCTGCACGCAGCTCTGCCCGTTAGACCGAGCATCCCTTGCCACACTCGGGAAGGGAAAGGTCTGTCTCTGTGTGGATGGCAGCGCACACCGTTCCTGCTTGTTATTAACCAGGAGGAGCAGGCAATGAACAGCCCCGTTTGCGGTCCAGGAAGCCTTTACCTCGGGGACCTCACTGGTCTGGTGGAGACAGTGCCTCCTTGGGAAATATGCCAGGGAGCCAGAGGGACACTCCTGAGATCTTTTCGTGGAGTGAAGAGACCTCCTCGGGGCCGAGTTTTGTACATCCCTGCAGGTACCATTTATATTTTCGCATGGAAGACTCTTGAATCACCTCTACCAGGTGATTTGAGACATCTGCTGGGATCCGGGACACGATGGGGATTTCTGGTCTTAAGATTGCCTCACAACCATCGAGCATGTGCTCAGTATCCAACAGGGCCCAACAGCGGGCCACTAATTCTGTCTGAGCTAGGACACCAAGACACTGGGGGCTCTCGGAGGCATCTCCCAGTTCAGCAGGACAGGCAGAGGGCCATCGCCATGCAGACCCTAGCAGGCCCCTGTATCAAGTCCCCCGTGAGCTGGCACTGGCCCGGAGCTCCTTAGTGGGGAGCACGTCCATCTCCTCCTTTGAGGGTCTGTTGCTGAGTGACTGGGCCCAGAGCCGTCTCTGGAAAAGCTCTTGCCCAGAGAGTCCACCGGAGGGCTCCTGATCACCATTTGCTATTTCTGCAGTAGCCAGAAATTTCTCAGTGAAGATCCAGATTGTGTGGCTGACTGACTGACTTAACCTCATTCTAAAGCTTAATTGGGTGGACGTTTAATTGGATTCATTAACCATCAGGACCAGCATGAACAAACCTAAGGATCTTCACCTTGGTGAAAAATCTCATCCAACACAGCTCCCTCTCCCTCACTGTAGACCCCAAAGATGACCAGGTGGGGTGGGGGGCCTCCGTAGCTCTGTAAGGGCGCTTCACCCGGGTTTCTTGACTGCCTCATCCTGTGTGGCCAAATCTGTCAGAGCCCAGAGCTGAGAAGAGGATCTCTGTAATCCCACCCTCCGCTCTCTCCCTTCCTCCTCCTCAAGCAAGGTGGCTACCGTCAAGGCTCTGGAGGAGGGGGTCCACGGTGACGCACCTCACTCGGAGCCACTTTCCCTTTTGAACAAGATCCCCTCTTTCATCACGGACATCCTCAGACCACTGGACATAGCAATCTCAAAAGAGCTCTACATTTTTTTTTTAATTAGAAGCACGAGTCTCAATAACACACTGTCCAGCAGGCTGTCCATGGGCACCCCAGGGACGGGCTTAGATCTAAGAACAGTCATTGGGTGCAACTCAGTTTCTGTGCTCTCTGACGACTCCCCGTCCCGTCCCGTCCTCAGAGAACTGGAAACAATAGTGAGGGGACTGCTTCCCTGGCTTCTTACAGGCCCTCGCTGTTGGATTTCGAATGTGACCCACCCAACGATTTCAGCCAGGGTGTTGGGAGCTAAAGAGAAGGACCAATGGTTTACCTTGGAACCAAGAAGCGTATATAAACCATTTGCGGGGCATGTGGGGGGCTGACCCTCGATTTCGGCTCAGGTCATGATCTCAGGGTTTAAGATCGAACCTCGTGTCGGGCTCCACGCTCAGCACAGAATCTGCTGGAAATTCTCTCTCCCTGTCCTTCTGCCCCTCCCGCTCCTGCTCTCTAATAAATAAATCTAAAAGAAAGAAAGGGGGAGGGAAGGAGGGAGGAAGGATGGACAGACACTGTACTGCCATCCTCCAAGAACGCCCCGTGGCTCCCACTGCCCCTTCCTGACCCCCCTTGGCCAAGTGGCCCGTGAGAGCCTCCGCCTCCCGCAGCTGACTTGCCAGCACACAACGCCGGCACCCCCTGGTGAAGTGCCCCATGAGGTTTTCAGGCTTCGGGCTCTTCAACACCAACCACCCTGCTTACTGCACCTCTTAGTCAAGAGCTGAGTTGAGCCAGAGAGAGCGGAGTCGCCGGGTTTCAGAGCAGTCGACTGAAACAGGAAGTCAAGAGAGAACTAACAGTCAAGCCTTGAGTCACTTCCTTTGAGAGTATAACCTGGGGGTCAACCAGAGAAGGTGCAGAGTGACCCCACTGTCCCATTTTCTCCCACGGAACGGCTCCAGCAAGGGTCGAGTGGCTTAGCGCAGCCTCGAGGAATGGTCTCCCTGTGGAGGAAGCCCTGAACAGAAGGTTCCCACCATTTTAGGGACCCACAGGCAGGAGGAGGGGAAGAGAAAAGGCTAGGACTGGAAAAGTCCTGAGTACCGAGAGGAGGAAATGCATCTGGAAGTGCTCCACGGCCCCACATGAGGAGGCCTTGACAGAGGAGCCAAGGAAGGCCTCTGCCATAGGCCCCTGATAAAAAGCCCCCGAACAGAGGCACGTGGGCTCATGGCTGACCAGTGGTCCGTGCCTGCAGCTCCCTCAGCGAATGCCCTGCACGGGGCTGTGCACCGAGTGGCATGTGGAGAAACCAGCATCTTTCCAGGACACCCAACAAATCCCTTGTATATGCCCGAAAGATCACGCCAAGGTTTTGGGCCAGGAGCCAGGCCACTTACGCTTGCCAGGGGTCCCAGGGGGTCTTGCTGTCCTTGCCCTCAAAGCATGACACGAAGGAGCTCAGAGCTCTGCCCCTTGGGAAAACCCTTGCTGCGGGGCTGGGTGTTTCGGGCTCTCATCGCAGAGGTCCCCAGGGCCCCCTCCACCACACGCGTACACAGGGAACACGGGGAGAGGGCAGGGCTACGGCTGGGCGCCAGCTGTGGCACCGCCAGGTTCACAGCCACTGGTGCGAGGGGCTCTGTGGGATCTGGACAAGTGAGCGGAGCTGAGGCTGGGCGCCATCACCGACAGCGACAGCGGTCTCCACGAGCGTCCACACGTATCCTGCTCGGGCCGTGGCGGCTGGGCACGGACTCAAACAGCGACAGCTCAAGCTACACCCGTGCCTGGAGTACTGAGGAAATGTTCCCAGCCTCAGGGAACATGTGGGCTCTTTCCAAGGCCCCCACTTGTTTATTCTGTCTGTTCTGGTTAGGCTCTTAATCATCATTAGTGGGGTGGCTGATGTTTACTGAAGGCCTACAGCAAGCCTGGCCCTGTTCCAGGTGCTCTATATGAATTCCTTCATTTCATCTTCTTTTCAGCCTTGTCAACCCCTATTACGATCCCACTGCTCAGAGGAGGCTCCGACAGCTGAAAGCACCCGCCCGAAGTCACAGGGCCAGGCTGAGGCAGATTCCTGGTTTGCGACCAAGTCCACAGTTGGTCCTTCTTCCCACGAAGCCACCCCACCTTCTGCACTCCTCCCCCCACCTCCACCCTGGCACTCCCAGGCGCTTACCTCTCTGTACCAGCTGGGGAGGCCAACCTGCGTGTGGCGGGCCTGGACGCGGGCCTGGACTCGTGCCCTGTCTTCCAGGTAGCGAGCTCAACAGTTCTTCCTGAAGAGAGAGAACGCTTAGCAAAGTACTTGCCTTTGTTGGGATGGAGACCAGTTGTTTCAACACAAGAAATCAGCCGCTCCATATACAAAGCACACCGGTTAAGGGCAGAGACTCCCAGCCTTGCGGATTTCACGGACTAAATAACAAAACTGGGTTCTGACACAGATTGCGGTCTTCTCCTTTCACCAGTTAAGACCATTAAAAGAAGAGCATTTATACACCTCCTACTAATAATACTAATGAACAAGAATAATATGTAAACCTTAAGGAGAAAGGCCATGATGTACCAGGTGTTCTTAATCTTTCAATGAACCACTTGATTTTATCTTCATCAAAATCCTATTCAATAGGCATCATTGTTATCCCCATTTTAGGCAAGGGAATTAAAAAAAAAAAAGTGCTACGTAAATTGTTCCTGATTCTGAGTTGATAACCATTATCGTATACTCTCTGTCATCTGTGTTTCGTAAGAGGTCCTTATTTTTAAGGTTTTTTTGAATAGACTTTTTTTTTTAACCCAACACAAGGCTTGAACTCATCACCCTGAGACCAAGAGCTGCACGCTCTACTGACTGAGCCCGCCAGATGTCCCCGTAAAAGTTACCTTTAAAGGAAACCATCAAGCATACAACAGAGGCCCTGATCTCAGAATCTGGGAATAGCCAAGCAAAAAGCACAGAAGCTTTGGGTTTGAGTCTGGGGCAGATTAATGCTCTTCGCCTCTTGTTTTCTGAAATCTAATATGAAAATATGAATATCTGTTGTGAGAAGGAAATGGCCTTAACCCAGTGACTGGCAAATAAGGACCGGTCATACATACCACGGGCAGGGCTTATCCCTCCGCTCCATCCTGGCACAGCCCTGCAAGCTCTGCAAGTCTCCGGCTGGGAAGAAACAGGGTCTGAACATTACAGAACGGTCCTCTCACTGAGATCAGAGAGTTACCAGGACCAATCACACTCTCCCCTCAACTGTCTCCTACTTCCCCCTCCCTCACAGAGCCCAAGCAGGCAGAAATGTCACAGCTTTACTTCCTGCCTGGCTAAAGTGGTTGCCATGGCAGCACCCATTAGCTTTCCTTCTGGGAACTCTGGGGAACATACGCAGCAAGATGCAGAAAGACAAAGACGTCAGGGGCTTGTGGCGGGAGGAGGGGGGCCTCCTCTAGCAGCCGCTGCTCCCCACCAATACCAGGGATTGTGAAGAGCGGGATGCACACAGAGGCCCTGCCGTCATTCTCCCCATTACCACCGAGACCCCAAACCTTCCTAGACCCCTAGACCCCACCCCTTCTGCCCAATTCGCCTGGTACTAGGAAGGTAAGGGGAGAAAGGAACTAGAAAAGTCCAGGGAAAGGGAAAGTCAAGAGTGATTTGTTCCCACAGTTATGTGAGGATAAAATCCCAGAATTTTCCTTCTCATGACAGAGCACTGGTTTCCACGGGGAAGTTCTCAAGAGGATCTATCTGTGGATAAAAATCCTACGTCATTTGCTTGGTATTAGAAGGCACAGATTGGTCTCCACGTCAGTTCATCAAGAGCCATGTCACCCAAAGCCGAGTCACAGAATGGCCAAGTGAACAAGTGGGCCACTCTTTGAAGGATCGATTTACCATGTGACTTAATTCACCAAAGCTTACCAAATTTACTAAAAACTTTGGTTGCTTTCTTTCAGCCTCATTAAGGTATACTTAATCATAAAAATGCACATATTTAAAGTACACATTCCAATGAGTTTGGACATATGCATATACCTGTGATAACATCACCATAATGTGTTTTTTTTAAAGGATTTACTATTTAATTAATCAAGAGACACAGAGAGCATGAATGTGGGGAGTGAACAGGAAGGAGAAGCAGGCTCCTGGCTGAGCTCCATCCCAGAACCCTGAGATCATGACCTGAACCAAAGTCAGATGCTTAACTGACTGAGCCACCCGGGCGCCCCCTTTCTGATGTTTTCCGAACATCTCCTGATCCCCAAGTGTTTTACAGATAGATGCTGGCAGAAGGACAAAAATGGGTGAGCAGGAGTGGACAGAGTGATACAGACTCTACCAAGTGGAAGCAACTGAGTTCCAGAAGGCTGTCTTCTATGTTCTGGATGTCAGAAAGAAAGGGACCAAGACCAGGCCTCCTAGAGAAAGGAGGTTAAGGTCTGAGCAAAACGAGGTCAGCATAGGGACACCTGGGTGTGGCTCAGTCGGTTAAGCAGATGCTTTCAGCTCAGGTCATGATCCTAGGGTCCTGGGATCGAGTCCCACATCTGGCTCCTCCCTCGGCAGGGAGCCTGCTTCTCCCTCTGCTTGCTCTGCCTGCTGTTCCCCTGCTTGTGCTCTCTTCCTCTCAGTTAAATAAATAAAATCTGTAAATAAATAAATATAAATAAATAAACGAGGTCAGTGTAAAGAGAAGCTTCTGCACAACATTCACTTAGCTACTGAATGTTACAAAGAGAATTGGACCCTGTTGCTAAAGGGAGATTAGGGGCCACTGAGAGATTTAAGCAATGCCGACAGAATATGTAAGATTTAGGTGTTATTTGCAAAACGATTCACTACAGATATGCTCTTGGATGGAAAGACAGCATATATGTACATATGACCATTTGCTCCAGATAATTTTCTGATTTTAACACAATTTCAATTAAAATGGAAAAATAAGCAAGAAAACAAAAGAATAGTAAATATGTAAGAGATTCAACTGACCACATATTTATTAGAACAAACCACGAAACACTAATTGTTAAGACTAATGCTGGCTCAAAAGGGCACTCCTTATCAGTGGAACAGAGGGGGTATATCAGAGTAGCTACTGGTATATATGACCTTAACAAACATCAAAATGTATCATAGGATAATGAGAGAAAAAATGATTTTTTTTGCTTTTGTTTTTTTAATTATTTATTTATGTTTAATTTTTAAAATTCCAGTATAATTAACATGCAGTGTTATATTAGTTCCAGGTGCACAATATAGTGATTCAATAATTCTATACATTACTCAGTGCTCATCATGGTAAGTGTACTCTTAATCCCCTTCTCCTGCTTCCCCCATCCGCCCAACCACCTCCCCTCTGGTAACCATCTGTTCTCTAGAGTTAAGAGCCTGGTTTTTGGTTTGTCTCTTCTTTTTCCCTTTATTTTGTTTCCTAAATTCAACATATGAGTGAAGTCCTATAGCATTTGTATTTCTCTGAATTAGACTTATTTCACTTACCATAATACTCCCTGGTTTTATCCATGTTGTCACAGATGGCAAGATTTCATTATATTTATGGCTGAATGATACGCCACTGTGCGTGTGTGTGTGTGAGTGTGTGTGTATGTACACCACATCTTCTGATGGACACTTGAGTTGTTTCTTGACACTTGAGTTAATTTGGTTATTGTAAATAATGCTGCAATAAACATAGGGGTGCATACAGCCTTTCAAATTAGTGTCTTTTATTCTTTGGGTAAATACCTAGTACTGCAATTACTGGATCATATATATGGTAGTTCTACTTTTAACTTTTTGAGGAATCTCCATTCTGTTTTCCACAGTGGCTACACCAATTTGCGTTCAATGGGGAAAATGTTTTTTGTTCTAGTTTTGTTTCTAGACAGAACTCAACTTCTGAATACAGGTATATGAAATTAAAGGAAATAATCCATGAGTTAGTTTTTATATTTTGTTAGTTAAGCCATACCAATAAACTGAAAGAGTCATCAAAATAGGCATACCTTGGAAATGTTCAATTCAAATGAGCAGAGATGTGGGTCATATTCAAGCTTTGATCTTGTCTTGCTTTTTAATGTGTTTGATTTCCAAACTGCAATGACATTGTGTGTTCCTAGACTGAGTACCACTCAGGAAAGTGAGATGGCTTTCTCTCTCTTCTTAAAAAAAAAACCAATTTTGGGGGCCCCTGGGTGGCTCAGTCGGTTAAGCGTCCAACTCTTGATTTTTGGCTCAGGTTGTGATCTCAGGGTCATGGTATCGAGTCCCATGTTGGACTCGGTGCTCGGTGGGGAGTGTGCTTGAGATTCTCTTTCTCCCTCTCCCTCTGCCCCTACCCTCAACGTACGGCTGTGTGCTCTCTCTCTAAAAGAAATAAATATGTATTTCAAAACAAAAGATATGTGAAAATATTCATGAAGCCATTTTCTTCTCAGAGTCTAGCAAACCGAACAGAATATGTGATGGATAAATTCCATTGTACCACTCGTCAGCTCCGTGATCTGGGCAAATTATTACCCTCTCCCTGTCTTTGTTTTCTCATCTGCAAAATAGCAATAACCCTGATTCATGCATATTGCTCAGCACGGCACTTGGCACACAGTAAGCCTGCCAGAAGTTTCGGCTGTTATTAAAATCACTGCTCATTTTTTTACTACATGTAAAGCACCACCCCAGCTTCAAATGGGGAAAGAAAAAAGTAGGTCACCCCATCTGAAAATTCAAGTGCTCACTGTGCAGGTAGGGAACATAAGAATGACACCCACAAAACAGTTTTCCGTGGGAGACCATGTTAACAGCTGTTGTCTCTTAATGAGTGATCTACGCTTCAGGCCTATAGGGTTCGGGGAGGGGAGACAACTGGGCAGGTAAGGTTGAGAAATCGACGGAAGAGGAAGGAGGTGAGTGAAAGGAGGCAGAAAGTGTGAGAACATAGGCAAGACCCAGATGACTGAGCTAGACGAGCAAAGGTTTGGAATGGGAATAGCACAAGCAAAGACGGGGGGTCAGAGATGAGTATGACATGTTCTGAGGAATCGCCGTGAGGTGGTAGTGTCTAAGAGACATCGTTGCAGAGATCAAACTTCATTGCCATGACTGTAGCTGGAAAACATGAAAGCTATTAGACTGTGTGCTCAACACCTGTGATTTCCTCTAAACAATATACAAAACAAAACACAACGCAAACAACAGCTTAAAAAACAACAGGACTTAGCAAAGTAATAATGATTTTCTTGGATATCTGCCTTTTCCTGCAATAAGTGCATGATCATGGTGAATGGAAGTTCTTTTCTAGTGTGATTCTATTTTTTTTTAAATGGGGGGGGGGATGCAGAGGTAAAGGGAGAAAATCCCAAGAAGGCTCCACCCCCAGCACAAAGCCAGTCACAGGGCTCCATCCCATGACCCTGAGACCATGACGCGAGCTGAAATCAAGAGTCAGATGCTTACCTGACTGAGCAACAAAGGAGCCCATGTGATTCTATTTAGCTGAGAGATTGGTGTACAATATTACAAGGCTACCAGTTAGGAGAGAGAATATGCCAATCTGTGCAGGGTGCCTGAAATATCAGGAGGGTGTTAACAGAGTTATTTTGCCTATGGACTGAGTCTTTCCCATGTTTCGCTGGGTGAGGGAGAGCACAGTGAAGTGAATGGACCACGATTTATGGCCTTGGCTGTGGTTGCAACTCTTGGACAGCAACTCAACGACTGTGAAGATGACCTCCTCATCCCTTCACACCCCACATGTTGCCAGGATCCACGGGGGGCGGGGGTGGGGGGGTAGCTAACCTCCTTGCTTCCAGCTCAGAATGAATATACCCAGAACACTCACCAGAGTGGAAGAGTTAAGCAATGTTTCAAGACTATAGCGTCTATTCACCTAACAAATTTGGCCATGGTGAGATTCCAAAGTCCAAATTTTTATAGTAAATAAATACCAGAAGAACCAGTTTAGCACCTTTTAATATTTCTGTCTGGCTCCTTATTGGAGATGAGATTTTGATGTCCATGGAATTCAGGAGACATCTTTGAAAATTCCTTCTGATTAAGGTGAAGAAATACAGGCATCTTTTTTGTTTCTTGGGGTGTTAGGCTTGGTGACCTAGGCTGGGAAAATCACATTGCAAAATTTCCTCTCAGTCCCGATTTTCCCTCATTCTTCATGAGTATTTTAATCCCAATGAAACCTCTTAGGACGACCTGTGGAGTTAAATAAAGGTAACTCTATTTTTGGCCCTGTGATGGGGACTTTGGAAGGAGCTGTTAGGGGCTAATTTACATATCAATCTGAATTTACGTACGAATTGACGAATTTACAAATGAATGTTTCCCCTTTTAGGTTTTCTTTTGTAAAGCCCAGCTGGTTAGAGCTACCTCCCTGTGCCCCATTGGCTTCCTTGCAACGGGAGTACCTACCTGTCAGCCCTCACTAACCACCAACGTCCCCAGCCCCAACAGGTCTGGGCTCAGCCATTGCCATGGATTTCTTTCTCCTCTAGGTCTCTACTACCTTCTTTTCCACTTCTGATTTCAAAACATCCTTTTTTTTTTTTTTGGTCTCCCTAATTCAAGGGGTACCGGACAGAGACTCCTTATTCTCTGCCTTATCTCCATTATTTTTCCTAAACCAAGATTCTTGGCCTTGAAATAGAAAATTATGCCCCAACTCTGCAGTTCTCATAAGAGCCCTAGTTTTGTCTGGGGGCTGTGCTTTGGAGGGGGACACGGCTACTAATTATGCCATCTATGCCTGAATCTGAAATCTCTTATGTCTCTTTATGTAACAAGACAGAACACGCTTTCAGAAGGAGTCTTGTTTTCCTGGGTTCTAAGATATCGGTAGAACAGTTTCCAAGCTATTGGCCCACTTTTCTAAGAAAGTCAGTTCACCCTTAGTGCATAGCTGGTGGCTGGTCAAGTGTAGTACCAGTTGGCAAACAGGTTTATTCGCAAGAAGACTGGGAGAAACTAGAGCTGTGGTGGGACGCCCGGCCTTTTGCAGGGAGAGTACGGATTGCAAGGCTCTCAAGCCTGGCGAGAACCAACTCCTAGGGCCCCTGCAGCCCTGCAAGGGAGGTGTTTACATTTCTGAGAGGCGGAAGGATTCTGCACCTGACTGGGGAACTGGCCTCCAGTCTTCCGCCCTTTAAGTGAAAGAGTTCTGGGTAGGACAGTGTAGTAAGTGCTTAGGATAGGAACTTGGCTGTGAACTTGAGCATGTTGCCCAAAATGGAATGACCTTACAAACAGAAAGGAGAACAAGGCCGCCCAGAAGCTGGCCTTCTCTCTGTTGAGCTCTGGGACCTCTCTCTCTCTCTCTCTCTCTCTCTCTTTTTTTAAGATTATTTACTTATTTATTTATTTGACAGGCAGAGATCACAAGTAGGCAGAGAGGCAGGCGGAGAGAGAGAGAGGTGGAAGCAGGCTCCCTGCTGAGCAGAGAGCCCGATGGATGCCGGGCTGGATCCCAGGACCCTGAGACCATGACCTGAGCCGAAGGCAGAGGCTTTAACCCACTGAGCCACCCAGGCGCCCCTCTGGGAGCTCTCTTGAGTCCTTGAGTAGGTCCCTCAGAGGCCCTGGGCCTCACTCCTTATCTGGCGAATGAAGGGAATGGACTGGATGACGGGGGAAGGCCCCCTGCAGAGCCAGATCGAGTAGACCAGGTAGGTCATTGTAACAACTCCTCTCAGGGGAGTTCGAATATACCACTGGCCAAATATCCACAGTGGGTTGTGTTATAGGTCATTAGGTCCATATCCCCACAAATCAGACCTGTTACAGTTGCAAAAGCTGTGTGGGGGTGGAAAGCATCTATAAATAGTTTCTTGGAGAAATTCAGGCTGTAGGGTTTGGAAATAGAAAATAAATTCTTTTTTTTTTTAAACCTTTTCTCCATTATGGCTCATTTCCCCTCCAGGCCTCAACTGAGGACTATGTAAATCCAAAGGAGAAAAAGCAACTCAGCAAACCTTAAGATGCCCTCTCATGCTCCCAGCCCGAGGTGTACACACACACCTCCTCCCACAGCAGGATATGCAGTGGTCTCAGGAGAAGCTGCTTACATTGCTTAAGGTAAAATGCCTGGTGCTGAGGCTCCGAGAAGAGGCTTGAGTCGGCAGCCCCTTGAAGGAAAGAGCTCCAGGACAGGGTGGAGGGGCTGCACCTGGGGACAGTGTGCACTGTCTGTATCTGTGACCAAAGCCCAAGGGAGGACATGGCCACTGGGAGGCTGGCCTCCGGAACACCCCTGCCCTCTTCTGCAGGCCATTCCTCTGCTACAGTCCTGTGTTCCCTCACCCATAACGTGCGATGAATAGGCTTGATGCCCCCAAAGGTCCTCTCCAGTGCTTGGCCAACACCTCCTCCAGGAAGGACTCCCTAGTTAACACAGATATGATGGGGAACAAAGTGTGGGTTTATCCTCTTAGACGGCCATCTAAGCAGCAGACACATTTACCTTGAGGGTAGGAAACACGCCTGGTTCAGCTTTGTGACCTGAAAGCCTGACCATAGGACAGGCACAGAGCCTGTGTCCCTAACAATCTGTGGGATATGTAAATGAGAAACAGTGCAGGTAAGTAATCTGGACAAACTCTCTAGCAAACTTCTGCTATTCTTTGCCAATCTCTCCACTCGTGGAATCAAGAAGAGGCTAAGAACATGGAATTGGCCTTCACACGAATTTGGGCCCAGAGTGTGGCCCTGCTGCTGTGTCAGCGTGGCGGGTCATCTATAGCAGGGGACGTGTGTGTCCTAGCACATCTCCCCAGCCGTACGCACTTGGTCCGGCATCCACCTACCCCCTGTTTCTTCTGTGGACTGAGGCCCCTCTGCCTGTGCAGGGAAGGCTGGAAGTGCCGGGAGATCAGTGTTCCCAGGAACAGCCGGCAAACAATGACCGTGGGGAGCTGGTGCACAAACGGGCCGTCTGATGGAAGGGGACAGCATTCAAAGCGCTCAAAACGCACGAAACTATCAACCAAGAATCTTACATCCAGCAAAGCGATCTTTCAGAAACAAAGGCAAAGATCCGCCCCGTTAAAAAAAAAAAAAAAGAAACGGAGAGAATCTGTTGCTTTCGAACTCAGAGTCCTTGGGGCAGAAAAGCCTCTTCGGGTCTCAGCACAGTGAGAAGAAACGTCTGAAGGACTAGCTCGGATGTCCCCAAGACTCGGGTAGCAACTTTAGGGATTCCGACAGTTACTGCCTCTCGCTGCAACTCCGTGTACTATTTGTAAAAGGAGAGTGTTTGCCCTCTTTAAAGATTTCAAACCCGAAGTGCTCAGAGGCCTTACGGGAAGAGGAGTCCCTGAGCCTTTAAGACCACTGGCAGACATGAGTACTTACAACGCGCCAGGCACATTTAAGTGCTGAGTGCTGGGCTCTAGGAGGGAGCCAGAAATGAAACAAGAGCGCAAAGGACCCAACACTGCGGGGGTGGGAGCTTTTAAGTCAGGGGCTCAGAGAGGGCTTTGGGGAGGGGCATCCAAGCAGAGTCACGAATGCTATGGAGAGGGCAGCCATGAAAAGCCGTTACAGCAACAGCATTCCGAGCAGAGAGGAGAGCCAGTGCAAAGGACCCACGGTGGCAATGAGGCTGGTGTGTTTTGAAGGCCCGAGTGACCAGAACCCAGGGACTGAGTGGGGAGAGGAGGCTGGAAGTACGGGCAGAACTGGTTTATGGAGAATTGTTTGATCCTTGACCCCCAATCCCAGAAATCTAAATGGTCATCAGCACATTCACTTCTCTGTACTGGGGACCAGGGAATCCAGGAGGGCAGGGCCTGGCTGGTCTCAGCATTGCTACACCACCAGTGTCTAACACGGTGCCCGGCACACAACAGCTATGGAAACAGTGCCTGATGAATACATAAATGGATGAATGAGTGAATGAATGTATGTAGCTGTGTCTTTAACTCACTGTTTGACCTTGGCCAAGGATTTCCCCTAACTGGGCTTCAATTTCACTACCTCTGTGATGCCTTGTAATGCCTGTTGAGTAGTAACGCTCTGAAATCAGAACCCATCCTTTAAAGGGATGGCTGGCATGGAGAAGGCCGTCTTTGAAACTGGCTCATAACCCTTCCCCATGGACTGCCAGGAAAGCAACCAGCTCATTTCCTCCGGGCATAATGGAAACACATGTGTACTTAAAAGTGGGGCACCCAGTCAGCAGCTAGCGGGTATCACGCAAGCTTCAACCACTAAGCGGGGCCTGCGAGGAAGTGCTCCATATACTCAGTGCTTCCCATCTCCCCCACTTTCTTTTCCTGTGAAAACCTATTTGCTCCGGGGAGCACCATGCTCCAAGCTCAGCCCGACTCCAGCAGCTCACGGTACAGGGTACCGGGAACCCTCTCTCTGTCACAGTGGGCAGCCAGCAGCCCCTGGAAGGGGAGCACAAGAGTCCTGACCTAGGCTCCTGACTCCTGCAACAACTGGCCACCCTCAGACCCAGTCCTGCCCCATCGGATCATCAGGCCCCAAAGGTCCCCGGCAGTCACCCCCCAGCCCGGCCCACTGGCTTCCATTTTCCCCCTATTCAGGGAATGACCACCTCTGCCTGTAAGGTAGGGTGCTGGCTTGGAGGAGGAGCGCGCTGAGTGGAGGCAGAGCTAGAGGAGGAAGATCGGTGAAGAGGGAGAGTCACTACGTGTCCAGCCTGCAGCCTGCCTTCCCAGCCTCTGCGGCCGGGAAAGCAGAAGGACGCGCAGGTCCTTGGCTTCTGGGACAGGAGACCAGGACCAACCAGGGCACATGGTGTGGGATGGAAAGGAATGCAGACCCAGCCTGGCATCCAGTATGAGAAATGCAGTCCCAGGACTCGGAGGTTGGGTTTCCTCGCCAGCAGCCATCCTTATGGAGGGCCCAGCAGCAGCAGGCTGCAAACACCCAGAACAGCTTTATAAGGCTGATCGATTTCCAGCCAGGGGCCTCTCAGCAAACAGATCCTGGAAGGGCCAGCCACGTGAGTGTGAGGCACATGGACTCTGGGCACAAAACCAACCTCGCTACTTAACACGGTGCAGCGAGAAGCACCTTATTGAAACTTTCCTTAATTGAAATACAATTGACAAATAATATCCTATTAGCTTCAGATGTACAACATAGTGATCTAACATTTCTAAACATTACAAAATGTTCACCATGATATGTGTATTAACCATCGGTCACCATACAAATTATTAATATGATTAACTATATTCCCAATACTTTTCATCCCCGTGACATTTATTATTTTTCAAAAGATTTTTATTTATTTATTTGTCAGAGGAGAGGAAGAGAGAGAGTGCACGTAAGCAGGGGGAACAGCAGGCAGAGGGTGAAGCAGACTCCCCACTGAGCAGGAAGCCCGAGGCAGGACTCGATCCACGAGCCGAAGGCAGACACTGAACTGATTGAGACAACCAGGTGTCCCAACACTTATTTTATAACTGGGATTTTTCCCTCTTAATCACCTCTACCCATTCCCCCCACCCCCACCCCACCTGCTCTCTGGCAACCATCAGTTTGTTCTCAGCATTTATGACTCTGTTTGTTTTTAAAAAAATCTGTTTGATAGCATTTCCATCTCCTTAAATTTAATGAAACTTGTTTTGTGGCCTAAAATGTGATCTATCCTGGGAAATGTTCCAGGTGTTCTTGAAAATAATGTGTATTCCACTACTTTTGGATGGAATGTTCTGTATGTATCTATTAAGTCTGCCTGGTCTAATGTGTCATCTGAAGTGACTATTTTCTTACTCATTTTCTGTCTGGATGATCTGTCCCACTGATATAAGTGGGGCATTAAAGTCCCCTATTATTACTGCCAATTTTCCCTTTATGTCCGTTAATGTTTGCTTTATATACTTAGGTATTCTTATGTTAGGTGCAGAGATGTTAGGTACATAAGTAGATGGTTACATCTACTTATTGAACTGATCCGTTTATCATTACGTAATACCCTGTCTCTTAACACACTCCTTCTTTCAAAGCCTATCTTGTCTGACAGAAGTATTGCTACCCCAGCTTTTTTGTTTGTTTCCGTTTTCATGAAATTTTTTTTTTTTACATCCCTTCACTTTCATTCTCTAGGTGTCTTTAGGTCTGAAGTTAGTCACCTGTAGGCAGCATATAGATGGGTCTTGTTTTTTCTACCCATTCAGTCACCCTACGCCTTTTGATTAGAACTTGTAGTCTATTCACATTTTTTTAAAGATTTTATTTTATTTATTTCACAGAGAGATATAGATCACAAGTAGGCAGAGCAGCAGGCAGAGAGAGAGGAGGAAGCAGGCTCCCCGCTGAGCAGAGAGCCCGATGTGGGGCTCGATCCCAGGACCCTGAGATCATGACCTGAGCCGAAGGCAGAGGCTTTAACCCACTGAGCCACCCAGGTGCCCCATCTATTTACATTTAAACTAATTATTGATAAGTATGTACTTACTTTGATTTTGTTAATTGTTTTCTGGTTATTTTGTAGTTCTTCTATGTTCCTTTCTGGCTCTCTTGTCTTGTGGTATGATGACTTTCTTTAGTGCTATGCTTGGATTCCTTTCTCTTTATCTTTTGTGTATCTGTTACCGGTTTCTGGTTACCATGAGGAAGGTATATAAATCCTGTGCATCCGGCAGTCTATACGAAATTGATTGTTAAGCTAAGTTTGAACACAATCTACATTTTCACCTCCCTCCACATTTTATGTAAATGATATCATATCTTACATCATTTTATTTTGTGGATCCCTTAACTAATTTCTTTTTGTAAGTTTATTTGTAGTCAATAAGGAGATCATGGGAAATAACTTTCAAAGCCATGACTCCTATTTCTTGACTTATTTTTGTAGATATAATTGATTTCACTACTTTTGTTTTAACCTTCACACTAGCTTTATAAATGATTGATCTGCCACGTTTACAATCTTACTATATGTTTGTTTTTACCACTGCAATCTTTTCCTTTCATAATTTTCTTACTTCTGCTCATGGCCTTTTCTTTGCTACTTAGACAAGTTCTTCTAACATTTCTCCTAAGGCTGGTTTAGTAGCGGTAGATTCGTTTAACTTCTGTTTGTCTGGGGCTGTCCTGCAATTCTGAATGATAACCTTGCTGGGTAGAGTACTCCTGGTTGTAAATTTATTCTCTCTGCATTTTGAATATATCATTCCACTCATTCACTTCTTAAAGATTTTATTTTCTTTATTTATTTGACAGACAGAGATCACAAGCAGGCAGAGAGGCAGGCAGAGAGAAAGAGAAGGAAGCAGGCTCCCCGCTGAGCAGAGAGCCCGATGCGGGACTCGATCCCAGGACCCTGGGATCATGACCTGAGCCGAAGGCAGAGGCTTTAACCCACTCAGCCACCCAGGCGCCCCACTCATTCACTTCTGGCCTGCAAAAGTTTCTGCTAAAAAGTCAGCTAAGAGTCATATGGGTGTTCTCTTGTATGGAACTGTTTTCCTTTGGCTGCTTTTAAGATTCTATCTTTAATTTTTGACATTTTAATTATGTGTCTTGGTATGGACTCACTGTATTTTAAAGAATTAAAATCATACAAAGTATGTCTGAGATCACAAAGGCATAGAAACAGAAATTAAAAACAGAAAGAAGTTTGGTCAATGTAAAAATATGTGAAAATTAAAGAATGTGTAAATAACCAATGGATCAAAGAAAAAAATCACAATGGTAATTAGAAAACACTTTGAGATGAACGAAAACGACAACATACGAAAACATTAGATGCAGTACTTGGAAATTTATAGCTGTAAAGGCCTACACCAAAAAAGAAAGATATCGGGGTGCCTGGGTGGCTCAGTTGTTGGGTGTCTGCCTTCAGCTTGGGTCGTGATCCTGGGGTCCTGGGATGAGCCCCACATGGGGCTCCCTGCTTGGCGGGGAGCCTGCTTCTCCCTCTCCTACTTCTTGCTTGTGTTCCCTCTGTCGCTCTGTCTCTCTCTCTCTCTGTCAAATAAATAAATAATTGTTTAAAAAAAAAGAAAGATACCAAATCAACAATCTCCTTAAAAAACTAGAATAACAACAGCAAACTCAACCCAAACAAAGTAGAAGAGGAAGTAAGGGTTAGAGCAGAAATTAATTAAATAGAAAATTTAAAAATAGAGAAAATCAATGAAACCCAAAGTTGGTTCTTTGAAAATATCAACAAAATTGACATTTAGCTAGACTGCCAAAAAAGAAAAACGTGAGAACAGAAATTACTAAAATCAGAAGTAAACAATGGGAAATTACTAATAATCTTATTTAAAAAGAATTATAAGGGAATATTCCAAACAATTGTATGCCAACAAATTAGATAAGAGATGAAATGAACAAATTCCTAAAATGACACAAACTAGTGAAACTAACTCAAGAAGTCAGAGTATTTGAAAACAGAGTATTTGAAAGACCTATAAGAAATTAAGAGAATAGGGGACGCCTGGGAGGCTCAGTGGGTTAAGCATCTGCCTTAGGCTCAGGTTGTGATCCTGGAGTCCTGGGATGGAGTTACATAGGGCTCCCTGCTCAGTGGGGAGTCTGCTTCTCCCTCTGCCTGTTACTCTCCCTGCTTGTGCTCTCTCACTTCAATCTGACAAATAAATAAAAATCTTAAAAGTAAATAAATAAAGAGAGTGATGGGGAGCCTGGCTGCTTCAGGTAGTAAAGTGTCTAACTCTTGATTTTGGCTCAGGTCATGATCTCAGGGTCTTGAGATCAAGCCCCACATCAGGCTCTGCGCTCAGTATGGAATTGCCTTGGGTTTCTCTCTCTCCCTCTCCCTCTGCTCCTCTCCTCTTCCTCCCCACCCTTAAAAAATACTAATAAAACTTTTAAAAATAAAAATAAACACACTGTTTACAAGCATAAGTTGATCTCCACACTGCTTTTACTGCAGCTCATATATTCCATATGTTGTGTTTACTTTTTCATTTGTATCAAGATATTTTCTAACTTTCTTTATACTTTTTTAAAATTTGACCCATTGTTTAAGTATGTGTTTTTTATTTTCCACATGTAGGGGTCAAGGGCAGGCCACCCCAAGATATGCCTCTTTGGCAGGAAGATTATTTTAAGCAGAAAATAATCAATGCCCAAAGGACTCAGGAAGACAATTTGATCTTCTCCCTAACTGTCTCAAAGAATATAGATAAAGGACTTCTTCCAGAAAGAAAGTGATCAATATAGAGAACTACATTTTAATATTACATGGTAGACAGGGAGGAACCTAGTAAGACCTGTTTGATCAAAGTCCTCTCTGTGACCCATTATTTCTAGATGGCCCAGAAAATACTTCTTTCCCAAACACTTACTCTTTTTCATCTTCCTGTGAGTTGCTTTCCTTGCCTTTCAAGTCTCAGACCCCATTCCCTTCTCCTTAGTTCCGAATGACATATGTACCTCATTTTGTCCCACCTATCTAGAATCTCGTGTCTGTGTGGATTCCCTGTACACTTGTAATTAAATCTGATTTTGTCCCATTACTATGTCTCATGTCAATTAATTGTTAGACCAGCTAGAAGACCCTTGAAGAGTAATTTTTTTAAAGATAATATTTATTGGGGCACCTGGGTGGCTCAGTGGGTTAAACCCTTGCCTTCAGCTCAGGTCATGATCCCAGGGTCCTGGGATTAAACCCCATATCGGGCTTCTGCTCCATGGGGAGCCTGCTTCCTCCTCTCTCTCTCTCTGTCTGCCTCTCTGTCTACTTGTGACCTCTGTCTGTCAGATAAATAAATAAAATCTTTAAAAAAAAGATAATATTTATTTATTTGACAGAGTGAGAGAGAGAGCAAGAGAGGGAACACAAGCAGGGGGGAATAGGAGAGAGAGAAGCAGGCTTCCTGCGGAGCAGGCAGCCCGATGCGGGGCTCGATCCCAGGATCCCAGGATCATGACCTGAGCCAAAGGCAGCTGCTTAACTGACTGAGCCACCCAGGCGCCCCTGAAGAATAAATTTTTTCTTCCCCATCAGTTGACATACTTGGCAGGATAAACTTTCACTGAATATTTGCTCCAAAAACCCTGCAGATCCTTGAACATCTGATATACAGCCAGGAGAAGGTAAGATGTCTCACCCTGTCAGCCTCCTAGAATCTCTGTCTGTGGAGTCCAGAGAAGCAAGATTGATAAGAGTCTGTTACATATATTTAGATGAACAGGAAAGAATATCTGTGGAACTAGTTCCTTAGGCTTAGGGATTCAGTAAACTTGGGAGAGTCGTGATCCATGTCTTTGCAGAGATGGTCTTTGTTTTCCTCTGTCTTTGTCTGTTGGGTCATTTGTCATAAGGAAGAGAAACCATAGGGTAAGAATGCAGGCATAGACTCTAATAAGCCTGTTGTTCAAGGCAAGCTCACAGACTGGTGAGTGTGCATTTCTCATCAGACCACTGTCACTTTGGACAAATTTTGCTGTGGGTTAATGTGCACACGATGTAAAGGCTGTTGCTAATGGACACCTTGAAAGCCAAAGCCACAAAATTAGTGCGCATGGGTAAAGCACTTAAAAGAGGTTCCGGCACTTCCTACCTAACCCAGACTCCTAAAGTGGGAAGGTGGGGCTTGAGTCTGGTGCCTTAGAACATTCTGCCATTCTGATACCATGAAAGACTCCTATATTGGGATAAATTAACCACCTGTATAACAAAGGCCTTTGCTTTCTTAGACCAGCTGTGGGACCTGAACTTTCTGTACCTTGTTTGGGCTGCCGTCTTTTTTTTTTTTTTTTTCCCACACTGTCTTTAGGTATGCCTCTTGTGTCCATAGTTAAGCCTTAAAAAGGCTTATTGGTTTAAGTCACTATTAATACATCCGGGGCACCTGGGTGACTCAGTCAGTTGGGCGTCTGCCTACGGCTCTGGTCATGATCCCTGGGTTCTGGGATTAAGCCCCATGTGTGGCTCCTTGCTCAGCGGGGAGCCTGCTTCCTCCTCTCTCTCTGCCTGCTGGTGATCTCTGTCTGTCAAATAAAAAAAAAAACCCAACTTGCAGAAGGTTTATTAAAAAGGAATCTTTGGGGATCACCTGACTGGCTCAGTTGGAAGAGCACGCAACTCTTGATTTCAGGGTCATGAGTTCAAGCCACATGTTGGGTATAGAGATTACCAAAGGAAATAAATAAATGTTTCTGAAAGCGGAGGCCACCTGGGTGGCTTAGTCAGTTGAGCACCCAACTCTTGGTCTCAGCTTGGGCCTTAATCTCAGGGCTGTGGGTTCGAGCGCTGTGTTGAGCTCCACTCTGGGTGTGGAGCCTACTTTAAAAAAAACAAAAGAATCTTTGGAAAGTAATCTTATACATGATCAGGACTAGCTAAAATTAGAATAAATTTAATTAAATAAAATGAGTTTTGGGGTGCCTGGGTGGCTCAGTCGTTAAGCGTCTGCCTTCAGCTCAGGTCATGATCCCAGGGTCCTGGGATGGAGTCCCTCACAGGGCTCCCTGCTCAGCGGGAGCCTAATTCTCCCTCTGCCACTCCCTCTGCTTGTATTCTCTCTCTCCCTGTGTCTCTCTCTGTCAAATAAATAAATAAATAAAATCTTTAAAAAATGAAATAAAAAATAAAATGAGTTTTAATATCAGAAGTACAAAATTATGATTTGGTTTTCCCCTGTTAAAACAATGTTTTTGTATAGTACTGGTCTACTTTTTTTTTAAGATTTTATTTATTTACTTGACAGACAGAGATCACAAGTAGGCAGAGAGTCAGGCAGAGAGAGAGGAGGAAGTAGGCTCCCTGCCGAGCAGAGAGTCCCATGTGGGGCTCGATCCCAGGATCCTGAGATCATGACCTAATCTGAAGGCAGAGGCTTTAACCCACTGAGCCACCCAGGCGCCCAGTACTGGTCTACTTTTTAAAAAATTATTTATTTTTTAGAGAGAATACACACATCCAAGTGGGGTGAAGGCCAGAGGGAGAGAATCTTCAAGCAGAGTCCCTGCTGAATATGGAGCCAGAAACAGGGCTCTATCTCAGGACCCATGAGATCAGGACCTGAGGCGAAATCAAGATTCAGACACTTAGCCGACTCCACCACCCAGGAGGCCCTACACTTTCTTTTCAAGGGCACACAAAACATTCCCCAGAACAGACCACATATTAGGCCACAAAACAAGGTGTCAACAAATTCAAAAAGATCAAAGTCATACTATGCATCTTTTCTGACCATAGTACCACCAAACTAGAAATGAACAACAAGAAAAAATTTGGAAAGAGCACAAATACACAGAGGTTAAATAACATGCTATTAAACAGGGAATGGGTCAACCAACAAATCAAATTTGAAATTAAAAAATTAACATGGGAATAAATGAAAATGAAAACATAACAGCCAAAAATCTTTGGGATGAAGCAAAAGCAATTCTAAGAGGAAACTTTATACCAATACAGGCCTACCTCAAGAAGCAAGAAAAATCTCAAATAAACAACATAATCATACACCTAAAGGAGCTAAGGAAGAACAAACAAAACCTAAAACCAACAGAAGGAAGGAAGTAATAAAGATTAGAGCAGAGATAAATGATATAGAAACTAAAAACAATACGACAGATCAATGAAACCAAGAGCTACTTCTTTGAAGGATCAACAAAATTTATAAACTTCTAGCCAGATTCATCAAAAAAAAAAAGGACCCAAGTTAAAAAAAAATCAGAAATAAAAAGGAGAAATAACAACTGACACCACAGAAATACACACAATTGTAAGAGAATATTGTGAAAAATTATATGATGCCAAATAAATCGGACAACCTAGAAGAAATGGATAAATCTCTAGAAACATATAAACTACCTAAACTGAAGCAGGAAGAATTAGAAAATTTGAACAGAGTCATTGCCAGCAATGAAATTCAATCAGCAATCAAAAAACTCCCAACAAACAAAATTTCAGGACCAGACCTCAGGCTCCACACTCAGCATGAGTCCACGTAAGATTCTCTCTCTCTCTCTCCCTCTACCCTTCCTGTTCCCCTCTAAAATAATTATTTTTTAAAAAAGAAGAGTTAATACCTATTCTTCTCAAACTACTACAAAAAATAGAAGAGGAGGACAATTTCCAAATTCATTCTATAAGGCCAGTATCACCCCGATACCAAAACTAGATAAATACACCACAAAAAAAGAGAACTACAGGTCAAAATCTTTGATAAACATTTACATAGATGTAAAAAATACTAAATGAAAAACTAGAAAACTAAAACCAAAAACATATTAAAGAAAATCATTCAGCACGATCAAGTGGGATTTATTGCCAGGATGCAAGGGTAGTTCAATGATTGCAAATAAATCACATCAAGAAGAGAAGGGATAGGGGTGCTTGGGTGGTTCAGTCAGTTAAATGTTTGCTTTTAGCTCAGGTCATGATCCCAGGATCCTGGGATTGAGACCCACATGGGGCTCCCTGCTCTGCGGGGAGCCTGCTTCTCCCTCTCCCTCTGCCTCCTTGTGCTTTCTCACTCTCTCTGTCAAATAAATAAATAAAATCTTTTAAAAAACCAGAACATGCCCAGTAAAATTAAAAACAAAAACCCAGAAAGGATAAATACCATATGACCAGCTCAACAGACACAGAAAAAAGGATCAAAGTACATCCTTCAGGAAAATGCAAATCAAAACCACAATGCTGCATCACCTCGCACCAGCCAGAATGGCTAAAATAAAAAACACAAGAAAGAATAGGTACTGGTGAGGACTTGAGAGAAAAAGTATCCTCCTTGCTCTGTTGGTGGGAAGGCAAACTGGTGCAGCCAGTGTGCAAAACAGTATGGAGTTTCCTCAGAAAGTTAAAAATAGAACTATCCTACAATCCAGCAGTTGCACTACTGGGTATTTACCTGAAAAATACAAAAACACTAATTCAAAGGGATACACACTTCCCTAAGTTTATAGTAGCATTATTTACAATAGCCAAATGACAGAAGTAGCTCAAATGTCCACTGATAAATGAATGAATAAAAATGTGATATATATATATATACATATATACACACACACACACACACACACAATGGAATATTACTCATTCATAAAAAGAATGAAATTGTGCCATTTGCAACAATATGGATGGAGCTAGAGAGTATAATAATAAGTAAAATAAGTCAGTCAGAAGAATATGAATATATAATTTTAGTTGTATGTGGAATTTAAGAAACAAAAAAACAAATAAGGAAAGGAAAAAAAGAGAAAGCCAAGCCAAGAAAGAGACTGTTAACTACAGAGAACAAACTGATGGTTACTAGAGGGGAAGTAGGGGAGGAGTGATGGGGGAACCAGATGATGGGGATTGTGGAGGGCACTTGTCCTGATGAGCACTAGGTGATGTGTGGGATTGCGGAATCACTATACTGTACACCTAAAACTAGTATGACACTGTACGTTAACTATACTGGAATTGAAATTAAACACTTAATTTAAAAAATTACTGTAGGGATGCCTGGGTGGCTCAGTCAGTTAAACGTCTGCCTTCAGCTCAGGTCATGATCCAGGGATCAAGCCCCACATGGGGCTCCCTGCTCAGCGGGGAGCCTGCTTCTCCCTCTGCTTGCCACTCCTCTTGCTTGTGTGCTCTCTCTCTCTCTGACAAATAAATAAATAAAATCTTTAAAATAAGTAAAATAAAAAACTTACTCCATGTTGAAGGGCCCCATGCTACTGTTGTGTCTGTTAGAGATGGAGTGCCTGTTTTTTTTTTTAATTTGACAGACAGAGATCACAAATAGGCAGAAACGCAGGCAGAAAGAGAGGAGGAAGCAGGCTCCCCGCAGAGCAGAGAGCCCGCTGCGGAGCTCGATCCCAGAACCCTGGGATCATGACCTGAGCCGAAGGCAGAGGCTTTAACCCACTGAGCCACCCAGGTGCCCCTGGAGTGCCTGTTATTAAAGCAGCCAATGATCATGCTCCAAAGCATTCTTTGATACCAGGTTTCTTACCTACTTTGCTCTTGCAACAGACCAAGAGGGCAAACTTGGACTTTCAAAAAAAGCGTCATCTGTTAACGGGGCACCTGGGTGATTTGTCAGTTAAGCAACTGACTCTTGATTTCGACTCAGGTCATGATCTAAGGGTCCTGGCGTCAAGCTCGCCATCAGGTTCTGTGCTGAGTGTGGGGCCTGCTTGAGATGCACTCTCTCCCTCTGACCCTCCCCCAGCCCACACATGTTCTCTCTTTCAAAAAAAATAAAAATTAAAAAAAAATGTTTTAGAACAGTATCATCTGTTACCATAACACCAACCAGGTGGTTCAATGGAACCTTTACCTCAGGTGAGGAGTTTCATAGCCAGCAGCAACGCCAATACCAGACTATCAGCCTAGAAAAGGAACCTGCTCAATTATTTGAAAAACTGAGACACGCTGTGGAAGTTTCTTAATCTGGCCATCGTTGTGCTGTACAACTCATTTTCCTTATAGCAGACAAAATATCAATCGAGCAATCTTTAGACCACAACAATACTTGTATGCATGTACTCGAGAAAGGGTCCCTTTTCCCACCTTACACTAAAGAAAGAGTCTGGGTGTCTGGGTGGCTCAGTCGGCTCAGTGACTGACTCCTGACTTCAGCTCAGGTTGTGATCTCGGGGGCCTGGGATCAAACCCCACATAGGGCTCCATGCTCAGCACAGAGGCAGCTTGAGGATTCTCTCCCTCTCCCTCTGCCCCATTCCCTCCTCCCCTGTTCACACACACTCTCTAAATAAATACATAAATAAATAGAAGGAGCCTTTGGATATAATTTATGGACAGACTGTTATATTTTCTTGACTAGGGTCTTTTCTTACTTAGTGTGAGATCTGGGGACACCAACGAAATGCTTCAATACATTACAGCTCCCATGGAGCTAGTCCTGTCACCAAATACACATGAAATTCCTTTCAGTGAGTCAGAATCAAAGTGGTACCTTGACCCACTTGAGCCATTAAGTGTTCCATATCATACAATATGCCCAGGCCTGTAGAATGAAGCAAACCTTTTTTTATTGTGAATAATAACGAGGACATATTTTTCTTTATATTGTTTTATTTCTTTGCATTGACTTTGAGGAAGATAAAATGGCTTAGAAAAAGTAGTAAGATCATTACAATCACAAACTTTCCTAATGTATGCATCATTTTGCAATATAGATGAATATTACTAATTGATTTGATTCTTCTCAGAATGCTTCTCTTTGATGAAAATATAGCCAATGTTTTTTTCCTACATTCTCCTCTTTTTTTTCTTAAAGATTTTATTTATTTATTTGTCAGAGAGAGCACAAGCAGGGGAGCAGGAGGAGGAAGGAGCAGCAGGCTCTCTGATGAGCAGGGGGCCTGAAGCAGGACTTGGTCCTAGGATCCTGGGATCATGACCTGAGCCAAAGGCAAACACTTAACCAACTGAGCCACCCAGGTGCCCCTCTCCACCGTACTTTCTATAATCAATCAGTGTTTTAACGTTTGTATGTTCTTTAAAAGATTTAAAGATTCATTATTGAATTGTTTCCAGTATTGGTATGTACAGAAACATGTTAGTACAGCCATTATTTTCATACACGAATATAAACAGTATTTTTTAAAGTAAAATAGAAGAGCACATAAGAAGGAGGTTTGGGGGTTGGGTAAAATGTTTGAGGAAGATTAAGAGGTATAAGTTTCTACTTGTAAAATGGGTGAGTCACAGGGATTAAAGGTACAGCATGGAGAATATAGTCAATAATATTATAAAAACTTTGTATGGTGATAGATGGTAACTATACTACCATGGTGAGCACTTAGTAATGTAGGGAATTGCTGAATCACTAGGTTATAGGCCTGAAACTAATATAATATTATGTATCAAAAAAAAGACTATGAAGAAGCCAAAATGTCAACAAAACCCAGCATATTACTAGACATTTTAAATTATAACCTGTCAATCTGTCTTTTAATAAGCAAAATAACACATTTATTATGATTTATAAAATAATTGCTTTCTTTCAAAAAAAGCACATAAGGAAGAAATTCTATCACTCTTATTATGAATATTAAGTAACACAGATACTGACAGACTAGGAGGAAAAGTACTAGCATGTAATCTCCAGAGTAGGAAGAAACCTAGACCTTTTTGCTCCTCATAGCACCAATGCACACCCCAACAATGATGATTACTTTAACTCCTTTGACCTCAGTAAATTTTAACTTACTAGAAACTACCCATGAAAATAGACAAAACTACAACAAATGATAATATGGAACCAATCAGAATCACTGACAAGAGAACTTATACTATACACGAAATGGCAAAAATTGGAATGGCATTCCAACAAACTGATTTTGACACAGAAACCCAGTGGCTATTACATTTATAGTCTAAAAGAAGACAGAATCTGATCCTCACAGGAGCAGAAATTGTGAAACTCAGATCCATTACCACTGATGCCAAATTTAACGAACAATTTAGAGCATTTGGAAAAAAGTACATTAATATACAAAGATGTCTGGACAGCAGCAACCTGGAGATTAATATGGCCTATACGTAAGATACCACCCCATAGACCATCTCAATGAAAAACAGCAAGGGAAGATCCTAATGTAATGAGATTAGGACTGTTAACTATAATTTACGATAGGGGACAGACACCCTCACTACTATACACAGTAGCACAAGAATTAACTTAAAAGGTCATTTTTTTTTTAACAGAGAGAGCGCACAAGTGGCAGAGTGGCAGGCAGAGGGAAAGGGAGAAGCAGGCTCTCTGCTGAGCAGGGAGCCTGATGTGGGGCTTGATCCTGGGACCCTGGGATCATGACCTGAGTTGAAGACAGCCACTTAACAGACTGAGCCACCCAGGCGCTCCTAAAAGGTCATTCTAACAGCTGCACTTCCACAGGCTAGAACAGCACTATTCACAGTATTTGAAGGTGCCAGAAATACAGACCTTTAATCCACGTAAGAATCCCAGAAACTATTTACAGTGGCAGAGAGATGGAAACACCCATTTTTTTTTTACAGGAAATAGACTAACAGAAAATAAATCAACATGTAGACCCACTAACTCATTTATTGTAAATATTACCCCGTTATAAAACCTAGCCCCATAAATAGACATGCCACTAATAGGTGAAAGGCAGAAAGCCCCATGAGCCTCATACAGGGACATCATCTCTTTGCCCAAGTCAGGGACAATTACCCATGTTACAGTGCCCATATCTATAGAAACTCCTTCTGTAAATAAAAATATTACATATACTACTACACTGTTAGATATAGGGTCCCAAAGAACAATGATACAAGGGTATCCTACTAATTTAGAAAACTTTACCAATAAAAGAGACTAACTGAAGGATTAGGAGGAAAATTAACCCCTGGACATGGGTACATACACTCTTAACTGATGCTATACCACCCATTAAGAACAAATGCTTTGTAGGTCCCGATTTAAATAGATACAGTAATACAAGATATAAATAACAAAGATCTAACCATCCCACAGAATACTTTAGCTACACCAAAATGAACTGCAATTGAACTGCCCACCCCATTTTTTTTTAATTTTAAAAATTTTTTAAAGATTTTATTTATTTATTTGAGAGAGAAGGAGAGTGAGAGAGAGCACAAGCAGGGGGAGCGGCAGGCAGAGGGAGAAGCAGGTTCCCCACTGAGCAGGGAGCCTGATGCGGGCTCGATCCCAGGACCCTGGGATCATGACTGGAGCCAAAGGCAGACGCTTATCTGACTGCCCACCCTATTTAAAATAACAAACATACCCCAATATGATCTTAAGGGAGGACATACGCAAGTTAAGAACAAAATTTAGGAACTATTATAGGAACAAGTTATTGGTCCTACTATTTTCACCCAGTCTTGCCTGTTAAAAAGCTAGATGGATCATACGGATTTACATTAAGTTATAGGAATTTAAACACTCCCAAAATTGAGGGAACACTCCCAAACACAGGCACTGTCACAGACAACAGCAGCATGGGATCCGGAACTTACTATACAGTTATAGACTTACCTGACATTTTCTTTGCTATTCCAATTGATGAGGAAAACCAACCTATGAACGCATTCACGTGGGAAGGCAGACAATATCGGTTTACTATGTTACCACAAGGATACCTCAACAGCCCAGCAAAACCCCACCACCTTCTAACACAAGACATCCAGGCCTTCAGGAAAACACAACACATAAACACACCATGATTTCCTCTATTAACGACATCCTTACTTACGGTAATAACATAGAAGAACAGATTAAGGTCAACATAGGGTGAACTGAATTCCTTACACTCAGAGGATAGACAATTAACCCACATAAGGTCCACATACCCCACACTACAGTAAAATTTCTAGACATAATTTAGTTCTCTGAAGGTAAAAAAATACCCAATCCAGTCGTGAACAAGATCGATTGCAAAACATCTCCTACCACAAAAGAAGCTCATGAACTGGCAAGACTGGATATTGGAAACACCACACACTGCATATAGGGATGATATGAAAACCTATCTATGATATAACTAGTAAGAGTACGGAAGTTAGATGGATGGAGACTCGAGAGGTAGCTTTGACTTACCTGAAAAATGCTATCAGAACCTTTAATACATTGGCACTTATAAAAGAACATGATGTTGGGTTACCACACTTTTGCAGTTCCCCAATATCAAAAGGGAGAATGGAACCCGTAGGCTACAGAGAACCCCCTTATGATAAAAGAAACACATGTTCTTAAGGATATGCTAGTAGAATGGACCCAAATTACACTTATTACTGCTAGACATTTGCATGAACCTGTGGTACAAGTAGCCTTGTACCTTGGTACAAGGTACAACGGCCTTGATGCTTCCTCAACCAGTTATATGTAATACGGGAAACTGGCCCGTGAGAGTGTGCTCTAAGCCAAACCGCACCCTAACCTACCACAGTAAAAAAAAAAAAAAGTAAGGAACACAACATGATGGGATGTGTAAAAATAAAAGATAATGAAGATGAAAATAAAAGGAAAAAGAGGGGCACCTGGGTGGCTCAACGGGTTAAGCCTCTGCCTTCAGCTCAGGTCATGGTCTCAGGGTCCTGGGATTGAGCCCCACATCGGGCTCTCTGCTCAGGAAGGAGCCTGCTTCCCCCTTTCTCTCTGCCTGCCTCTCTGCCTACCTGTGATCTCTCTCTGTCAAATAAATAAATAAATATTTTTTAGAAAAGGAAAAAGATATTGTTCAAGGTCAAGAGAAGATACACAAACTATTAAAATAACCAGAGAAGGGCACCTGGGTAGTTCAGTTGGTAAAGCGTCCTTCTCTTGGTTTCAGTTCCGGACATGACCTCAGGGTAGCAGAATCAAGCCCCGCATCGTGCTCTGCACTCAGCAGGGAGTCCGCTTGAGATTCTCTCTCCCTCTGCCCCTCCACCCACTCTCTCTCTAAAATAAATAAATCTTTTAAAAAATAAAACAGGGGTGCCTGGGTGGCTTTAAGTGTCTGTCTTCGGCTCAGGTCATGATCCCAGGATCCCGGGATCAAGCCCTGCATTGGTCTCCCTTCTCCCCAGGAGTCTGCTTCTCCTCCCTCTCCTGCTACCTGCCACTCCCCCTGCTTGTGTGCATGCTCTCTCTCTGTGTGTCAAATAAATAAAATCTTTAAATTAAATAAAATTTAAATTTAAAAAAATGACCAGAGAGAAAATGACCATGTAAAGGTGGGCCCTAGGGACACCTGCAGCAAGTACAACTAGATAACTATCAAATTGTCCTAAATACCCCGGAAATCGACCTGAAGACTGGCAGAAAAAGCTCCACAACTAAAAGTAGAGAAGAAGACACATCAAAGACGGTAGGAAGGGAGGAGATGTGGTTTGAGAGAGAAACAGATCAATGGCCACCATGGTGGGGAAAGAGCCAGGGTCGCAGAGAAGGCTGAGAGACAGACTAGCACACAGGGGAGTGCAAAGGGAAAACGAATCCCCACAGCAACTGGCCTAGAAAGCAAAAGGGGTGAAATTTCTTGGGTTCTTGGAACTGGCGGGGCTTAAAGCCTGGACTTTTATTTATTTATTTTTTAAGATTTTATTTGTTGATTTGTCAGAGAGAGAGTGCACAAGCAGGGGGAGCAGCAGGCAGAGGGAGAGGGAGAAGCAGACTCCCCACTGAGCAGGGAGCCAGATGCAGGGCTCGATCCCAGGACCTTGGGATCATGACCTGAGCTGAAGGCAGACACTTAACCAACTGAGCCACCCAGGTGCCCCAAAGCCTAGACTTTAAAAGGTTAGTGGCCTTGGCTCAGAGAGAGCACAGAGGGCACTGCGCTGCTCTTGGAGAGAAGGCAGGGCAAAGAGCCCACACACAGAGTGTGGAAATAGCAGTCTGAAGAGCACCGGGGGCACACAGGGGAGGTTATTTACTCCTCTCGAGGCAAGTCCCCGAGAGGCAGCAGAGAGGCAGCATTCACAGAGAGACCCTGCCAGGAACAAAGGAACTGGCACATGCCTTTTCCCTCTGCTGCTCCTCAGCATAAACAGAGAGCCACCTGTGAGAACCAGCACAGTGCTGACACTTGCTATCTGACTGGCTTACACCAAGCGCACCGCCCCACACTATGGTGGAACCGGCCTTCCCAGACACGTTTCCTCAGGGCCGGTGCGGTGGGACTCCACCCCCAAAAGACTGACCCTAACCCCTGCCACCACCATGTCTCCTGATCTCGGAGTACTGTGGAGCTTCAGTTCCAGTAGCAGTGGTGACTGGTCTTACTTCACAAGCATACCTAGTTAAAATGCACCACACTCAGGCCAACGACGAAACACTGCCCACAACAGGCAAAGAGCCTCTGCAGACAATTGGCCTGAGGAATGAGGCAGCCAGGACGAAACAGCAGAGCACACGCAGCACACACTGGAGACACTTCCCGAAGCACCAGGCCCTAGGGAACAGGGGACACCACACAGCAGGGCACTACAGGACCTGTTCTCCATAAGGTCATTATCCTCAAACACAGGAGATCGAGCTGACTTTCCTAACATAGAAACAGGCACAGAGACTTAGACAAAAAGAGAAGACAGAAAAATCTGTCTTAATTGAAAGAATAGGACAAGGTCACAGCTGGACATCTAAGTGAAACAGATATAAGTAACATGGCCGATGGAGTATTTAAAGCAATGATAATAAGGATACTCACCAGACCTGAGAAAAGAGTAGAAGACATGAGTGAGACACTTAACACAGCAGCAGAGATGAAGAGTGCAATAAACAAGATTAGAAACATGCTGGGTGCAATAAACAGCAGGCTAGAAGGGAAACAAACTAATGACTTAGAAGACAGAATAATGGAAAGTAAGCAAGCTAAATAAAGGAGAAAAGTATTATGCAAAATAAGAACACAGGGAAATCACTGACTCCATTAAATGCACTAACATTCGTATTATAGGAGTCCCAGATGAAGAAGAGAAAAGGGGGCATGTGGCACCTGGCTGGCTCATTTGGTGGAGCGTGAAACTCTCAATCTTGCAGGTGTAGGTTTGAGCCCCACACTGGATATTGAGATTACTTAAAAAAATAAAATAAAATATTTAAAAAGAGAGTGGGGGGGTGCCTGGGTGGCTCAGTCAGTTAAGTGTCTGCCTTTGGCTCAGGTCATGATCCCAGAGTTCCAGGATCAAGCCCTACACTCAGCTCCCTGATCAGCGGGGAGTCTGCTTCTCCCTCTGACCCTTCCCCCGTCGTGCTCTCATACTCTCTCAAATACATAAATATTTTTAAAAATAAGTAAAAATAATAAAAATAAAAAGAAAGAGAGACATACACAGAATGGGGCAGGAAACTTTTTAAAGAAATAATAGCTAAAAACTTCCGTAATCTGAGAAAGGAAACAGATACTCAAATCCAAGAGGCACAGAGAACTCCCAACAAAATCAACAAAAGCAAATACATACCAAGACATTATAACTGAATTGGCAAAATACAGGGATAAAGAAAACATGTTAAAAGGAGCAAGACAAAAGAAAACAGTAACATACAAGGAAAACCCCAAAAGGGAGTGGGATGATACAGTCAAAATGCTGAATGGGAAAAATCTACAGCCAAGAATACTCTAACTATTAAGACAATCATTCAGAATAGAAATAGAGATAGTTGGGGCGCCTGGGTGGCTCAGTGGGTTAAAGCGTCTGCCTTCAGCTCAGGTCATGATCCCAGGACCCTGGGATCGAGCCCCGCATCAGGTTCTTTGCTCTCAGGGAGCCTGCTTCACCCCTCTCTCTGTCTGCCTCTCTGCCTACTTGTGATCTCTCTCTCTGTCAAATAAATAAAAAAAAAATAAAATCTTAAAAAAAAAAAGAAAAGAAATAGAGATAGTTTCCCAGACAAAAACTAAAGGAGTTCATGACCACTAAACCAGCCCTGAAAGAAATATTAAAGGGAACTCTCTAAGTGGAAAGGAAAGACCAAAAAATGACACTGTGAAGGTAGGAAACAAAAAGGCAATAAAAATGAATATTTCTTTAAAAATATCAGTCAAGAAACTCATAAAATAAAAGGATTTAAAATATGATATCATGTACCTAAAACATGGGGAGGAGAGGAGTAAACAATTCATTGAAACTGAAATGACCATTAATTTAATACACACTGCTATATGGAGAAGATATTACATATAAACATAATGGCAACCATAGGTCAAAAACCACTAATAAATATGCTAAGAATAAAGAGAAAGGATAAAAAGACTAAAGAGAAAGAAATTCAAATATATCACTAAAGAAAATCAGCAAACCATGAAAAAAGACAAGAAAGGATCAGAGAAAATCTTCAGAAGTAACCACAAAACAAGTAATAAATGCAATTAAGTACTTATCTATCAGTATTTACTTTCAATGCAAAGGGACTAAATGCTCCAATCAAAAGACATAAGGTTAATACAGAATGAATAAAAAAACATGACCCAGGAGTACCTGGATGTCTCAGTCAGTTAAGCATCTAACTCTTGATTTCAGCTCAGGTCATGATCTTAGGGCTGTAGGATAAAGCCCCCCATCGGGCTCTGTGTGCTCAATGGGGAGTCTGCTTGAGATTCTTTCTGTCTAACCTTGTCCCTGTTCACATGCACTCCTCCCCCACCAAAATAAATAAATAAATCTTTTAAAATATGTGTATTTTTTAAAAAGAAGAAGAAATTTCAAAAATAGCCAAATCTTACACTAAAGGAGCTAGAAAAGAACAATATACAAAACCTGAAACCAGTAGAATGAAGTAAGTAATAAACATTAGGGCAGAAATAAATGATACAGAAATTTAAAAAGTTAAAAATAAAACAGATCAGGGCCGCCTGGGTGGCTCAGTGGGTTAAAGCTTCTGCCTTCGGCTCAGGTCATGATCCCAGAGTCCTGGGATCAAGCCCACATCGGGCTCTCTGCTCAGTGGGAAGCCTGCTTCCTCCTCTCTCTCTCTCTGCCTGCCTCTCTGCTTACTTGTGATCTCTGTCAAATAAATAAATAAAATCTTAAAAAAAAATAAAACAGATCAATGAAACCAGGAGCTGGATCTTTTTGTTCTTTTCTTTTTAAAAAAGATTTATTCATTTTTTTGAGAGAAAGAGAGAGAGAGAGAGTGTGTGTGTGACTAGGGGGTGGAGCAGAAGAGAATCTTTAAGATTCTCCACTGAATGTGGAGTCTGAGACAGGGCTTGACCTCATGACCCATGAGATCATGACCTGAGCCGAAACCAAGAGTCAGACGCTTAATTGACTGAGCAACACAGCCACCCCCAGGAGCTAGTTCTTTGAAAAAAAAATCAATAAAATTGATGAACTTCTAGCCAGACTTATCAAGAAAAAAAGGGACCCAAGTAAATAAAATCACGAAAGAGAAAGGAGAAATAACAAAAAACCCATAAAAATTCAAAGGATTATAAGAGAATATTAAGAAAGACTATATGCCAACATATTGTACACTCTAGAAGAAATCAATAAATACCTAGAAACATATGAGCTACCAAATCTGAAATAGAAAGAAACAGAAAATATGAACAGACCGATAACCAGCAAAGAAATGGAATCACTAATTTAAAAACTCCCAACAAACAAAATTCCAGGACCAGATGTCTTCACATGCAAATTCTACCAAACATTTAAAGAGTTAATACCTATTCTTAAACTATTCCAAAGTTTGAAAAGAGTTTGAAAGAAAACTTCCAAACTCCTACTATGGGACCAGCATTACCCTGATACCAAAACAAGATAAAGACTCCACTAAAAAGAGAACTATAAGCCAATTCCTCTGATAAATATAGATAGAAAAATTTTCAACAAAGTACTACCAAACCGAATCCAACAATACCTTAAAAAAATCATTTGCTATGATAAAGTGGGATTTATTCCTGGGTTTCAAGGATGGTTCAATATACACAAACTCAGTCAAGATGATATGTCATATCAATAGGAAAAAGGATATGAACCATTTGCTCATTTAAATAGACACAGAAGGGACACCTGGGTGGCTCAGTGGGTTAAGCCACTGCCTTTGGCTCAGGTCATGATCTCAGGGTCCTGGGATCGAGCCCCACATCGGGCTCTCTGCTCAGCAGGGAGCCTGCTTCCCCACACCCCCCGCCTGCCTTTCTGCCTACTTGTGATCTCTCTGTCAAATAAATAAATAAAATCTTTAAAAATAAATAAATAAATAAATAGACACAGAAAAAGCGCTGGACAAAGTACAACATCCATTCCTGATAAAAACCCTCAACAAAGTAGGTTTACAGGGAACACACCTTAACATAATAAAGGCCATACATGAAAAAGCCACCACTAACATCATCTCTAATAAGAAAAACTGAGAGCTTTCACCTAAAGTTAAGAACAAGACATGCATGTCCACTCTCACCACTTTTATTCAAAATAGTACAGGAAGTCCTAGTGACAGCAATCAGACAAGAATAATAAATAAAAGGCAACCAGATCAGTAAGGAAGAAGTAAAACTTTCGCTATTTGCAGATGACACTATATACAAAAACCCCAAAAGACTCCACCAAGAAACCATTAGAAATGATAAACAAATTCAGTAAAGTCACAGGATAAAAAAAAAATCAATGTACAGAAATCTGTTATATTTCTATACACCAATAATGAAGCAGCAGAAAGAGAAATTAAGAAAGCAATCCCATTTACAATTGCACCAAAAATAATAAGACACCTAATAATAAACCTAACCGAAGAGGTGAACGACCTGTACTCTAAAAGCTATACAACACCGATGAAAGAAATTCAGGACAACAAAGGAATGGAAAGACATTGGATGCTCATGGATTGGAAGAACAAATATTGTTTAAAATGTCTATACTAGGGGGTCCCTGGGGTGGTCAGTCAAAAGAGCATGCAACCCTGGATCTTGGGGTCCTAAGTTAAAGCCCCACATTGGACACATAGCATACTTTAAAAAAATGTCTGGAGGCACCTGGCTTGGTTAAGCGTCTGCATTCAGCCCAAGTCATTATCCTGGGGTTCTGGGATTGGGCCCCACATCGGTCTCCCTGTTTGGCGAGGAGTCTGCTTCTTCTTCTGCCCCTCCCCCCAACTCATGTTCTTTCTCTCTCTCAAATAAATAAATAAAATCTTTTTTTAAAATGTCTGTTAAGGAGGGCATGTAATGTAATGAGCACTATACATTAGTATGTAAGACTGATGAATCACTGAACTCTACCTCTGAAACTAATAATACATTATATATTGATTAACTGAATTTAAATTTAAAAATTAAAGTAAAAAAATGTCTATACTACCCAAAGCAATCCAAACATTTAATGCAATGCCTACCAAAATACCAATAGCATTTTTTACAAAACTAGAACAATCCTAAAATTTGTATGAAACCACAAAAGATCCTGATAGCCAAAGCAATCTTTTCTCTTTAAAGAAAAAAAAAAGATTACTTATTTATTTGACACAGAGAGAGAGCATAAGCAGGGGGAGCAGCAGAGGCAGAGGGAGAAACGGGCTCCCTGCTGAGCAAGGACTCTGATGCGTGGCTCAATCCCAGGACCTGGAGATCGTGACCTGCGCCAAATGAAGGCAGACAACCGGCTGAGTCACCCAAGCACCCCTAACCAAAGCAATCTTAAAACAGCAAAGCAAAGGGGTGTGTGGCTGCCTTAGTCAATAGAGCAGGTGACTCTTGATCTCAGGATGTGAGTTCAAGCCCCATGTTAGGTGTAGAGATTACTGAGAAAAAAAATGTAAAATCTGTGGGCACCTGCGTGGTTCATTCAGTTAAGTGTCTGACTCTTGATTTCGGCTCAGGTCATGATTTCAGGGTTTTAAGATTGAGACCTGCCTTGGGCTCCACACTAGACATGGAACCTGCTTAAGAGCCTCATTCTCCCTCCTCTCCTTTTCCTCTCTCCCCACTCCCTCCCTAAAAAAACAAATTAAAAGAAGAAAAAGAAAAAGCAAAGCTAGAGGCATCACAATTCCAGATTTCAAGTTATATTACGAAGTCATCAAAACAGCATGGTACTGTCACAAAAACTAACACAAAATCAATGGAACAGACTAGAAAACCCAGAAATACACCCATACTTTTATGGTCAATTAATTTGTGACAAAGTAAGCAAGAATATACAATGGGAGAAAGACAATCTCTTCACAAAATGGTGTTGGTAAAATTGGACAGCAACATGGAAAAGAATGAAACTGGACCACTGTCTTATATCATACAAAAATAAATTCAAAATGGATTAAATGCATAAGTATGAGACTTGAAACCATAAAAATCCTAGAAGAGAACATAGACAGTAACTTCTCTGACATAAGCCATAACACCTTTTTTCTAGGTATGCCTCTTGAGGCAAGGGAAACAAAAGGAAAACTAAACTATTGGGACTATGTCAAAATAAAAAGATTCTCTACAGCGAAGGAGACAATCAACAAAATGAAAAGAAAACCTATGGAATGGGAGAAGATAATTTGCAAATGATGTACCCAAAAAAGGGTTCATATCCAAAATATATAAAGAACTGATACAACTTAACACCTGAAAAACAAATAATCCAATGAAAAAAATGGGCAGAAGACACAGACAGACATTTTTCTCCAAAGAAGACATCCAGACCATCAACAGGCACATGAAAAGATGCTCGACATCACTCATCATCAGGGAAATGCCAATCAAAAGCACAATGAGGATCACCTCACACCTGTCAGAATGGCTTAAATCAACCACACAAGAAACAACAAGTGTTGGTGAGGATGTGGAGAAAAAGGAACCCCTGTGTACCGTAGGTGTGACCGCAAACTTGTGTAGCCACTGTGGAAAACAGTACAAAGGTTCCTCAAAAATTAAAAACAGAACTGCCCTATGACCCGGCAATTGCACTATTGGGTATTTACCCCCAAAATACTAAAACGCTAATTCAAAGGGATACACGCACCCCGATGTTTATAGAGCATTATTTACAATAGCCAAATTATGGAACCAACCCAAATGCCCATCGTTTGATGAATGGATAAAGAAGATGTGGTATAAATATACAATGCAATATTATTCAGCCATAAAAAGAATGAAATCTTGGATGGAGCCAGAGAATAGAATACTAAGCAAAATAAGACAGGGAAAGACAACTACCATGTGATCTCAGTCATGTGAAATTTTAAGAAACAAAACAAATGAGCAAGGGGAAACAAAACCAGACAGAGCTAAATGAAGAAACAGAGTCTTAACTATAGAGAATAAACTGATGGCTACCAGAGGGGAGGTAGGGAGAGAGAGGAATGGGTTAACAGGTGATGGAGTTAAGGAATAAACTTGTTGTGATGAGCCCTGGGTGATGTATGGGACTGCTGAATCACTACACTGTACACCTGCAATTAATAGAACACTGTATGTTAACTAACTGGAATTTTTAAAAGATTATTTATTTATTTATTTGACAGACAGAGATCACAAATAGGCAGAAAGGCAGGGAGAGAGAGGAGGAAGCAGGCTCCCCGCTGAGCAGAGAGCCCGATGCGGGGCTCAATCCCAGGACCCTGGGATCATGACCTGAGCCAAAGGCAGAGACTTTAACTCACTGAGCCACCCAGGTGCCCAAATAACTAGAATTTAAAAAAAAAAACTT
Organism: Lontra canadensis; assembly: GCF_010015895.1. NCBI lineage: Eukaryota > Metazoa > Chordata > Mammalia > Carnivora > Mustelidae > Lontra > Lontra canadensis. The sequence goes on along the minus strand of NW_022631075.1, from coordinate 543,697 downwards.
TAATAAAAGAAAAAAGTAAAAGTAAAAGAAAAAAGTAAAAAGAAGAAAAACCAGAGAAATATTTCACATTGAAACTTTTAAAATAAATTTAGTCAATTTGGGGGCACCTGGGTGGCTCAGTGGGTTAAGCCTCTTCCTACAGCTCAGGTCATGATCTCAGGGTCCTGGGATCGAGCCCCGCATCGGGCTCTCTGCTCAGTGGGGAGCCTGCTTCCCATCCCCGCCGCCTGCCTCTCTGCCTATCTGTGATCTCTCTCTCTGTGTCAAATAAATAAATAAAGTCTTTTAAAAAAAGCTACTAGCATTAAAAAAAAATAAATTTAGTCAATTTAAATCATATAACAGAAACTTAAATAAACAAACATGGTAGATAAGACTAATAAACTTAAGGTAATGCAGCAGGAATTGAAAAGAAGACAAAAAAATTCTATTCCCAAAGTTACGACAGCCTTGAATTCTGATGTTATGGCAACCATACCTGTACTTGATATTGTATACACAAGGTACTATTCGTGCTTATAACCCCTGGATCCTTATAAAAATGGCTTATAGGGGTACCTGGGTGGCTCAGTTGGTTAAGTGTCTGCCTTCGGCTCAGGCTCCAAGCTCGGCGGGGAGCTGCTTCTACCTCTGCCTCTGCCATTCCCCCGTTTGTGCTCTCTCTCATGCACTCTCCCTCAAATGAATATCTTAAAAAATGGCTTATCAATGGAAATACAATTCTTTTTTTTTAAAAGATTTTATTTATTTATTTTGACAGACAGAGATCACAAGTAGGCAGAGAAGCAGAGAGAGAGAGAGGAGGAAGCAGGCTCCCTGCTGAGCAGAGAGCCCGATGCGGGGCTCGATCCCAGGACCCTGGAATCATGACCTGAGCCGAAGGCAGAGGCTTTAACCCACTGAGCCAGGCGCCCCTGGAAATACAATTCTTAAGGAAGTTTAACTGAATGAGTTAAAAAGCTTCATTTGTTTTCATTTAGCAATTGGATACGGTAGCATATTAAGCAGTTCTTTATTGTGCTTCTGCTACAAATATTAGGAATATGGTTGCTTAAATTGGTCATTAAACGATGGTGTAAAAGAATGTGCAGCAAAGGAAAAATGCTCCCCCAAAATGACTGCACGTGATTAAGGTTGTAAGTGATGTAGAATCAGAGGGTGGACTGATATTTTTGGGAACTTAGCTTCGTACCGGGCATTAGGCCCTTAGGATTAATTAGGGTGTGAGTGATTTGAAATTACAAATTGAATTGTTGTGCATTCTTACGATGCAATTTCAAATCCACTTGTTTATGATAAAGACAAAGTTTTTAGAAATAAAGTTGTTTTGATATAAGAACGAAGAAATTTGTGTTAGGATGTTGTCCTGTCATCTTTTTTCATTGTTAAGAACTCAAAAGCTCAGCTGCTGGGGGGCCCCCCTGGGGGCATATCAAAAAAATATATAAGGAAGCAAATATGGCAAGGGGACATTTTGACAGCAAATACTGAATTTATGAGGACAATTCTAGTGTTTGGTCTTAGAGAAGCAAGATTTTGCTGATCTAAGACAGCTCTCTGAAGACCTGGGCAATTAGCTCCTGTTGCTGGTAAAAGGGAATCTTCTACAAGCAGTGGTGAAAGCCGAGCAGCAAGCAGCTTTGAGATAAAAATCCTCTTGCCTCTCAGAATGGTGCCATCAATCCCCAGCAAAGTGCTCTAGCAACAGGGGACCTTGACTTTTGCATTGGTGGATGGGCCTCACCTTTCAGTTGGCTAAGCACTCTCTCCTGAGTACCAACTCCTTTAAAGGTACACCTCAACTAAGTCTGGACTTTATCCCTTTCACTTCTCCTTTCCTGGAACAGTAGTGTGGTTAATCTATCATAAATTTAGAGTATGTCATTTCTTTATGGGTTCATGAAGAGACATTATCCTGTATCCTACTGGCTTGTAAAATTCTCACAGTGAACCTCTTCTAAATAAATTATTAGCAAAGGCAAACTCAATCTCTGAATATTAATTTGCTTTCCAAAACGAAGTATTACCAAAGTCCCTATACCCAAGGAACGAGTTCCACAAATATTGTTTCCTGCTAATCTATATTTAGATAAAGAAAGGATGCTTACCACTCTTGATTCCGCTATACCTTCAGGCAGAGACTCAGCAGATTAATGTTGTAAGAACTGGTAACTTAGGCCAACTTGTCAGAAGTCCCAGAACCTCACAGCTGTGCTGTGCCCTGTACCCTAGGGAGAGTAATGTCCATCCAGTTAAAATTTATCCTGCCACCCACGACAACTGTTGGGGAGTAAAAAATTCCTGCATCCTTCAAGATTCTTCTGGCTGGTCTAAGGATTAAACTAACATGAGACAGATTAACAGAAGAAAATCAAAACTATGTACCTACAAGGAATCCACATAAGTTTCCAAACACAGTCAGGCAAAATGAAATATATATTTCATTCTGGACTAAGGAGAAATGGGTATGGGTTAGGAATTTCAAAGGAAAAGAAAGCAATTCACTAGAGGATGAAAAAGAGTATATGCTTGTGAAAGAAATGCTTGCTGAGCCAAACAGAAATAATGGGACATGCCAGGACCTGAAACGAACAGGGCTTGCTAGATTCCTGTCCATCATACTTAGTTCATATTATACTATAGTTACCTATGGTGACATCCCTGGCTTGGAGTAGGTCCTCTACCTAAATTCTTTTAGGCAGTTAAAAAGAAGGTCAGAAGTTCTTCCTGAGCTTTATATTTCATAGAAACAATCAGACTAGGGGCACCTGGGTGGCTCAGTTGGTTAAGCATCTGTCTTCAGCTCAGGTCATGATCCCAGGGTCCTGGGATCAACCCCCGCATTGGGCTCCCTGTTCAGTGGGGACCCTTCATCTCCCTCTGCCTCTGCCACTCCCCCTGCTTGTGCATGTGTATGCTCTCACACTCTCTCTGTCAAATAAATAAATAAAATATTTTTTTAAAAAATCACACTGAATAACTCCCATGCCAAAGACACATTCTGGGGTGGCAAATTTTGAATCCTTACATTTATAAGATCAAACAAACAGAAATATATAGCCCAACCAATATCAAAAAGGCAAGAAATAACAAGTGTTTGTGAGGATGTGGCAAAAAGGAAACCCTCATGTTTTGTTCATGAAAATGTAAATTGATGCAATCACTGTGAACAACAGAATGGAGATCCCTCAAAAAAATTAAAAATACAAATACCGTATGATCCAATAATTCCATTAGTGGGTATTTACCCAAAGAAAACAAAAACACTAACCAGAAAAGATATATGTACCCCTATGTGTATTGCGGCATTATTTATCACAGCCAAGATATGGGAACGACCCAACTGCCTATCCATATATAAATGGATAAAGATGTGGTATGTATACACAATGGAACAGTACTCAGCCATGAGAAAGAATGAAATCTTGACATCTGCAACAACATGGATGGACCTAGAGGGTATCATTATGTTAAGGGAAGTAAGTCAAATAGAAAGACGGATACCATGTGATTTCATTACATGTGGAATATAAAAAAACAAATGGACAAACAAAAGGAATAAACTCATATATACAGAGAACAAATTGGTGGCTGCTAGAGGGGAAGATGGGGGGGATGGTCAAAATACGTGAAGGGGATTAAAAGTTACCAACCTCCAGTTATAAAATAAATACAATCACAGAGATGAAAAGTACAGCACAGGGAATCTAGTCAATCATACTGTAATAATGTACGGTGACAAATGGTGATGACACTTAACAAAGTGAGCACCGAATAATGTACAGAATTGCCGAATCACTATGTGGTACACCTGAATCTAATATAACATTGTACGTCAACTATACTTCCATAACAGATTTTTTAAAAAAAGAAAAAAAATGGAATACATGACCTGAGTTAAATTTGAATTACAGATTAAAAACAAACATATTTTTTAGCTAAGTATTATAAGGGCAGGAAACTTTTCTCTTCTTCCCTTCTAGGTTTTTCAGCTGCTCTAATAATTAAATTGACATAACACAGATTAACAGAAGAAAAACAAATAAGAAAGCTCTTCCTTTGTCTGGCAGGCCCCAAGTCTTCAGCTCCAAATGCTCCACATGCCCAAGTGACACAGTCGGAGGTGGGTTATTCTCCCGCTCAACAAAAAAGCTTACCTTAAAAAAGACTTGTAGTGTGGGAGAGAACGGAATAGTTTATAAAAGTGAGTCTACAAAAATTGCAGCCAGCCAAGCTGAGGGCCAGTTCGACCCTCCAGCCCGAATGCAGCGCTGTAGCTCAGCCACAGCAAGAAAGTGCATGAAGCCCACACCGGGGACAGCTCTGGAGCATACTGATTCTGGCAACCAGGAGTGATTACACTAACGGGCATTGCAAGACGCCTTCCACATAAGACCACTACTTCCAAGAGCAGGAGACATACATAGCTGACTCCTTTAATACATAGAAACAAACACAAAGATTAAGACAAAATGAGAGGACAGAAGAATATGTTCTATAAGGATGAATATGAAAAAATTTCAGAAAAAGACCTAAGTCAAACAATGATAAGCAATCTACCTGACAAAAGAGTTCAAAGTAATGGCCATAAAGACACTCACTGGATTTGAGAAAACAATGGATGAACTCACTGAGAAATATAACAGAGAGATAGAAAATATATAAAAGACCCAATCAGGGGTGCCTGGGTGGCTCAGTTGGTTAAGTGGCTCAGGTCATGATCCTGGAGTGCCAGGACCGAGTCCCGCATCAGGCTCCCTGCTCAGTGGGGAGTCTGCTTCTCCCTCTGACCCTCTCCCCTCTCATACTTTCTCTCCCTCTCTCATTCTCTCTCTCAAAAAAATAAATAAATAAATGAAATCTTTAAAAATAATAATAATAAAATTTAAAAAATTTAAAAAAAAAGAACCAATCAGGGCTGAAAATGCAATAACTGAAGTGAAAAATGTACTATAGAGGGAATAAGCAGCAAATTGGAGGATGCAGAAGAATGGATCAGTAAGCTGGAAGACTGGGTAATAGAAAGCAACCACATGGGAAAACAATTTTTAAAAAATCAGAATAGGTTGGGGTACCTGGGTGGCTCAGTCAGTTAGATGTCTGCCTCCGGCTCGAGTCCTGATCCCAGTGGGATCAAGCCCCACATCAGGCTCCCTGTTTGGCCAGGAGCCCACTTCTTCCTCTCCCTCTGCCACTTCCCCTGCTTATGCTCTTCAGCTCACTCTCTCTCTCTCTCTCTGTCAAGTAAATAAATAAAATCTGTAAAAAAAATTAGAGCAGGTTAAGGTACCTTTGTGACAACATCAAGCATAATAACATCTGCATAATGGGGGTCTCAGAAGGGGAAAAGGGGGAAAGACAGAAAACTAACTTGAAGAAATACTTGAAAACCTCTTTAATCTGGGGAAGAAAAGAGATATCAAGGTTCAGGAAGCACAAACATGAAACAAGATGAACTCAAGGCGGTCCACACCCAGAAACACAATTATCAAAATGTCAAAAATTAAAAATAAAGAGAGAATCTCAAAGCAGCAAAAGAAAAGCAGTTATGTGCAAGGGATAAACAGTAAGACTACTAGCTAATTTTTCAGCAAAAACTGCAGGCCAAAAGAGAATGGTAGGATATATTCAAAGTGCTGAAAGGGAAAAAATCTATAACCAAAAATACTCTACTGGCAAGGTTATTCAGAATTGAAGGAGAAAGAGTCACCCAGACAAACAACACTTAAAACAGTTTATCACCACTAAATCAACTATACAAGAAATGTTAAATGGACATATTTAAGGAGAAAACGCAAGGTCATAACTATAAGTAAGAAAATTTTCAGGGGCGCCTGGGTGGCTCCGTGGGTTAAAGCCTCTGCCTTTGGCTTGAATCATGATCCTAGGGTCCTGGGATCGAGCCCCACATTGGGCTCCCTGCACAGCTAGGAGCCTGCTTCCTCCTCTCTCTCTGCCTGCCTCTCTGCCTACTTGTGACCTCTATCTGTCAAATAAATAAATAAAATCCTTAAAAAAAAAAAAGAAAAGAAAATTTTCAAAGGAAAAATTTCACTGGTAAAAGCAAGCACACAGTAAAGTTATGAGTTCCATCATTTATTTAGGTAGTATGAAGGATAAAAAAACAAAAGCAGTAAAATCAATTATATCTAAAAACTTAGTCAAGGAATACACAAAATAAAAACATAAAATATGACATCATTCCCATAAAACATGCAAGAGAGAGTACAAATGAAGTACTTTTGGAATGTGTTCAGACTTAAGTGACCACCAACTTAATACACATTGCCACATACATGGAAAGTTCTAAATGAACATCATGGTAATCACAAACCAAAAACCTGTAACAGATACACAATAAAGACAAAGGAATCTAAGCATAACACTAAAGAAAGTCATCAGGCATCAAGGGAACACAGCAAGAACAGAAAGACAACTATAAAAACAATGATCAAAATAGCATACATATCAATCAATTACTCTAAACATAAATGAAGTAAATGCTCCAATCAAAAGACATATGGTGAAAAAAAAAAAAAGACAGGGTGACTGAATTGATTAAAAAAAATGACCCATCTATATGATACCTTCAAGAGACTCACTGCAGACCTCAAGACACATACAGGCTGAAAGCGAAGGGATAGGAAAAGATATTCCATGCAAATGGAAGCAAAAAATTAAAAAAAAAGGAACCCTGGGTAGCAATGATTTTATCAGACAAATTAGATGTTAAAATAAAGATTGTAGCTCAACATCACTAAATATCAAGGAAATGAAAATCAAAACCACAAGGAGTTAGCACCTCACACCCGTCAGAATGGCTGAAATCAAAAATAAAAAGAAACAACAGGTGTTGGTGAGGATGTGGAGATAAAGGAACTCCTGCACACTGCTGATGGGAATGCAAACTGGTACAGCCACTGTGGGAAATAGCAGGAAGGTTCTTCAAAAAATTAAAAATAGGGACCCCTGGGTGACTCAGTCCTCAAGCATCTGCCTTTGGCTCAGGTCATGATCCCAGAGTCCTGGGATCGAGCCCTGCATTGGGCTCCCTGCTCCATGGGGAGCCTGCTTCTCCCTCTCCCTCTGCCTGTTGCTCCCCCTGCTTGTGCTCTCTCTCTCTCTTTCTGTCAAATAAACAAATAAAATCTTTAAAAAATATGTCAACGAAGAAAGCAAAGAAGAAATATAAAAAATAACTGGAGACAAATGAAACTGAAAACAGGACATTTCAAAATCTATGGGATGGAGCAAAGTGGTTCTAAGATGGGAGATTATGGCAATACAGGCCAACCTCAAGAAACAAGAAAAATCTCAGTCTAACCTTAAACCTAAAGGAGCTAGGAAAGAAGAGAAAATGAAGCCCAAATTTAGCAGAATGAATGAAATAATAAAAAGAGTGGAAATAAATGAAACTGAGACCAAAAACATTATATTAAATAGATCAAGGAAATTAGGAACAGATGCTCTGAAAAGATTGACAAAATTGATAAACCTTTAGCCAGTCTCATCAAGAAAAAAAAGGCTCAAATATATAAAATCAGAAATGTAAAAGAAGTTACAACAGGAATACAAAAGATTATGAGACTACTATGAAAAATTATTTGTCAATAAATTGGACACACTAGGGAAAAATGCATAAATTAATAAAGAAAGACAATATTCTGAGAATCAACCAGAAAGAAACAGAAAATCTTAACATACCAATTAGTATAATGGGACTGAATTGGTAGTCAAAAAACTCCCAACAAGGGGCACTTGGGTGGCTCAGTAGGTTAAGCATCTGCCTTTGGCTCAGGTCATGATCACGGGATCCTGGGATTGAGCCCCACGTCAGGCTCACTGCTTCTCCCTCTCCCTCTGCTCCTACCCTCTGCTCATTCTCTCTCTCTCTCAAATAAATAAAATCTTAAAAAAAAAAAACTCCAACAAACATAAATCCAGGACCAGGGGCACCTGACTGGTTCAGTCAGTACAGCACGTGTCTCTTGATCTTGAGGTAGTGAGTTCAAGTCCCATGTTGTATGTGGCGCTTACTTAAAATAATAAATAAATAAATGATTAATTAATTAATAATAAACCCCCATAAATCCAGGACCAGATAGCTTCACAGCTGAATTCTACCAAACATTTATTTTTTTTGCAAAGAATGTAACTTTATTAGAAATTCTGATGTTTTAAAATAAAATTATTACATCTTCTTAAAAATGTACTCAATGGACTATAAATACCACAGTAATTAGAAACCTACAATCATCAATTAAAAAATATACAAACTATTCTCCAAAAATGTTGTACCAACAGTATAGGAAAGTGTTCTTCTCCAATATGCTGACACTGAATATTATTAATTTTCAAAAATTTTGCCAATCGTGATAGGTGATCTGTTTTCCTTTGCATTTGCCTGATGCATAATGAAGCTACATACAGTTTCAAATGTTCATTGACTACTTTTGTTTCTTCAGTGTAATATCTATTCCTATATTTTGTCCACTCTTCTATTAGGTTATCTTTTTCCTTTCAATTTGTAGGATTCTTTGTAAATTAGGAATGTAAATCTTTTTTTATTATGTAGGTTGCAAATATTTTCTTAGTGATTTGTTTTAAATTTTTGTTTATGAAGGCGACACTTTATTTTTTTAGAGGATATATTTATCTATTTGAGTAATCTCTATACCCAATGTGGAGCTTAAACTAATGATTCCCATATCAAGAGTTGTACACTCTTCCAACTGAGCCAATCAGACACCCCTGAAGGAAACACTTTAGATTCTACCAAACATTTAAATAAGAATTAATACCTATCTTTCTTGAACTGTTCCAAAAATACAGAAGAGGGAAAAATACTTCCAAATTAATTTTACCTGATTATCTGATTTACCTGATAGCATTACCCTGATACCAAAATCAGATAAAGACCCTACAATAAAAGAAAATTACAAGTCAATAACCCTGATGAACATACATGCAAAAATCCTCAACAAAATACGCACAAAATGAATTCAACAGTACATTAAAAGGACCATTCACCACGAGCCAATGATATTTATTCCAGCGATGCAAGGATGATGCAGTACCTCCAAATCAATCATTGAGATACAGTACATTAAGTAATGAAAGATAAAAATCATGTGATCACCTCAATAGATGCAGAAAAAACATTTCACAAAATTCAGCATCCATTTATGAGACGCACTCTCAATAAAGTAGATACAGAAGGAACATAACTCAACACAATAAAGGCCATATATGACAACCAACAAACATCGTACTCAATGTAAAAAAGCTGAGAGGTTTTCTTCCAAGATCACGAAGGCAAGGGTTCTTTTATCTCAATATCATACTGGAAGTACTAACCACAGAAATCAGACAAGAATATACAAATGGCGGGCGCCTGGGTGGCTCAGTGGGTTAAGCCTCTGCCTTTGGCTCAGGTCATGATCTCAGGGTCCTGGGATCGAGGCCCGCATAGGGCTCTCTGCTCAGCGGGGAGCCCGCTTTCTCCTCTCTCTATGCCTGCCTCTCTGCATACTTGTGATCTCTCTTTCTCTCTGTTTCAAATAAATAAAAATTTAAAAAAAAAAGAATATACAAACGGCATCCAAATTGGTAAGGAAGAAGTAAAACTGTCACTATTTGCAGATGACATAATGCTATATACTATATAGTATACTATATATAAAAAACCCTAAAGACCACCAAAAAACTATGAGAATTAATAAATTTGGTAAACATATAAGATACAAAATCAATATATAGAAATCTGTTGTGTTTCTTCACAATAATGACAAAATATCAGAAAGAAAGTTAGGAAAACAATCCCATTTACAACTGCACCTGAAAAAATTGCTTAGGAGTAAATTTAACCAAGTTGAAAGGCCTGTAATCTGAAAACAATAAACCACTGATTAAAAAAAAAATTGAACACATGGGGCCTCTGGGTGGCTCAGTGGGTTAAGCCTTCAGCTCAGGTCATGATCTTAGGGTTCTGGGATTGAGCCCCGCATCAGTTGGGGGGCGGTCTCTGCTCAGCAAGAAGCCTGCTTCCCCCTCTCTCTCTCTGCCTGCTTCTCTGCCTACTTGTGATCTCTGTCAAATAAAGAAATAAAAGTTTTAAAAAATTGAACATAATATAAATAGTAAGATATACCCTCCTCATTGATTAGAAGAATTAATATTGTTAAAATATCCATACTACCCAAACCAATCTACATATTCAATGCAATCCCTATCAAAATACCAACAGTATTTTTCACAGAACTAGAACAAATGATCCTAAATCTTGCATGGAAATACGAAAGACCCCGAATAGATAAAGCAATCCTGAGAAGGAAGAACAAAGCTGGAAATATCACAGTCCCAGATTTCAAATTATATTATAATGTTATACAAATCAAAACAGCACATTTGTCCAAAAAACACATACAGACGGCCAATACACATTAAAAGATGCTTAACATCACTAGTTACCACAGAAATGGGAATCAAAACAACATGAGGTGTCACCTCAGCCAACTCAGAATGGCTAAAATCAAAGTCAAGAAATAACTGTTGAGGAGGATGTAGAGAAAAGGAAACCCCTGTGCACTGTTTGTGGAAATGGAAATTGGTGCAATCATTGTGGAAAACACTAGGAAAGATCTTCAAAAAATTAAAAATAGAAAACACCATATGATCAAGTAATTCCACTCCTGGGTATATACCCAAAGAATGCAAAAACACTAATTCAAGAAGATATACGCATCCTTATATTTATTTCAAGATTATTCACAAAGCCCAGACATTGAAGCAACCTGTGTCCACTGAAGTATGAATAAAAAAGACGTGAAATATACACACAATGGAATATTACTCAGCCATAAAAAAAGAATGAAATCTTCCCATTCACAAAAACATGGATGGACCTAGAGGGTATGATGCTGCATAAGGTAAATCAGAAGGAAAAAGACAAATACCATATGATTTCACGTGTCTATGAACTCTAAAAAACAAAACAAATTCATAAACAAACAAAAAACAGAAACAGACACAGATAACAAACTGGTAGTTGCCAGAGGAAAGGGAGTAAGGGATGGAACAGGCAAATTAGGTGAAGGGACTTAAGAGTAACAAACTACCACTTATAAATGTCACAGGGGTACCTGGCTGGCTCAGTGGGTTAAGGGCCAGACTCTTGCGTTTTGGCTCAGGTCATGGGTTGTGAAACGGAGCCCTGAACCCCACAAAGGGCTCTATCCTCAGCAGGGAGTTTGCTTAAAGATGTTCTCCCTCTGCCCCTCTCCCTTTTGGTCTCACTCTCTGAAATAAATAAATCTTCAAAAAATATATTAAATAAAATAAATGTAGCAGAGGTGAAAGCTATAAAATAGAAAATATAGTCAATAATATTATAATGTTGTACAGTGACAGAGAGTAACTTCACATATGATGAACACTGCATAATTCATTAAGGCATTATGTAGAGAATTCTCCCATTACTAAGTTGTATACCTGAAACTAGTAACATTGTGTGTCAACTACTTCAAACTAAGCAAAACACACAAAAAAAATTTTTAATGAAAAAAGAAACCGGGGTGCCTGGGTGGCTCAGTGGGTTAAGCCTCTGCGTTCGGCTCAGGTCATGATCCCAGGGTCCTGGGATCGAGTCCCGCATCAGGCTCTTTGCTTAGCAGGGGGCCTGCTTCCCTCTCTCTCTCTCTTTCTGCCTGCCTCTCTGCCTACTTGTGATCTCTCTCTGTCAAATAAATAAATAAAATCTTTAAAAAAAGAAACTGAAGATAAAACAAATAAATAGAAACATATATATACTATGATCATAGATTGGAAGAATGAATATTGTTAAAATGTCTATAATACACAAAACAACACCAGGTTTAATGTGATCCCTATGAAAATACCTATAGTGGGTTTTTTTGTGGTTGTTTTCTGTTAAGCTATATTTTAATTCCAGTATAGTTAACATACAGTGTCATATTACTTACAGGTATACAATATAGTAATTCAACAATTCCATACATCACCCTGTGCTCATCCAGACAAATGCATTCCTTAATCCCCATTTCACCCATCCCTCCACCCACTCTGGTAACCATCAGTTTGTTCTTTATACTTAAGAGTATGTTTTCTGGTTTCTCTCTCTCTTTTTTTCCTTTGCTCATTTGTTTGGCTTCTTAAATTCCACATATAAGTATATAGCATTAGACTCCCTAGCTCCATCAGTGTCATTGTAAATGGATTCACAGAATTAGAACAAATAAACCTGAAATTTCCTTGGAAACACAAAAGAACCAGAATAGCCAAAGCAGCCTTAAGAACAAATCTGGAGGTACCACAGCATCAGATTTCAAACTATACTTTAAAGCAATAGTAATCAAAGCAGAATGGTACTATTGGCAAAAACACAGGTATGGGAGATCAATAGAACATAACAGCCCATAACAGCCTGGGGTGCCGGGGTGCCTCAGGCAGTTAAGCAGCTGCCTTCCGCTCAGGGTGTGATCCCAGAGTCCTGAGCAAGGAGTCTGCTTCTTCCTCTCCCTTTGTCCCTCTCCCCTGCTCATGCTCTCTTCCGCACACAAATGCATGCTCTCGCTCTCTCAAATAAATAAATAAAATCTTAAAAAATATATATAACATAACAGCCCAGAAATAAAACCAAGCTTACATGGTCAATTAATCTATGACAAAGGAGACAAGAATATACAATGAGGAGAAAAAAACAGTCTCTTCAATAAATGGTGCTAAGACAATGAATAGCTACCTGCAGAAGAATGAAACTGGACCCCTTTCTTGCTCAATACATGAAAATAAACCAAAAATAAATGAAAAACCAAAATGTAAATGGGGAGCCTGGGTGCTTCAGATGGTTAAGCACCTGACTCTTCATCTCAGCCCAGGTCTTGATCTCAGTGTCATGAGTTCGAGCCCCATGTCTGGCTCTAGGCTGGGCATGGAGCCTACTTAAAAAAATAATACTAAAATAAAAGAAACTAATAAAGACCAAAATGTAAGATCTGAAACCATAAAACTCTTAAAAGAAAACACAGAAAATTTACAAACACCAGCCATAACGATATTTGTCTGGATATATCTCCTCAGGTATGGGGAAAAAAAGCAGAAATGATTAAATAGGACTACATCAAACTAAAAAGCTTTTGCACAGCAATGGAAATCATCAAGGACACAAAAAAGCAACCTCCAGAATAGAGAAAATATTTGCAAACCATAAATGATAAGGGGTTAATATTCATAATTTATAATCAATGCATACAACTCAACACCAAAACAAAAATCGAATCAAAAAAGGGCAAAGTACCTAAATAGACCTTTTTCTTAAAAAAAAATTACATATGGCCAATGGACACATGAAAAGATGCTCAACATCACTAAATATCAGAGAAATACAAATCAAAACCATGATATAACCTAACACCAGTAAGAAGGCCCAGGGTGAAAAGAGAAAAAAACAAGTGTTGCACAGAAATGTGTAGAAGAGGGAACACTTCTGCAATATTTGTGGGAACGTAGACTGATGCAGCCCCTATGAGAAACAGTGTTGACATCCCTCAAAAAATTAAGAATACAGGCATCATACAATACAGCAATTCTACTTCTGGGGATTTACCCCAACATGAACAAAAATACTAATATGAAACAACATATTCACCCTGACATTTATTCCAGCATTATATACAATAGCAAAGGAATGGAATCAATTTATGCGTCCATCCATGGATGACTGGATAAAAAAGATGTGGGTATAGATGCACAATAGAATATTTACTCAGCCATACTGAAGAATGAAACCTTACCATTAGTGGTAATGTGGATGATTCCAGACGGCATTATGCTACGAAAAATATCAGACAGAGAAACACAAATAGCATATGATTTTGCTAAAAAATGGAATCTAAAAAACCAATCAACAAACAAAACAGAAACAGAATAAAAATTGTAGAGAACGAACGAGGTTGCCCGAAAGGAGGGGCTGGGGGATGGGCAAAATAGATGAAGGGAAATAGGAGGTGCGAAATTGCAGTCCAAAATAAATACGTCTCCGCATGAAAAGTAAAGCACAGGGAATAAAATCAATGATATAATAATAACCTTCTATGGTGACATATGGTGAACTATAATGCCATGGTGAACAATTCCAAATATACATAATTGCCGAATCATTACGCCATACATTTGAAATTACGATATTTTATGTAAAGTACATTTCTTTTAAATTCTTTACGTAAAAAACAAAAGATATACACAGGAAAATTGAAAGAAAATAAAATCGATAAAATAAGACTATAAAATATACAATAATAAAAAAGGAAAAATACAATACATAACGAAAGAAAATAAAAACCAGTATGAACAGTAAAATAAAATATGAAATGAAATGATAAAATAAAAAAACACCCAGTTTCCCTCTAGCGCCTGATAACATTAAATTGCAAAATTAAAAGAAATAGCACGGTGTCAATCAAGATACATACCACAAGTGGTTTCAAAAATTGATCCAGGAATCAAACCCGAAGATGGTGCCAGACTGCTCCTGAGAACACACCTTGAGAGACAGATGAAGGATGGGGTCCAGGGCCCTCAGCTAAAGGCTGCGGCCACACAGGTCTCTGCAGGGAGGAAGGAGGTGAGTCACCGGGGCAGCTACGCAGAGTCCGCAACGTCGCCCGCCGGGGGGATGGGGGCTGCGAAGAAACGCTACGCTTTCCCCATCCCGAGGCAACACCCCGGAACCACAGCTAGCACGAGAGGGGGACCAGGCGGGAGATCGCGGACACCTCCGCTCACAGAAGCCGCAGCGGCGCCACAACGCAAAACTGGGGTACCGGGGGAGACATTTTGGGTGCACCGGCAAAACTCGTCCCCAGGGCAGGG
>NW_022631075.1:294691-518808 GCF_010015895.1 Lontra canadensis | reverse complement strand
GTCAGAATGAAGTATGGAAAGATGGCTGCCTTTTCTCTCTCCTTCCTTCTATCCTTCCTTCTCTCCTTTCACTCTCCTTTCCTCTCTCCCTCCCTCCTTTCCTCATTCTCTCCCTTTCTCTCCTCTTCTCTTTCCTTCCTCATCTTCTCCTCTCTTCTCTGTCCCTCCCTCCCTCCCTCCCTCCCTCCCTCTCTCCATTGTTTCCTTTTATTCTTCTCTCCTCTATCCGTTCTTCTCTTCTAGCTGTGATATTTTTTTTAAGATTTTTTAAAAAATTATTTGACAGAGAGAGCTGGGGCAGGCGGTCAAGCAGTGGGGAGCCGGATAGGGAAAAGCAGGCTTCCTGCTGAGCAGAGAGCCTGATGACAATGTGGTGCTTGATCCCAGGACCCTGGAATCATGACTTGAACTGAAGGCAGATGCTTAACCGACTGAGCCACCCAGGCACCCCATGTCTGTGAAAATTAAAGAAAACTCAAGGCCGGGGCACCTGGTAGGCTCAGTCAGCAGAGCCTGTGACTCTTGATCTCGGTGTTGTGAGTTTGAGTCCCCTGTTGGGTGTAGAGGTTACTTAAGAAAATGTTTTTTAAATCTTTTTAAAAAATGAAACAAACTCAAAACAATATGTCTTTTCATTTCTACAACTTTATGTGTGTGGCATTTCCACAAAAGCCATTTCACTGACATAACCACAGCCTCATCCAAGCACCTAAAGAGCAACAATAATCTATCGAAATCAGACCCAGGCAGCTACATCTTGACTTCCCTAATTGCCTCAACAATAACTTTTTTTATAGTTGTTAATTTTAGAACTTAAGGGGCACCCGGTGGCCCAGTTGTTGAAGCGTCTGCCTTCAGCTCAGGTCATGATCTTGGGGTCCTAGGACTGAGCCCTCTCTGGCTACACGCTCAGTGGAGAGTCTGTCTCTCCCTCCCACTTCTGCCCCTCGCCCTGCTTGTGTGCATGTGCTCTCTCTCAAATGAATAAATGAAATCTTAGCAATAAATAATAAATAACGTGTGAGAGCTCTGTATTTCCGTAATACGGTGTGTTCATACACTGCTTATCATTCATGTAGGGAAAGGGGCATTGTGTTTTCTTTGAAACATAACAGCTTAATCCACCTTTTTTTTTAATCCACTTTTTTAAAAACAACTTTTCCTTTTCTTTTTTCATTGTATTTTATGCATTTTATATACATTGCCTTAAATCATAAGGTAGAGAATAATTGGATGAATGAATGAATAACAGAAAAGGTAGTTAAGGCATAGAAAAGTGAATCCTTTTAAGTGGTTCAGGTACAAGAAGAAATGAGAAATACCTGGCTTGTACCTAGTGATTTAATCTGCTTAATTTGAATCCAGAAATATTGCATAAAGATACATTAATGTGAATCCTTAATTCAGCAGAATGTCCACGGTATGGGATTATTTTGGCTAATGAATCTTATGATGGGGACACCTGGGTGGCTCAGTCATTTAAGCGTCTGCCTTCAGCTCAGGTCATGATCTCAGGTCCTGGGATGGAGCCCCACATTGAGCTCTCTGCTCAGCGGGGAGCCTGCTTCTTCCCCTCCCTCTGCCTGCTGCTCTGCCTACTTGTGCTCTATCTCTCTCAAGTAAATAAATTTTTAAAAAATGTAATGATGAACTGAGAATGAACACACAACTTATGTTTTTTTTCTTTCCATCTTTTCCGTTGACGAGAAATGTGAAAACATGCACAGTATGTTTTTCTCTCAAATTCAAAAATTTGTTGACGTGAATTGAATATTTAAGTCAATGAGTTTCATTATGTCCCCTTGTGAGTTGTGTGATCTTGGGCATGCTATTCAATCTGTGTGCTAGTTTCTTCGTCTGCAGAAGAGGTTCAGGGTGATTCGTGCATGTTGCTTGGCGAGGTAGTGGTTCACAGTGAGCCCTCGGAAAGCTGTGGCTCTTATTACTGTCTATTCATGTTACATGTGAAACACAACCCAGCTGTGTTGGGGGTAACAAACAATGTGGAATACTCAGTCTTGTTCAAAGGACCCTAGAATGCCAAATAAGTATTAAGAGTTATTCAAAATATCATTTGTCGGGGCATCTGGGGGAACTCAGTTGGTTGAGCAACCAACTCTTGGTTTCAGCTCAGGTGATGTTCTCAGGGTCTTTGGATCAAGCGCCACGTCAGGCTCTGCACTCAGTGGGGAGTCTGCTTGGAATTCTCTCTCTCTCTCCCCCCGTCCCTCCCCCTGCTTATAGGCTGTCTTCCTCTCTCTCTCTCAAGTAAATAAATCTTTAAAAAAAATGTATACACACACACACACACACATACGTGTGTGTGTGTGTGTGTGTGTGTGTGTGTGTGTGTGTGTATTTATAATTTGTCTATTGCCCATGGGTTAAGTTCTTTTCCTGGTTCTCAGGGGAAGGTATGGTGAGAAGAAGCAGGGTGAGGCTAATGGACCTCGATCTCTGACCTTGAATTTGGTTGCTGCTCTTGGACAGCTACCTCAAGACCGTGAGCTCTCTTTCCTTATCTTTTCACAGCCCATCTGAATCAGGATGGTGGCCAGCTTTCTTGTTTCTTGCTTAGAATGAAGATTTATTCTCTTTTTAGCTAAAGGTTACAGGGAGTTTTGAAACTATATAGAGTGCATTGATCTAACAGAATGTCAGGCTCTATGTGAAATAGATGACAGAAGATCCAGGTGTTAAACTGACACCTTGAAATTGTTTTATTTTTTATTTTTTAATTTATTTTAGAGAGAGTCTGCGTGTGAGTGAGCATGAGTCGGGGCAGGTGCAAATAGAGTGGGAGAGGCAGTGCATTTCAAGCAGACTCCACACCGAGTGCGGAGCCCCTGGTCAGGCTCCCTGCTCATCAGGGAGCCTGCTTCTCCTCCCTCTGCCGCTCCCCCTCCTTGTGCTAGCTTGCTCTCTCTCTCTGTCACATAAATAAATAAAATATTTTTTTAAAAATGTTAGAACCTAAGCTTTATTGTGTCCATACTGATAAAATACAGGAGAACTCTTAAGAGTCATTTGCATATAGAATTCTAGCCTTAGGAGGGGGAGGAAGAAGTCAAAGGTAGCCCCAAGTTAATTGTCACTGCTGATGGTTACAAGTGGTAATAAAGCGGCACGGATTTTGTGTTCTCTGCCCCATCTCAGCACACCGTGGACTCTTCAGGTTGTTCCAGGAAGCTGTATCATTTTCCATACTGACCCCCAGCCTGAAGCCTGGGACAGCAGGTTCCTCTCCTGTTAAGGGTAAAATTCCATGATTTTTCTTTAAATTGTGTCTGATATACTAGACCCTTAGGACCAAGAAACTTGTAAAATCACCACTGTTCATGGCTCCATGTGGTGAAATATATTTAAATATAAAGCATGTGTTTAAATATTAAGCATATTTATATAATAATATATGTTCATATATATTATTAATTATTTATTATATATTATATAGAAAAACATATATATTTATATATTTATATATTTACATATATAAAAATATATTTTGTGTTCTATATTATTTATAATTGTATACATAAACATTTATATAACAAAAATATAAGTTTATTTAATATTTAAATTAAATATATTTAAACATAATGGAATATCATTTGGCCTTAAAAAATTAGAAAATGCTGTTTACAAAATCTTGGGTGAACCTGGAGGACATTATGTTGAAAGAAATAAGCCAGACACAGGAAACACAAATAGTGCATGATCTCACTTACATGTGGAATCTAAAAGAATTCAACTCATAGAAACAGAGAGCAGAAGGGTGGTTTTCAGGACCTGGGGTTTAGGGGAAACGGGGAGATGCTGGAGCAAGAGGACAGAATTTCATATATGCAAGATTAATATGTTCTGGAGTTTGTACACCATGGTGATTAGGTTAACAATACCAGCTTGATATTTGAAATTTGCTAAGAGAGTGGATCTTAATTGTTCTTACCAGAAATAAAAAGCAAACTAGTGAGGTGATAGGTAGGTGTGTTAATCACCTTGATTTGGGCAATCATTTCACAGTGTATACACATATCAAAATACCAAGTTGTATACCTTAAATATTTGCAATTTTTATTTGTTACACCTCCTTAAAGCTAAAAGAATTCAGATAAAATGACACAGAAATAGAGGAAGAAAATGATAAAGGTGATAAATAACGCCATGTGAGGACATTTAAAGGAATATCTACAACAATAATAAGAGGAACAATAACTAACCATCATTTAGGAACAATAGCTAGGCTTCTAGAGCACTTAGGAAGGCCTTTTGGTTCTCCTCTGCTGCCTTAACCCTTATTCTCCACCCTCCCCAACTCCCAACAAAGAATTTGCATTTATAAATTGTGTTATTATCTCAAATGGGAGATGTTTGTTCAGCACCCAGGAAGCGGTGGAAGCGGTGGTTGATTGCCTACTTAGTGTCCGGCACTCAGAATTCTTTGATGAGTAAAGCAGGGCTCCTAGTCTGCCTTCAGCTCGGGTCATGATCTCAGGGTCTTGGGATGGAACCCCGCATCAGGCTGTCTGCTCAGCAGGGAGCCTGCTACCCTCCCCCCCACCTGCCTCTGCTTACTTGTGATCTCTCTCTCTGTGTCAAATAAATAAATAAAATCTAAAAAAAAAAAAGCAGGGCTCCTAGAGCACACTTAGCATGATAAACACCGAGAAATGTACAGAATTGTTGAATCACTACATCGTACACCTGAAACTAATGTAACACTGTATGTTAACTACACTGGAATTAAAATAAAAAACTTAAGAAAAAATAGGGCTCCTTCATTCCATGAGCTTAATTTAGTGGTGGAAAAAAATGTGTTCTGGAAAGAGAATATAAAGTGAGTAAATTCCTGATGGAAGGGAGATCTATCTGGCTGTGACATCTGTCACCCCACTGATAGCCAGGGCTGGATCACCTGATCTGGCTGGGAAAAAAGATAAAGTAAAATTAAATTAAAACAAGTAAATTCCAGAGGGCAGGAGGTGCTTGGCCATGTTCACTCCAAGTTGGGAGGTGGAAGGTTGAGTGGGAGACCAGGTCGCCTTATGAAGGGACCAGAGTAAGAATGAGGATGTAAGGGAGTAGGATTTATAAGGGCTTGACGCAGATGGGTGGAAGATAAGGATGAAAATGGGAGCAAAGAAGGCAATTGTTTAGGTAATAAGAAATACTAAGTTGTTGTTTAGGTAATAAGAAATACTAAGTAATTGGCTTTAGATTTTTGTAACTTTTTCCCCTAAGTTCCTGCTAGATTTCATATTCTAGTAGTCAATGTATTTTCAGTGAAATGTAAAAAATACTCCCGTTCTCTTTGAGCAGTATTAATTTCTTGAGATCTTATTGCTTGTCACTTGAATCCTGTAGCTGTCATACATCTGGTATAAGCAACATTTGATTTTTGAAGTGTGTAGACCATCTCTTCATATTTCAAAATGTAATTTTACATTTCTGCATTTTAAAACAGTTTGGACATAATCTAGACGCATGCTTCTAATTCACATACCTGTACATGTGACCTTTGTGAACAGAAATTTGCATGTATAATCTGTGTTTACTTGTAACTTTCTGGTAATATACTGCTTATATCTGTGGATTCAAGTTTCTGAAGTGAATACCAATAAAAAAAAAAAAAAAAACTTAGGCCAAAAAAAAAAAATGCTTAAATGGGATCACTCCCGAACTGGATGAACTATGAAAGGGACGTTGAAACCAGGCAGGCTTCTCAAGGCGAAGGCGCGTCCTTCTCACCTCCTCCCTCTCCTAGCCCAGGAGGCCAGGGCTCTGTGCGGGGAGCGGCCACGACAGAAGGGAAGGGGGTGCCCCCTGGCACAGAAGGCTGAAGATGGCTGCGGGATTGGGAGTGGGATCAGTGGGACTGGTTTGGAGATCCTTGATCGAGGCCACCCCGCTGATGGCTCAGGCCGTTCCAGTTCCCAGACTGAAGGCAAGAAGGCGGATTTGCTGTGCTCGGGACTCTTAGTGCCACGCTTCCCTCTGGAGCCCCTGTTGCTGCCAGCCGTTCCTTTGCTTCCAGGACGCAATGCCATGCATCTGCCCAAAGCAGAGACTTGAAACTAGTGCCAGGGAAATCAACAAAGCCCTTCCTGTGCCT
Source organism: Lontra canadensis (assembly GCF_010015895.1). NCBI lineage: Eukaryota > Metazoa > Chordata > Mammalia > Carnivora > Mustelidae > Lontra > Lontra canadensis. Next base: position 512,696 of record NW_022631075.1, on the reverse strand, counting down.
AGAGTGGGCTCCTGCCCAAGACGGGACCAGTTGTGTGCATCTAGGGAAATGAGCCACGGAGGCAACACGTTCCCTGCACCCTTCCGTTTCCTCAGGACCCTCTTGGAGTCTAAGTTGAACAGGAGACTGTGTCTTTTCTCAGCCAGGTGCCTGAAATGACTGAAGGTAAGGGCGATGGGCCACAAGACATTTCACAGACACAGTCATTTCCCCTTTGGACAATAGTCAATTCAGCTTGCATTAGGGTGTGTGTGTGTGTATCACATATTATATAATATAGGGTGTGTACTGTATCGTGTACATCTGCGTATATATGTGTGTGCATATAAAAATGGCTCTGGGCCCCTGGGGGAATCAGTTCCTTAAGCGTGGGACACTTGGTTTTGGCTTAGGTCATGATCTCAGGGTCCTGGTGAGGTTGAGCTCCTGCATCAGGCTGGGCGCCGGCTCAGAGCAATCGGCTTGAGAGACTTTTCCTCTTCCTCTTCCTCCTCCTCTGCTCCTACCCCGGTAGCGCTCTCTCTAAAATAAATAAACAAACAAACAAATAAAAACTTATAAAAAAAGGAATGGTCAAGTCAGAGTATATTTTTTAAAAATATTTTATTTATTTACTTGACAGAGAGAGATCCCCAAAAATATATTTTATTTATTTATTTGAGAGACAGAGAAAGAATGAGCAGGGGAAGAGGGAGAGGGAAAGGGAGAAGCAGACTCTCCACTGAGCTGGGAATCTGACATGGGGTTCAATCCCAGGACCCTGGGATCATGACCTGAGCCAAAGGCAGCCGCTTAACTGACTGAGCCACCCAGGCACCCCCCGCTTTTTTAAAGATTTTGAATTACATTTTAATTATGGATAAACAAAAATATATTTTTCAATAAGAATGTTCCATGTAACATTTGGGAAATACTTATATGAAAACGTTATTTGTCATTTGTTTGAAATTCAAATATAAGGGAAAGTTTTACGCTTTATCTGCCAATCCAAGTTTATTTCACCATCTTGAAAATCAAGAAGATTAAGGGGTGCCTGGGTGGCTCCATTGTTAAGCGTCTGCCTTTAGCGTAGGTCCTGAACCCAGGGTCCTGGGATCAAGCCCCATATCTGGTTCCCTGCTCAGCAGAGCACCTGCTTCTCCCTCTCCCTCTGCTGCTCTGCTACTTGTGCTATCTCTCACTATCTCTCTCTGTCAAATAAATAAATAAATAAATAAATAAAATCTTTAGGAGCACCTGGGTGGCTCAGTGGGTTAAAGCCTATGCCTTCGGCTCGGGTCATGATCCCAGGGTCCTGGGATCGAGCCATGCATCAGGCTCTCTGCCTGCTTCCCTTCCTCTCTCTCTGCCTGCCTCTCTGCCTGCTTGTGATCTCTGTCTGTCAAATAAATAAATAAAAATCTTTAAAAAAAAGAAAATCAAGGGTGCCTGGGTGGCTCAGTGGGTTAAGCCTCTGCCTTCAGCTCAGGTCATGGTCTCAGGGTCCTGGGATCGAGGCCCACATAGGGCTGGCTCTCTGCTCTGCAGGGAGCTTGCTTTCTCCTTTCTCTCTTTGCCTGCCTCTCTGCCTACTTGTGATCTCTCTCTCTCTGTGTCAAATAAATAAATAAAATCTTTGAAAAAAAATCAAGATTAAAATATTGATGCATTAAAATTTTTTGAATTTCTGTTCTGTTCTTTTATATAATACTTTTGATCATAAGTGATAACTGACATTATGAAAATTCAAGGAATTCATAGACGTCCAAAGCAGAAAGAACAAATCTACTCACATCTCAGGAAGAAAAAAAATAATCAGGGTTGGTATTGGTGATATTCAATATTGCTTGATATTCTCAAGGATATCCCTAGGCACACAAGGATGAAGAAGAAAGGGTGAATGGATGCATGTATGTAGAGAGAGAATCTAATAAGACTGGAATCATACTACATATGCTTTTTAAAAAGTATTACATTCAAATTATACTTCATTTTATTTTGTTTTATTTTTAAATTTAAAAAAACACTTTATTTATTTATTTATTTATTTGACAATCGCTTCTCGACCTTTTGGCTAAGATCAAGTGTATTTATTTGACAGAGAGAGACACAGCGAGAGAGGGAACACGAGCAGGGGGAATGGGAGAGGGAGAAACAGGCTTCCTGCCTAGCAGGGAGGGCGACGCGGGGCTCGATCCCAGGACCCTGGGATCATGACCTGAGCCTGAGGCAGACGCTTTACCGACTGAGCCACTCCGGCACCCCAAATTTTACTTCATTTAATAGAAGAAAAAGAAACATAGGAGATCGAAAGAACTGCTGAACTTCAGGAAGTTGTTTCTTCACCACAAGAGATATTAGTTTCACAAAATCCCCCTTTTTTTCTTCTCCAGAGTACTCTGAACTTCTCAGTCTGTTACCTTGTCTCTAAGGCATATTTCTTTTTTTTTTAAGATTTTATTTTTTATTTGACAGAGAGATAGAAAGCACAAGCAGGCAGAGCAGCCCGCAGAGGCAGAGGGAGAAGCAGGCTCTCTGAGGAACAGGGAGCCTGAAGCGGGGCTCGATCCCAGGATGCTGGGCAGGCAAAGGCAGGCGTTTAACCAACTGAGCCACCCAGGCACTCCGAGGCATAATATTTCTTAAGACTCTCCCGAAGATGCCCACTTATCCTTAACAGCTACAAAATGTTCCAGCACGTATGATCAGGTCATGTGAGGTCTGATTTGTTACGTAAGACCTCCTGTCCTGGACACTCAGATGTCTTGGTCCTCAGTGGTCAGAAATTTGAGATCAGAACTAGATAAGCAGAGTGAAGAATGAAGTTAAAGATACTCACAGCCAGGGACAGAGAAGAGAGAGAACAAAGCTTATATGAGAGCAGGACTTACAAACAGAAGGAAGAGGGTAGAACAATGGCATCCTAGGACGATGAATTGAAGAGTTTGTTCTTTCTTACTTTCTTTCTTTTCAGTGCTTTCAGTGACATTCTTCTGCTCCAGAGAATGAAATTGTTTAATGTTAGCTTCTCATGCAAAGGTTGCAAATTGGCAGCTGCTGCCGGCATCTATCCTGCAGACCTTCTTTGGATGGTCAGCACGCTTTTTGAGAAAACAGATTTCAGTTAGGGGCAGCTGGGTGGCTACCGGTCAGTTAAGCGTCTGCCTTCGACTGGGTCATGATCCCAGGGTCCTGGGATCAAGCCCCACATGAGACTCCCTGCTCAGCGGGGACCTTGCCTCTCCTTCTCCCTTTTCCATTCTCCCCACCTGTGCTCTCTGGCTCTATCTCTTTGTCAAATAAGTAAATAAAATCTCCAACATACTTGCGTAAGCTCCTGGATTATTTTGATGCAAATCAAGACATCACATAGTTTCATCTGGAGATATTTCAGTGTGTAATTCTAATCATGCCTCTTTCCGTTATGCCACATATGGCACAGGTTATACTGTGGTGATAGGATATATTATGCGATAATAGTAGTGAACATTTTTTAAAGATTTATTTTACTTGAGGGGCACCTGGGTGGCTCAGTGGGTTAAAGCCTCTGCCTTCAGCTCAGGTCGTGATCTCAGGGTCCTGGGATCGAGCCCCACATCGGGCTCTCTGCTCAGCATGGAGCTCGCTTTCTCCCACCCACTGCCTGCCTCTCTGCCTACTTGTGATCTCTGTCTGTCAAATAAATAAATAAAATCTTTTTTTAAAAAACAGATTTATTTTATTTGAGAAAGAGTGAGCACACAAGTGGGGGGAAGAGCTGAGGGAGAGAATCTCAAGCAGACTCCTCAGCAAGCGTGCAGCCCAACTTAGGGCTCGATCCCAGGACCCTGAGATCATGACCTGAGCTGAAAACCAAGAGTCGGCTGCTCGAAGGACTGAGCCAGCCAGGTGCTCCAGTAGGGAACATTTCTTTCTTTTTTTTTTTTTTTTTTTGAAGATTTTATTTATTTATTTGACAGACAGAGATCACAAGTAGGCAGAGAGGCAGGCAGAGAGAGAGGAGGGAAGCAGGCTCCCTGCTGAGCAGAAAGGCCGATGCAGGGCTTGATCCCAGAACCCTGGGGTCATGACCCGAGCTGAAGGCAGAGGCTTCTTTAACCCACTGAGCCACCCAGGTGCCCCAGTAGGGAACATTTCTGAGGGCTTCTTCTGTGGCTAGACATTGGGCCAGATACTTCTGTATGTTATGTCGTTTCTTTTCTCATCAATTCTATGGCAGATACTTCACTATTATCCCCGTCTTCTAGAGAGTCTCCACATACAAGTCCCCCTAATATAGGTATACATACATATACATATGAAAATAGATACTTACATATAAATATAACATTTATACATTACTAATATGTTATCCATATCATAGAAAAATTTAAATACTTACATAAATAATTTAATTTTATTTATTTATAAATTTATATTTATTTTACTTTTAATAAATTTATTTATTAAATATATATATACATTTTTATACAGAGATTAGAAGTAGTTTCATTGTTTTTTGTTTTTGTGTGTTTTTTTGGTTTTTTTTTTAAAGGTTTTATTTATTCATTTGACAGACAGGGATCACAAGTAGGCAGAGAGGCAGGCAGAGAGAGAGGAAGGGAAGCAGGCTCCCTGCTGAGCAGAGAGCCCGATGTGGGGCTCCATCCCAGGACCCTGGAATCATGACCTGAGCTGAAGGCAGTTGCCCAACGACTGAGCCACCCAGGTGCCCTGTTTTTTTGTTTTAAGGAAATCTTATTCGCCCTGGTAATATTAAATTCCCATAAACTGGGGTTCACATATCTCATTTTCCACTCATGTTAGGGTCCGTTATCAAATGGGATATGTGAACCCAAAGTTCAAAACTTATTTTCCAGGAGCGCCTGGCTGGCTCAGTCAGTGGCACATGCAATTCTTTATCTCAGGATTGTGGGTTGGAACCCCACAATGGCTGTAGAGAATACTTAAAAATAAAATCTCTTTTTATTCTTCATTTTTAAAAAGATTTTATTTTATTTATTTGTCAGAGAAAGAAAGAGGGAAGAATGAGCATAAGCAGGGGGAGCGGTAAGCAGAGGGAGAAGCAGATTCCCCTGAGCAGGGAGCCTGATGCAGGACTTGATCCCAGGACACTGGAATCATGACCTGAGCCAAAGGCAGACACTTTAAGTGACTGAGCCATCCAAGCATCCCTAAAATCTTTTTTTTTTTTTTAAATAGATTTCATTTGGGGCACCTGGGCGGCTCAGTGGGTTAAGCCTCTGCCTTCTGCTCAGGTCATGATCTCAGGGTCCTGGGATTGAGCCCCACATTGGGCTCTCTGTTTGGCGGGGAGCCTGCTTCCCCCTCTCTCTCTGCCTGCCTCTCTGCCTACTTGTGATCTCTATCTCTCTGTCAAATAAATAAATAAAATCTTTAGAAAAAGAAAATTTAAAAAAAAAAGATTTCATTTATTTATTTGAGAGAAAGAGAGAGAGAGTACACACACAAGTCGGGGTAGAGGGAGAGAATGTCCGCAGACTTCTTGCTGAGGAGTCTGATTCAAGCTTGATCTCATGACACAGAGACCTGTGACCTGAGCCGAAATCAAGAGTCAGACCTTAACTCACTGAGCCACCCAGGCGCCCCTTAAAAATAAAATCTTAAAAAAAATTATTCTCCAAACATGGCTAATTATTTCTCACCAAATAGTTGTTTTTTTTTTTTCCAGATATACTAGCCTGGGTGCTGCCTTCAGTCACATGCATGCATCTCGGCAAGCTCTTTTCTGAGGGGCTCAAACCACAAATATTCCGCATTGGGAGCTGTAGAAGAAATGAAATACATCACCTTCAATTCCTGTGTGCTTTTAAATACCTATCCTTGGGAGGGGACAGGGCATCTGCGTGGCGCACTCCTGATTTCAACTCAGGTCATGGTCTCCCAGTCTTGACATCAAGGCCTGGGTCAGGGTCAGGATGGATTCTGCTTGAAAGTCTTCCCTTCTGGCCCTCCTCTTGCTCTCTCTTTCTCTAAAATAAATGAATGAATTAATTAATACATACTCCAGGGGTGTCTGGCTGGCTCAGTCGGTAAAGCATGTGACTCTTGATCTTGGGGTTCGTGAGCTTGAGCCCCACATTGGGGGGTATAGTTTATTTTTTTTTAAATCAAATCAAATCAAATCAATCAATCAATCAATTCCTCTTGCATCACACTCTCCCACAGTACATTGCTAGGTAACACTCAGATTGAGGCCTTGCCGTAGAGATGTTTTTTCCTCCACACTAAATTTAAGGGTCTGGACATCTGTGTGGCTCAGTCGGTTAAGCCGCTGCCTTCGGCTCAGGTCATGATCCCAAGATCCTGGGATCGAGTCCGGCATTGGGCTCCTTGCTCAGTGGAGAGCCTGCTTCTCTCTCTGCCTCTGCCTGTCTCTCTGCCTGCTTGTGCTCTCTGTCTCTCTCTCTTTCTGACAAATAAATAAATAAAATCTTTAAAAAAAAATAAATTTAAGGGGCATCAAAACCTCAAGTTTCCTGATAAATGATACCTTTTTCACAATTAAAAAAATCAAAATTAATTATCATGAACAAATTATCAAATTTTTAAAATATTTTACTTATTTCGGGTACCTGGGTGGCTCAGTCATTAAGTGCCTGCCTTGGGCTCAGGTCATGCTCCAGGGGTCCTGGGATCAAGCCCCGCATCTGGCTCCCTGCTCAGCAGGAAACCTGCTTCTCCCTCTTCCTCTGCCCTTGCTTGTGTTCCCTCTCTTGCTGTGTCTCTCTGCCAAATAAATAAAAAAAATCTTTGGGAAAAAAAAAGATTTTATTTATTTGAGAGCGAGAGAGAGCAGGAGTAGAGGGAGCAGAGGGAGAGGGAGAAGCAGGCTCCCTGTTGAGCAGGGAGTCTGATGCAGGGCTCATTTCTGGGACTCCGGGACCATGACCTGGGCAGAAGGCAGACGCTTAACCAACTGAGTCACCCAGGGGCCCCTTGTTTTGTTTCATTTTTTGTTTTTGGCACATTAGGTAGAGATATAGACCCACTGAGCTGTGGCCTCACAACAGGGACAATACTGGAGACCATGGTCTTCATGGTGATTTTGAACACGGAGAGACCCCTAGCCGTTCCCAGCATCTAGGGTCCACAGGACAGGACTTGGTCACTTGCATCTTTAAGTAACTGACACTCATTGAGGTAACTGAGATCATTGAGTTTTATCCTCAGTCAAGGAAGAGGGAGAAAGGAGAAAAAAGATAATGAAATAGCATAAGAAAAAAATGAAATAGGGAAAGGGGTACATGGTGGGGAACTGGAAAAGGCCACTAATAATGGAGAAGAAGCAAGACTCTTAACTCTAGTAAACAGAGTTGCTGGAGGAGAGGTGGGTGGAGAGATGGGGTAACGGTGATGGGCATGAAGGAGGGCACTTGAAGTAATGAGCTCTGGGTGTCATGTGCAGCTAATGAATCACTCAATTCTACCTCTGAAACTAATAATACAGTATAGTTTAATCAAATTGAATTTAAATTTAAAAAATGAGGAAGAGGCAGTTAAGAGTGTGTGGGTTCGGGGGCGTCTGAGTGGATCAGATTGTTGAGCATCTGCCTTCAGCTCAGATTATGATCTCCATGTCCTGGATCCAGCTCCACGTCAGGCTCCCAGCTCATCGGGGAATCTGCTTCTTCTTCTCCCTCTGCCCTCCCTGCTTGCGCTTTCTCTGTCTCTCTCTCTCTCTCAAATGAATAAATAAAATCTTTAATAAAAAAGAGTGTGTGGGTCCAAAGCCTGACCCATTGTGTGTCCTGAGCCAGTTGCGTGAACTTGTCTCTCAACTTCCTCACCTGAAAAATGGGCATGATAACAGTGCCTGTATCCTTAGGCTTTCAGGAGGGTTCTGTGAATTAATGCATGTAGTCTCTTCTACTCCAAACATCCGATCCATCAGCAAATTCTCTTAACTCCACCTCAAAAACACATCCCCAAAACTTTCACTTTTCCTGCAGGCCTTAAACCTCACCACTCTTATCTGAAAGTGCAATGTTGCATTACCTTTCTGTCTCCATGCTTTCCCATTTTCCCTCCTCTGACCATTCTACCCTAGGAAGCCAGAACAATCTCATGGTAAAAATGTGAATTAGACTCTGTCGTGCTGGTGACTGTAACTTTTATAGTGCTTATCTCTCTGTTGGGCCTAGAATAGGCATTTAATACACGGCAACTATTATTGCATTATTTTCTGGATTCTAGGAAGAAAATGCATTATGTCTAGAAAGAGAATCTATCTGTTGAGTGAAATGAGCATGAACCTGAAGCAGCCAGCTTAGGCTTATGGACTGAAGCACATACATGTGCAAAAAGACATGATGCAGGTATTATTTTCACAAGAAAATGTCCTCTTTTCATCCCACACATGGCACGATCTCAATCTCTCTCTCTCTCCCCTCTTGGGCTCATATGGAAAAAAAGAGATGAACAGGGCCGAAGTAGAAATGTGAGGCCACTCAGTGAATGGTCATTTGTGAAGTTTTGTTATTGTCACCTTGAGGAATCCTCACCATACCCCATTACAATCGGTAGTTACAATTGTTATACCCATTTTTAAGACGATTAAACCAAAGCAAACTAAGAATAAGCAGCTCCCCAAATTAACCAGATAGCACATGGTGAGCAAAACCAGGATGTAGAACTCTGTGGTCTGGCACCAGAGCTTTTGTTCTCAGAAACCTGTCACATCAGACCATGATTGCTGGCTACATCTTTTTATTTTATTTTTATTTTTATTTTTAAAGTAGGCTCCATGCTTAGTATGGAGCCCAACACGGGCTTGAAATCACGGCTCTGAGATCAAGACCTGAGCTGAGATCAAGAGTTGGACACTTAGGGGTGCCTGGGTGACTCAGTTGGTGAAGCGTTTGCCCTCTGCTCCATTCATGATCCCAGAGTCCTGAGATCCAGTCTCGCATGGGGCTGCCGCTCTGCCGGGAGACTGCTTCTCCCTCTGCCTGCCCTCTGCCTGCTGCTGCCCTGATTTGTGTGCGCTCTCTCTCTCTCTCTCTGACAAATAAATAAAATCTAAAAAAAAAAAAGAGAGAGAGAGAATGAAAGAGAGAGAGTCGGACACTTAATCAAGAGCCTGAGCCAGGCGCCCCAGCTTCCCGGCTACCTTTGTTTAGGATAGGGCTCCATTTGAATTTTAAAATAAAAATAAAAAGCAAATTAAATTTAGCTTGAAATTTTTTAAGTAAATACTAGCATGGTTGGTATGGAGTTAGAGCAACACTCAGCCGGGGTACATGAGTGACGGAGGTTAGATAACACTGAAGGACACGGTGGGGAGAAAAAAAAAATGCGGGGCACGAGATCAGGTTGATATATTTTTTAAAGATTTTATTTATTTATTTGACAGACAGAGATCACAAGTAGGCAGAGAGAGAGAAGGGGAAGCAGGCTCCTTGCTGAGCAGAGAGCCCGATGCGGAGCTCGATCCCAGGACCCTGAGATCATGACCTGAGCCGAGGCAGGGGCTTAACCCACTGAGCGACCCAGGCGCCCCCAGGTTGATATTTTTAAGAAAGGGGGTGGAGAAGTCCGGGGGGAGGGCGAGGAAAGAGGGACCAGCAGCGGGGAAAGGTGGAAAATCACCTGGGTTGATGAGGAGCCCAGCCCAGGAACCGGCAGAATTTGCGCTGGGGACCTGCTACCACAGACTGGCGTGGAACACTAGTGAAGATGCATCCCTCCATTGTGGTATCCAAAGCTAGTAAAATGTACTAGGTTTTTTGGGTGCATTAAGCACTGGCGGGGGGGGCGGGGTCTACACTTGCACTCTGATGTGAATTCATCACCAAAAATCTGGAGTACTTGAACTTTTTCAAGAGGCATATTAGATTTCTTGTGAAGCGCATCTTACCCAGAATGCTTCACAAACCCCGCCCCGAGATCCCACTCCCGGCGCCCCCGGGAACATGGCAGGCTCTGCTTTCCGTGTCCTTGCAGAAACTCAGTTAATCATTTTAGCTTAATCTCTAACCTGTGGTGTGTGCAGGCTGCCAAAGAGAGAGGGTTCGACCACGAGACTTTTCCAAACTTTTCTACCAGCATTCCTGTAGGTAGTGTGAAGCCCCCACCTTTCCCCCCCAAAGCCCTCCCCCACCCCAATCCATTGCCCCCCAGATGAGTTTGCATCATCCAGTACAGCCCCTTCCTCAGAGCTGACACTCTGGTCAAGTCGGGGACTGGTAAACTGAGCTGTAAATTAGAGCCCCCATTCTCCACACACGCCAGCCCCCTACCAACACCCATCTTTCCCATAGTGCCTACATTTTGGCCACGCCCCGACCACTTGTGTGCCTAAGTAAGTCCCACCCACCGCAATTGGCGGGAAAGGGAAAGCCAATAGCAATCCTTTAAGGGGGCGTGCGCGGGCATTGAACCTGCCCCAAACCCTGAGGAATCCCAGAAGGCGCCAAAAGAGGACCAGCAACTCTGCAGCTCTGTTCTCAACCACCAGAGGGTTTGTGGAAGCGCTGGACTTCAGCTCACCACGGTCATGGAGCCTCTGCCCAGAGGCAGCTACTATGACCCCGGTGACTACTACGACCCCAGCTACTGGCTGGGAATGTACGAAGTGGAATCTGTGCAGGGCGCAGCACCAGAAGCCGAAAGAGGCCACATTTCTGAAGGAAATCCAAGCTTTGTGGGCAACATCAACCACGAAGGTGGCGTCAACTACGAAGGCGATCTCAACTTTGAAAGCGACCTCAACTTTCAAGGCAACCTCAATTTTCAAGGCGACCTCAACTTTCAAGGCGACCTCAACTTTCCAGGCGACCTCAATTTTCCAGGCGACCTCAATTTTCCAGGCGACCTCAACTTTCTAGACGACCTCAATTTTCCAGGCGACCTCAACTTTCCAGGCGACCTCAATTTCCCAGGTGACCTCAACTTTCCAGGCGACCCCAATTTTCAAGGCGACTTCAACTTTCAAGGGGATCCCAACTTTCAAGGCGACCTCAACTTTCAAGGCGACCCCAACTTTCAAGGCGACCTCAACTTTCAAGGAGACCTCAACTCTGAAGGCAACATCAACTTTCAAAGCAACGTCAACCTTGAAAGCGACATCCACAATGAAGAAAACATCAACCATGAAGAGATCGTGAGCTGTGAGGGCGAAGGGGACCACGAGGTCAGCGGTGGCGTCCAGGAGCTGGGGCAGCAGCAGCCCGAAGAGCTACCACAAGCAGCGGCTGCTGAGGCTCCGCAGCCCCGGAGCAGGCGAGGAGTCCAGCGCAATAAGTTCACGCCAATGCAGGTTCAGGAGCTGGAAAGCGTTTTCCAGCACACCCAATACCCAGATGTGGTCGCAAGGTGAGAAGCTTGCCCCGGGAGGTGTCTGGCTTTCCAGGGACCTTGGGCTTATTTCCAGGAATCTTTTTTTCCTTCCACCTACCCCTACCCCTCAGCCTCCTCCTTTCCCTCTTAAAACAAAGGTAAAGGGCTGAGGGAAGGAGAACGCCTTCGGTGCATCAAGGGAAATACTTTTATAGGGTAATTACGTGAAACAAGTCTGGAAAATGTGGTGGGTGGTCTTTGGTTTTGCTTTTTATTTTTTTAAAAAGATTTTGGTTACTTATTTGACAGAGAGAGACAGCGAGAGAGGGAACACAAGTGGTGGTGGGGGGAGGGGCGGAGAGGAAAAAGCAAGCTTCCCGTGGAGTGGGGAATCTGATGTAGGACTGGACCTCAGAACCCTGGGCTTATGACTTGAGCAGAAGGCAGACGCTTAACTGAGCCACCCAGGCGCTTCTGGTTTAAAGATTTTATTTATTTGATAGACAGAGATTACAAGTGGGGGGGGGTAGTAGGCTCCCCCCTGAGCAGAGAGCCCAATGTGGGGCTCGATCCCAGGACCCCTGGTTTTGTTTTTTAAATTGTGGTAGGGCATCTGCCTGGCTCAGTTGAGAGAGCCCACGACTCTTGACTCCAATGCTTGTGAGTAGGAGCCCCACATTGGGGGTACAGAGTACTTGTGCTTGTTTCGGCAGCACATATACTAAAAATGGGAGTACAGAGTACTTAAATAAACTTAAAGAAAAGAAAAAAAAAAAGACTCGGGGCGCCTGGCTGGCTCGGTCGGTTAAGTGTCTGCTTTCGGCTTTGGTCATGATACCGGGATCATGGGACCGACCCCGGATCCGGCTCCCGGCTTTGTAGGGTGTTTGCTTCTCCCTCTCCCTCTGCCTGCTGCTCCCTCTGCTAGTGCTCTCTCTTTCTTCCTCTCTTGCTCTTGTCAAATAAATAAATAAAATCTTCTTTAAAAACTTGTGGTAAAATAGGGGTTCCTGACTGGCTCAATAGGAGGATGGGTGCAGCTCTTGATCTTGGGGGTCCTGAGTTTGAGCCTCACTTGGGTGTTGAGATTACTAAAAAAATTTTAACAAACTTTAAAAAACAATAAATTGTGGTAAAATATACATAAAGATAAAATTTATTATCTTAACCATTTTTAAGTGTACAGTTCAGTAGTAGTAATTACATTTATATTTTTGTACGACTAATCTCCAAAACTCTTTTTGTAATCATTTTTATTTATTTATTAAAAAAAGATTTGTATTTATTTATTTGACATAGAGAGACAGTGAGAGAAGGAACACAAGCAGGGGGAGTGGGAGAGGGAGAAACAAGTTTCCTGTGGAGCAGGGAGACTGATGCGGGGCTTAATCCCAGGACCCTGGGATCATGACCTGAGCTGAAGGCAGACACTTAATGATTGAGCCACCCAGGCACCCCCAGAACTCTTTTCACCTTGCAAAACTAAAAGAATACACAGTGAACACTCACTATTCCCCTGTCTCCCCCAGCCCCTGACAATCACCTTTTTACTTTGTGTTTTGATGAATTTGACTATTGTAGGTGCTTCCTTTAAGTGGAATTACACAGTGCTTTTCATTTTATGACTGGTGTATTTCACCTAGTGTGATGTCCTTAGGGTTTGTCCATGATGTAGCATGTCTCAGACTTTTCTTCCCTTTTAGGGATGAGTAATATTCCATTATTTGTAAATACCATATTTTATTTATCTGTTCATTTATTAATGGGCACTTGAGTTGCTTCTACCTTTTGGCTATCATGAGTAATGCGGTTATGAACATGGGTGCGCAATTAGCAGTTGGCGTCACTATTTTCGATTATTTTGGGTATATACCCAGAAATGAATTACTAGATCATATGGTAATCCTGTTTTTAATTTCTTGAGCAGCTGTTCTGCTGTGTTCCATAGTGGCTGCACCATTTTATATTCCCACTAGCAATGCACAAGGATTTCAATTTCTTCATATTCTTGTTAGCATTTGTTATTTTCTTTTTATTTTCTTTTCAGTGAGTGTGTGTATGTGTGTGTGTGTGTGTGTGCAAGCAGTGGGAGGGACAGAGGGAGACAGAGAACCTTAAGCAGGCTCCACACTCACCAGGAGCCCAATGCAGGGCTTGATCTTACGACCCTGAGATCATAACCTGAGCCAAAATCAAGAGTTGGATGCTAAACCGACTGAGCCACCCAGGCGCCCCAACACTTGTTATTTTCATCTTTTTTTAAGATTTGATTTTTAAGTAATCTCTATACCCAACGTGGGGCTTGAACTCACAGCCCCGAGATCAAGACTTGTATACTCGAGGTGTCTGGGTGTCTCAGCAGGTGGAATTGATTGAGTGCACCCCCTCCCCTGTTCCTGGTAATCTGGAATCCTGGTAACCACCATTTTACTTTCTGTCTATGATTTTGATTACACTAAGCACCTCATACAAGTGGAATTAAGCAGTATTTGTCTTTTTTTTTTTAAGATTTTATTTATTTATTTGACAGAGAGAGAGAGAGGGAGCACAAACATAAGCAGGGAGAGGGGCAAAGGGAGAAGGAGAAGCAGGCTCCCAGCTGAACAGGGAGCCTGATGTGGGACTCCATCCCAGGACCCTGGGATCATGACCTGAGCTGAAGGCAGACACTTAGCCAACTGAGCCATCCAGGTGCCCCAGAAGTTTTAAATTTTGATGTACTCTAATTTATACATTTTTTCCTTTTATTATCTGTGTTGGAGGCTTTTTGTAAATAATATTTTATTGGAATAGGGTAAGGAGAATAAGGTAGTCTCCTGCAACTGCAGTGCTGGATGCTTTCATTTAAAATCTTGAGGACAGGGCGCCTGGGTGGCTTAGTGAGTTAATCGTCTGCCTTCAGCTTGGGTCATGATCTTAGGTTCCTGGGATTGAGTCCTGCATCAGGCTCCCTGCTCAGAGGGGAGTCTGTTTCTTCTTCTGCTTGCTGTTCCCCCTGCTTGTGCTCTCTCTGTCAAATAAATAAATAAAATATTTTTAAAACATAGTAAAATAAAATCTTGAGGGAGGGGGTGCCTGGCTGGCTCAGTTAGAAGACCGTGTGACTCCTGATCTCGAGGTCATGAGTTTGAGCCCCACATAGGGCATAGAGCCTATTTAAAAAATAAATAAATAAAATTTAGAGGGAGAGGCACCTGGGTGGCTAAGTCCAGTAGAGCACACAACTCTTGATTTCAAGGTAGCGAGTTCAAGCTCCATGTTGGGCATAGAGCCTACTTTAAAAATAATAGAAAAAAAATAAAATTGTGATAATCTGTTCACCATAGATTTTTTTGCATCAATTCTTATTTTTTAAAATAGTGCATTAAAATTATTTATCTTGACTTCCAAGTTTTTGATGCCACCTCAAATTTTGAGGGGAAACCATCTATGAAGCAAGCCTGGAGCTGGAAATAACAGAAAAGTTTACTTGGGGAGGGTCTTGAGGGAGAGGGTACACATTTTAAAGCAAGCATAATATGTATCTTATACATTTTATTTTATCCACAACTCCAAACACTAAACATGTGTGGTTTTCTCTCCTCAGACGGGAACTTGCAAGACGCATGGGTGTGACTGAAACCCGAGTGCAGGTCAGTAAACCTGGATGGTGTGGCAGCCATTTTAATACTGGCTTTAAGACTCAGACACTCTAGAGGCACCTGGGTGGCTCAGTGGGTTAAAGCCTCTGCCTTCAGTTTGGGTCATGATCCCAGGTCCTGGGATCAAGCCCTGCATCGGGCTCTCTGCTTAGCAGGAAGCCTGCTTCCTCCTCTCTCTCTGCCTGCCTCTCTGCCTACTTGTGATCTCTGTCTGTCAAATAAATAAATAAAATCTTTAAAAATAAAGACTCAGACACTCTTGTCCTAGACATTCTCAAGTTGGTGCATTTCAGTTGTCTTTTTTTAACACTGGCAAATAAGTTGACTTTAGGAGTCTTTGTGGGTAGAAAACGGGATATGTGAACTCCAGCTTATGGATATTTGACATTACCAGAGAGAACATGATTTCCTTTTTTTTTTTTTTAAAGATTTTATTTATTTATTTGATAGAGAGAGACACAGTGAGAGGGAACACAAGCAGGGGGAGAGGGAAAGGGAGAGGGAGAAGCAGGCTCCCCACTGAGCAGGGAGCCCGATGTGGGGCTCAATCCCAAGACCCTGGGATCATCACCTGAGCTGAAGGCAGATGTTTAACCTACTAAGCCACCCAGGCACCCCAGGGAACATGATTTCTCAAAGGAAAAGAAGAAATGAATTGCTTCTCCTATTCTTTATGCAAAATTAAATACATATACATGTGTGCATGTGTGCATTTTGCAAACCTATAGATGGTATATCCTTGTGTCTCTATAGTGCATATATACATGTATATGTGTATATTTGATAGAGTTCAACTCCTTCAAACAGATACCCTTCAGAGAGTACTTCTGTGTGGAGTCATACTGGGGCTCAGGCTGACTGTGGAAGTGTTCAAATTAATGCAGAGAGGAGCCAGTTATGAGAGGGTTCACTTGTACTAAATTAAAGGCAAACAAACTCTTAGCTAAGTGGGTGAATTTATAAACATTGGGGTGAGGGAGAAAGGTATCCTCAGAACACATTGTATAAGTAACTTATGTCTGTTTAGTGGTGCTGAGACCGATCGGGGGAGACAGCTTCAAAGTCCAAGTACCTGGGCCTCCTACCATTGTTTTTAAGTGTTTGGTAAAGTGGTGTAGAGTGGTAGCTCTACGTTTTAATTTTCTGGAATACTTCGATGTATCAACCTGAAAGCGTGGCTAGAATGTGAATACACGTTATATGTGAGACTGGGGGGGGGAAGAGTTTGCAAGCTTTGGAAATTTGTCTAAAGAATGAAAGAAACAAGCCAAAAAACCAATATTGAATGAATGGTAATTGACCTAAGAAGGGCAAAAAGGTTAGAGAAGACTTATATATAGCCAAAACAGACCTTACAGACACAACACAAATTCAGTGTTACGCATCTGCTAAATGTGTAAGAGATATTCTCTTGAGGACTTCTAAACTTCAAAGATTTTTTTTTTTTTTCATTTTGGCGATACTATTTTGAAAAGTTGAGTTTTGTGGAATTTGTTTGGGGTTTGGGTGGGCCTTATTTCGAGGTAGATTCATTATGTTATCTTTTTAAAAACAATGTTATTTTTAAATACTTTTATTCCCTCAGGCTGTGTTGACTAATTTGTAGGTCATGGGATAAAAAGGTGACCAAAAAATCAAACAAACCCCCAAACCCATTTGAGTTATTTCAAAGTGGTATTTGCCCAAAACAGAAAGGAAAGGAAATGAGGATGGGCGTGTTGGCTTTGCTGCAGAGTGCATGTGAGGAGCTGGAAGGGCATTGGCTAGCTCGGTTGGAGGAGTACATGACTCTTGATCTCAGGGTTGTGGGTTCGAGCCCCACGTTATGTGTAGAGAGTACTAAAAAAATAAATAAATAAACTTAAAAAAAATTTTTTTAAAAGAGAAGGAGTTGCAGATCTGGTGGTAGGAGTATCTGAAAATCAGCCCCACAAAGCTGACCATTGAGTAATGACATTCCAATCCCAGATACTGGGGTCCCAGGCCTGGCTCAGATTGGAAAAGTTGGGAGGAGGTTGGGAGCACTTTTTCAGCTGACAAGGCATGTGCAGAGGAAAAGGAAAATGTAAGGTTTGGTGAACTAGCTTTTTCTTCTTCCTGGGTTTATGTGTGCTCTCTCCATGGCATTCTGAAGGGAACATAAGCCCCAAGAAACAAATCAGGGAAAAAACTTAGTGTTCCCATGTATTTCCAAACCTTACAGCATGAATTTCCCCCAAGAAACTTAATATATGGTTTTCCTCCTTTGTATTGCAAATAGAACTGTTTTTGTGAAACCAACATTGAGACTACAGCTAGCTATGGGGCTTTACTTTATGTTTATGGAGGTCTGACCACTGGTACACTTGGATCCCCCCAAAACAAGCTCTATTACACTGGCCTTGTTGAAATTATGTATTTCTGCTGCAGAAATACCACCAATTAAAAAAAAAAGATTTTATTTATTTATTTGTCAGATAGAGAGGGAGAGAGCCACAAGCGGGGCGGGGGGCAGTAGGCAGAGGGAGAAGCAAGCTCCTTGCTGAGGAGGGAGCCTGATGCGGGACTCCATCCCAGGACCCTGGGATCATCACCTGAGCTGAAAGCAGACGCTTAACCTACTGAGCCACCCAGGCCTCCCCAAATACCACCAATCTTAAAGTAGGAGAGCAAACATGAGGCCTCAGGCCAGGAGAAAAAGCCCTATATGCAGTTTGGGAACTTCTGAAAGGATTTAAATACAATGTTAACCCCATCAACTAGGACACTGAGAAGACAGTGAAGTCTGACAGTTTTGTTTGTGTGTTTGTTTGCAAAAATAGTTGGCAGATATGTAGGAAGGAACCATTTTATGACCCCTTACCCTCATTGCTGTCAACTGTCCTCCTAAAATGCGTGTTCTACCTTCTTGCCTTAAGAATAAGGGGTGGGGGGCGCCTGGGTGGCTCAGTGGGTTAAAGCCTCTGCCTTCGGCTCGGGTCCTGATCCCAGGGTCCTGGGATCAAGCCCTGCATCGGGCTCTCTGCTCAACGGGGAGCCTGCTTCCCCCTCTCTCTCTGCCTGCCTCTCTGCCTACTTGAGATCTCTTTCTGTCAAATAAATAAATAAAATCTTAAAAAAAAAAGGATAAGGGGTGGGATTGGGAAATCCTGGTTGAATAGCAGTATCTAGGATAAGCTGCCCACCAGACAGCAACACTTGCAGTCCAGGATCCCGGAACTGTATTCAGAGTAGAGCAAGCTGACCTGGCTCTGAGCCCGGGAAGGTTTGTAGAGTGGGCCAGGCTGGAGTATGCGGAACTGACAGTGGCCGCGGTGGTCTGGGTGGCCAGAGATCGGTGAGCATTTTAGTTAATTTCAGTCAAGTTGGTCTACACTTTCCTTAACACTACAGGCTAAATTCAAGGCAGTGTTCATGGTTTCAGCAACTCTCGTGTCCCAGCTAGACATGCTCCATGAGACCCCACGAACTCCATGGGACCCCAAGACTAGGGCCTTCCTTTGCCAGACTACTTTTTAACTGTCAAGAGGTTTCAGAGGACTAATGACCCCTCAGACATCCTTGAAGGAAATCTGTCTAAAAAACCAACGCTTTTCCTCCTATTAGTAATTGACTTTGTGCTGCAGATAAGCCTTTCAAATAGGGACCGTTCCTGTCAATATAACTTTCAAGAGGGCCCACTATTTACAATGCCTATGTTGCACCCCAAAACACCCCAAAACTCTCTCTGTAGTGAGGAGGGGACAGAAGGTAACTGGATGGCTGAGGATCTGCTGTCAGGATACAGACCTTTTTTTACCTTATTACCAAGTGTTGGGTCAACAACAAAGACCCAGGGCTAGACCAGGTCATTAGCTAGACCTGCGTCCAATACCTGAAAAAAACCATTTGAATATTAAAATCGGGAGGAGAGAGACAAAGCAATAAGCCTATTCCAGAACCTGGCACATAGCTGGTGCTCACTAAGGATGAGCTAAAGGGAGGGGGTCTTGTGTTAACTTTCCTGAGTAAATAGCTTCCCTTGGTGTGACGTATAAAATCTCCATGACATATACAGTTGCATGTAAGCTTTTTTCTATAATGACATTAAGTGTCCAGTATGTTAAACTGATCCCTTTTCCCCTCTGATTGCAGGTGTGGTTTAAGAACAGAAGAGCCAAGTGTAGGAGAGATGAGAGAGCAGCAACGCTCAGAAATGCACCACGGGCTAACCTGGACCACCTTTTCATCTTCATGCTGGATGGGCCCTAGAATGCCACCCTCGTTCAGAAGCCAAATTGGAGATAGGTTCTTCTTGTGTCACTGACACCCTACTACCCTATCTCCCTTATAGTTGCATTATCAATAAAGAGGCAAGTTCTGCATGCATTTGTCTTTGTGAACCAAATGGGGGCAAGTAGGTTCTGTACGTAAATTGATAAGGAAATGCCGTTGAAACAGAACGACAAGGTGTTATGCCCGAGTTTTCATGTCTGAGAGACCACCAAGGAGCCAACACCGATGTAATCACATGAGGGTTTATTTGACAAGCTTAAGCTTGGGCCCAAGTATACCCGACACAGCGGAGTAGGGACCTGGACCCTGAACCAGATTACAGTCAGAGTTTTTAAAGGCAGAGTAGGGGTGGACTCGGCGGTGGGTGAGGACAAAGGGGATATTCAGAAGGGCTATCAGGGTAAAGAAGACTGTCAGGATATTGGAGGCCTAGTTATTATCAAGCCAAGGCTGTTTTTCCCTCTAATGAGGCACTAACAGGAAGACAGCTGGGAGTTTCCTGGTGGAATGTCACATTCCTCCTATCAAGCGTCCTTGCTAGTGAGATTTAGCACTGGGACATTTGTAAACCGAGGGAGAATCCTGTCTTGCAGGATCACGATCTTTGCAAGTTAACTATTTGTTCACACATACTACTGAGGGGAGGGGAGCGGGTGGAGAGGGGGTGCAAGGTGCCAGCTTTTGCTTTGTCAAGATGGCTGACTTATGTCAGGGCTAGACTTGAGGTGGGTACAGCCTTGTTTTTCTTGGCCTCCACAAAGGTTTCCTTTCACGAGGCTACATCCCGGAATCGCTCTGTGTGGGCCCTGCACGTCACAGAAGCTCACCAAGGACCCATGATGAGCTTGCCCTGACCCATATATTCTCTTCTATCCCTCGGCCCACCTTTATCCCCACCTTGCCCCTTTGGGACCACAGATATGTGCAAGATGGGGTGGGGTGAGTCCCTAGTGAGAGGACAGTGTCATTTCTGGAGGAGACTAGCTCCACTCATGCTGACATGTTCGGGCTGAACACTGGACTCTGGGGAAACCTCTTAAGAAGCTCCTCACAGGGATTCAGGGGAAGATGGCTACCAAACACCGAACCAGTAGGTTTCAAATTCTGTTCACCACCCTCCCTTTTTGTGGAGGGGACTGGGGAATAGAAGCCATTCTGGCACACAGGTTCTGTTGCTTCAGCAGAAAAATGAGAAGAGATTCCATCAAGGCCAGAAAGAGGCTCTTCTCCCTTTTCTTCCATCCCCACCACTCCCCTCCCCGCCACACCGCCCCAGGATAGCATTTTATCGATCTTTCTCCAGCTCAGAAGCTGACCATCACGCCTTTAAAAGTATTTTGTCACCTTCAACATCCTTGAGAGGAACCCAATTCCTGTTGTTCAACACTGAAAGGGGACCAGCTGGTTTACTGCTGCTCAAAGCAAGAGTAAGGAGACGTCTCCTGAGCAGTGTTCTAGAATAATCCCTCATTGAGAAGAAGCAGGCATACCTTTGCTTTGTTCCTGCTGGATTCTCTGTGTACAAATGTCAGTGTAGAGAAAAACAAGGAAAGGTTGGTGAAGTGAAGAAGCCAGGCCTACTTTTTTTTTCTTTCTTTAAAATACAGAATGCTTCACGAATTTGCACCTCACCCTTATGCAGGGGCCGTGCTCACCGTCTCTGTATTGTTCCAATTTTAATGTACATGCCGCTGAAGCGAGCACAGGCCCACTTTTTTTTTAAAGGATTACTTTTTTCTCAGTTCCACCTTTGTTTTTGATTAATCTGTAGCAATGCGAGGCTTGTTTCATGGAGTTCTGTGTGGAAAGCGATCAATTGTGGCTGCCGTGGTCATGT
The DNA here is from genome assembly GCF_010015895.1 of Lontra canadensis. Taxonomy (NCBI): domain Eukaryota; kingdom Metazoa; phylum Chordata; class Mammalia; order Carnivora; family Mustelidae; genus Lontra; species Lontra canadensis. Next base: position 491,684 of record NW_022631075.1, on the reverse strand, counting down.
GAAGTGATTGCAGAAACTACAGACCAGGTGTCCTGGTCACATCAGAGTTTCCCCTCATGGGAGTTGATCAGAGACCAGTTTCACAGTGCTTGTACGTTCCCAGTGTGGAAGGCTCTGTTTTCTTGGGAAAGCATGTGCTCTTGGCCATGGTGGCCATGAATGTTTTATTCCTTCTTCCTATCTTTCTCACTCGTGAGTGACAAGATGTCAGAGAAGTGGTTGCAATGTCAGGCTTCCACAAAGGGGATGTTACTGTTACCCAGAGACCCCAGGCCTTGCTGGGAGTGAGGGAAATTCAAGAATGTTCCTGTGCAGACATGCCCATTGCCATTCTCACCAGATGATCTTGAAACCAAAAAGCATTTCCTAGGGTTGACTGATGAGGGAGCAGAAGGCTGACTGAGGACAAAGCAAAAGCTGGCACCTTGCACCCCCTGTCTACCCGCTCCTCTCGGTAATATGTGTGACATTCCTCAGGCACCCCTGGCTGCCCTAAAAGAAAAACAAATAGTTAACTTGCAGAGATCACGATCCTGCAAGACAAGAGTCTCCCTCAGGTCTACAAATGTCCTAGTGATTTACAACAAAGAAGCTGTCTTATCAACAGCCCAATTTCCAGAGGCAAATAACTCAGTTCCTCAAGCCCTAAGGTCGCCCTCCCCTCCATAAAAACTGAAGGAGGCTGAGGTAAAAGGAAATGTAAATAAAGCTAAATTTCTTCTAAACCTAAGTCTCACTAACAAGGATGTTTGATAAGAGGAATGTGACATTCCACCAGGAAACTCCCAATTATCTTCATGTTAGTGCCTCATTAGAGGGAAAAACGGCCTTGGCTTGACAATAACCAGGCCTCCAATATCCTGACAGTCTTCTTTACCGTGACAGCCCTTCTTAACACCCCCTTTGTCCTCACCTACCTAACTCCTGTGTATATAATCAGCCACTCCTCAGGACAGCGGGGCAGCATCTCTCCTGCCCACGGGTCCTGTCCCCGTGCTTTAATAAACCACCTTTTTGCACCAGAGACGTCTTAAGAATTCTTTCTTAGACATCGGCTCCAGACCTCACCCCATCGAACCTCACCTAGGTTCTAGAACTTCATCATTGACCACTGTCTTTCTTTTTTTTTTTTTAAGATTTTATTTATTTATTTGACAGACAGAGATCACAAGTAGACAGAGAGGCAGGCAGAGAGAGAGGAAGGGAAGCAGGCTCCACGCTGAGCAGAGAGCCCGATGCGGGGCTCGATCCCACGATCCTGGGATCATGACCTGAGATGAAGGCAGAGGCTTTAACCCACTGAGTCACCCAGGCGCCCCATGTCTTTCTTTTTTATTTTTTTTTAAGATTTTATTTATTTAGTTGACAGACAGAGATCACAAGTAGGCAGAGTCAGGTGGAGAGAGAAGTGGGGAAGCAGCCTCCCTGCTGAGCAGAGAGCCCGACGCGGGGCTCGTTCCCAGGACCCCGAGATCATGACCTGGGCTGAAGGTAGAGGCTTTAACCCACTGAGCCACCCAGGCGCCCCGTCTTTCTTTTTTAAATATCGAGTTTCTCAATGCTTTAAGCACCTTCAGAACTACGGGGTCTGTACCAGTATGCTCCAGGTACCGTCAGACCCAGTCCTAATCCCTTCTCTGCTCTAGTCACAGCCGGAAAAACCACACACAGCTTTCCCACCCAGAGACTGAAAGCCGGAGAACATTCAGCACAAATCCCTCAGTTAACCCTCACATTCAGTCTGACACACGCTAGCAAAGAACATTCTTTTTTGAAGCTCATGCTGTCAGGAAGAAACAAACAACAACAAGAAAGGATACCTTTCCTGTAAGTGCATGGCATTTTTGTCACACGTGTTTTTAAACTTGTCTTTCCTTTCAGATCCCAGATGTATTAAGGCAGAGTGGTGGCTTGAAACATAAGAAATACACAGAATTGGGCTGCAGATAAAAATTTACACTTAGTCTAGGTTTACAAAGAAAGGTCTTCATTAATCCCCCAAATTAATGAATGCCCCGAAGGTTATTCCCCCCCCTTTTTTAAAGATTTTATTTATGTACTTGAGAGAGAAAGCAAGCTAAAGCAAGACCATGAGTGAGGGGGAGGGAGAAACAGACTCTTCACCGGGCATGGAGCCCACATGGGGCTCAATCCCAGGACCCCAGGATCACCACCCGAGCTGAAGGCAGACTCTTAACTGACTGAGCCACCCAGGAGCTCCAAGAAAATTTCTCTTAATGTACATTTCAAACATCCTGAAAGCATAGCTCAGGAATTAGTTATTCTAATATAAGGAAATACCTTTGATTTATTAAAAAAAATCTTTAGAAACCGGTTACCAGTGGGGCGCGTGGCTGGCTCAGTTGGTGGAGCATCCGAGTCTTGATCTCAGAGTTTTAAGTTTGAGCCCCATGTTGCGTGTAGAGATCACTTAAAAATAAAATATACTTTTTTAAGATTTTATTTATTCCTTTGACAGAGAGAGAGAGAGAAAGAGAGCGAGCACAAGGAGGGGGAGCTGCAGGCAGAGGGAGAGGGAGCGACATGGGGCTGGATCCCAGGACTCTGGGATTGTGACCTGAGCTGAAGGCAGATGCGTAACGGACTAAGCCACCCAGGCGCCCCCAAAATAAAATCTTTTTTCTTAAAAAAAGGAAAAAGAAACTAGCAACCAACAACTTCATCGACTTGAAATGGGTTGTTTTTGTAGATGTTAGTTTTTTTAAACCTTTTTTTTTTTTAAGTAATCTCTACACCCAACAAAGGGCTCAAACTTACAACCCCAAGATCAAGAGTTGCATGCCCTACCGGCTGAGCCAGCCAGGTGCTACTATAGATGTTGGTTTTTGCTGAAAAGTTGTAAGTACAATCTTCAAGGAGTTCAGCAGATTCAGCATTTTATAGTAATCTAATAGTTCTCGATGTAGTCTTGCTTTCTACAGTTTTCCATAATAAACAACACATGCCAGCTAACTTTCAAATGGTAAAGCTGATGGTCAAATTAAGTAGGAAGAAGGCGTGAACTATTTGGGGGGATATGTTTTTTGACTAAAATTAGATTTACGTAACCTAGATCTTGATTTAAACAACTATGATCAGAACACTGGAGATTTCACTTGGAAGTCCCTGACAATCAAAATTCCAGACAACTGTTTTAACTATAAGTACTTAGCAACAAAGGGCCAGGGGCAAAGGAAGGGACTAGAAACAACTCTTTATATCTCAATACGAGAGTGTGGGGGTGCCTGACTCAGTCAGTAGAGCACGCAACTCTTCCTCTCTGGGTCCTGAGTTCAAGCCCCATGTTGGGCATAAAGATTACTTAAAACAAAAAAAAAATTCAGCACAAGAGTGTGGTCTCTCAGGGACACTGGGCTGGCTCAGTTGGTAGAGCCCGTGACTCTGGATAAAAAAAAAAAAAAGTGGTCCTTCCAAATAGATATGAGAAGTGACTTTTTAAACAAAAATAATATTACTATAAATGTATACAAAATAGAGGAATGGAATCTGTTCCGAGTTGTCTTCACAAGAACAGAAATACATTTGCCAGAGTTCTGATCGTGGGGCGCTGTGCTTATCACTGGGCTTGCTCTGAGTACCCCATGCATGGACTGACCTAGCATGTAGTTATTGGTGACGATGTGACATCTCTAAGAAGGGCTGGAGTCCTGGACGTGGAATAATGGAGCAAAGAGAGAGTCCTTCACAGCCTTTCCTGGTAGGTAAGGCGAACTTGGTCTCATATGACTTGCTGTAGCCCAGGATGGGACTGGAGTTCTCAAAACCTTGAGTGGACACCTCAGAATCAGTTGCTATGGTAACACACCCCTGGTCCTAGGAATGTGGTCCTAGGAATGCCGTGTGCCATTACTTTTGTTTGGGGATTCCTTTGAGACTTCTGGCTGCTCCCATTAAGCCAAGGCAGCAAGGTGTCCCAGAGAGAGCCAGTCCTTGCCTCAGCCACCTCCTCTCGGCAAACTGGTACTCATTTTCCTTTGTGCGACTCTCACACAAGCTCACTTGCATGGGGCAAGTGAGACAAATGTTCACAGGCCCTGTAGGAAAAGCTCAGCAACAACAGAGAACCAGCCTCACCATCTCGTGCTGCTCTTCCAAACAAAGTACCTCTGTGTCTTCTGGGGGGACACCCGTGTTAAAAGAAGAAATCACCGTCATCACTGTTTCGTAAGGGACTTACACCAGCATCCCAGTCCATTCCCTTCATATGACAGAGGACGGAACACAAGTGCAGAGCAGTGGGTGACCCGTGAGAGAGAGCGTCCGGAGTTCATCTCACTGAGGTCTGGCCTCTAAGCAGCCATGCCCTGCCATGGTCCTGGAGCCACCCAGAAAGGAGCAGCGCTCACCCAGGTTGAAAGCTTCAGCACTCACCCCACCTTTGCGCACAGAGCTCTCCTTCAAAGTGCTCTCCAATCAAGGTTTCACCCTCTGTCCCAGCATACAGCCATCCCTCACTTAAGGCATGGAGTCCTGGTGTGCCCTCTTGCTCACCAAATATCACCGCCTTTCTCCCTTCACATAAAGATACGATTGGAGAGTTACTCAGTTTCTCTGGAATCTATGACACCAGGAGCCATCGGCTGTGCTCTGGGATCGGGGCTGCTGGCTTAGGTTTATAGCGTCCTCATTCTCAGTCCTTTCCAGATCCTGGGGACCAGCTTCCTGGCACTCAGCCTGACTCCCTAGCATAGCCGGCCGACATCCCAGGGGCCTGGTGGGCAGTAGAAGACAAACAAACCAAAAACAGAAATAGAAACACACACTGGCGGTTGCCAGAGGGACAACCTCGCCGAGTTTATACGATACTGTCCCTACCTGTGCTGATAGCTCTCTTTCTGGAACAGGTGCTCAATCTAAATTCTTTCAGGCAGTTAGGGGTGCTCAGCTGATTGTCAGTGGACTGTGCGACTCTAGATGTCAGCGTTGTTGAGTTCGAGTCCCACCCTGGGACAAGAGATTACTTAAAATAAAATCTTTAAAAAATAAATTCTTTTGGGCAATGAGAGGGGAGGCCAAAAAAAATCTGAGTTTTCTATTTCTTAAAAATAATTACCAAGGGGCGCCTAGGTGGCTCAGTTGGTTAAGGCTGCCTTTGGCTGGAGTCATGATCTCAGGGTCCTGGGAAAGAGCCCCATGTCCCATTCCTTGCTCAGCCAGAAGCCTGCTTCTCCCTCTCCCTCTGCCCCCCAGCTCCCTGCTTGTGCTCTCTCTCTCCCACTCAAATAAATAAATAAAATCTTTTTTTAAAGATTTTATTTATTTCACACACACACACACACACACACACACACACACACAGGGAGGGAACACAAGCAGTGGGAGCAGGAGAGAGAGAAGCAGGCCCCCCCACTGAGCAGGGAGACTGATATGGGGCTTGATCCCAGGACCCTGGGATCATGACATGAGCTGAAGGCAGACACTTAACGACTGAGCCACCCAGGCGTCCCAATAAATAAAAATTTTAAAAAAATTACCAAAACGAATCTACGTACCAAGGAGACACATGGAGGGGGGCAAATATTGCTCCCCTGCACAGCCCAACCTAGAAGGGTGAAGGGAAAGTTCTTTTTCCTCCACTATAGTACTTTGAGTTGAGAGCATGTCCTTTTCCCTGTGGGCCCCCGTGGCAGGTAAAGGAGCCACGAAGGCAGAGATGGCGGCTGAAGCCAGAACCCAAGCGTTCCTGGAGCCGTCACCTCAGTAAACAGCAGGCTTGCCTCTGCTGCTGGCACGCTGGAATCCGCTGGGGAAGATGTCATTCTAGCCTCATCCCAGAAGGCCATGGAGTCCCCAGCCCTTGGGCCAAGCTGGCTAGTGTCACTTGAAGTGACTAAAGGCAGGGAGGTTGACATTTCTGTCCCTCCCAGGAAGGAGGCGGCTGTCCTCCCGAACAGGTGCTTCAAACCACCAGACGCACTGGGCTTGGCCCTTGGCCACTTCTCTCCGGGCAGACTACCCAGCAAGGACACTGCCTGGAAATGCAGAAGCTTCGACCTCTTGGGGAGACAAATCAGAGAAGATCCGCGGAGGAGGAGGACCGGTGTGCTCCAGGGGAAGGCAGCACAATGACCCCGACAGTGAGGAGGACAAGCTCCGGTCTGTTTTGTCGGTAACCACCCGCACAATGCTAAAGGCAGAGAAGGTGAAATGGCAGTGCCGAGGAGGGCCTGGCCATTCCCTCCCAACGCACGCGCGCACGCACACACACACACACACACACACACCCAGGCCCAGGCTGTCCCTGAGGACCTCATCCAGGTGTCAAGAGGAAAGAGGGCTGCCTGGCTCCATGGAATGGGGAGTTAGCTCCACTTACTGGGGGCCGAACTGAGACAACTGGCGGGATCCCTCACAGTTAGCATGGGAAGAGGGAATTCTCCCCAGACGAGGTTTTACCCTGGTCCCCACTGACCTTGGTGACAGGCATGTTCTGGTTTGCAGGGTGGCCCAACAGACAGCAGGCCTCATGCTGACCCAGGCAGCCTCAATGGAGAGCCTTGGCAGAAGCCTCTCCCTGTCTGTCACCTCATTTCCCCTTCCCATCTTAGCATTTGCTCCTTCTGCTGTATGAGCATGTGGGCTAAAGAAGCCAATGTCTCGGAGCTCATTTTGGGGAGACCCAGGTCTACTGGAGGTCAAAACTGCATCAATACAGCCAAAGCACAAAGCGGGCAAACTAAGGTATAGGCTGATGCTAGTTGCCTATTTCCAACACTGGTTTCATAAAACAACTCTTACCATGTTTGCAAAGTAGACGGAGGGCTCCGCTAATATCTTCTTTGGTCGAATACTGTATGATCTCATATACATGTGGAATCTTAAAAGAAAAAAACAAAACTTGTAGAAAAAGTGTTGAGGGACACCTGGATGGCTCGGGGTTAATTAAGTCTCTGCCTTCGGCTCAGGTCATGGTCTCAGGGTCCTGGGAACGAGCAGAGAACCTGATCTGGGGCTCTATCCCAGGACCCCGAGACCATGACCTGAGCCACCCAGGCGCCCCGAGTCCTCAGGACTTTTTAACCTCCTGGTACAGGGAGGGCACCTTTCACATGGGAATAGATAATAATTAGTAGGTTTATTTCATTGTTATTATTATTATTTTAACTTTTTATTTAGAATTAGATTATGATGGGGCACCCCTGCAGCTAAGTCAGTTAATCAGCTGATTGTTGATTCAGGCTCAGATCCTGATCTGGGAGGGTGGGATCTGCCCAAGGGGCACCCTGCTCAGAGCACAGTCTGGTTAAGATTCTTTCCCTCTCTGGGGCGCCTGGGTGGCTCAGTCTGTTAAGCCTCTGCCTTTGGCTCAGGTCACGATCCCAGAATCCTGGGATCCTGCTCAGCAAGGAGACTGCTTCTTCTCCCTCTCCCTCTCCACCTCCACCTGCTTGTGCTCACTCTCTTCCTCTTGCTCTCTAAATAAATAAATAAAATCCTTAAAAAAAAAAAAGAGCCCCAGGTTCTACTGACTGAGCCAGCCATGCACTCCATGATATGTTACTTTTGTTATTGAGGAGGAAGAGTTTATCTGAGGAAGGCCAGTAAGAACTTCTATCCATGCTTCAAGAGTAATCTTAAAGTCTACCTCTTTAGACTATGTTTCCAGAATTGTACTGAATATAAATTCTACCTTTACTGAACTCCCACATATTGCTTTGTTACTTAGGTATGGCATTTCCCTTGTTCTAGATGATATGTGATTTCAAATCATGTATTATCTTTTTTTCGATGACTTGCTTATATCTTTGAAGCTTGTTCATGGTACAAAGACACAGACTGACACACTTAAATACACATGTGCACAAACACACATGATAGGGAAGAAAAAAGAAACAGAGGAATGGAGGGAGGAGGGAGAGAAGGGAAGAGGCAAAAGGAAGGGTGAGAAGGAGGAGGGAGGAGGGAGGAAAGGCAGGGAGGGTAAGAAGGAGACAAAGAGGGATGGAATAAGAGGAGGTAGTGGGAAGACGGAAGAAGGAAGGAGGTAGGGAAAGAGAGGGAGAAGGCACAGAGAGGGAGGGAGGAGGGAGAGAAGGAGGAAGGAGGGAACAGGAAGGGGAGATGAGGGAGAGAGGTAGGGAGGGAAGGAAGAAAGAAGGGAAGAAGAGATAAAGTGATGGGGGAGGAAAAGAGAGAGGGAGGGCTGAAAGAGAGAGAGGGAGGAAGGAGAGAGAAAAGGCAGCCATCTTTCCATACTTCATTCTGACTTCATAAGAAGTCCGTGGGAGGATTGTCATTATTCTAGTGGCAGTGGTAGTGACAGGGATCGTTGCCCTATTTCCCATTGGGGAAACGGAGGCACAGGGACAGTCAGCCTTGCCCCTGCCATGCAGTGAGCAGAGAGAGAGCCGGAAAGAAGACGAACGAGGCTGCGCCCTGAAACCAGAAGCGTGTGCCCCAAGTCCACAGCCGCTTACTCTACTCAAGCCCCTGGTCCTTCCTCTGATGTTTCCTGAGGTGGGGGGGGTGGTTAGGGGCACTGTCCCCCCTCTAGCTGATGAAAGGTACACATCACTGCAATGCCACCACACACGGAATTTTCCACTCCAAATCCAGGGAACTCCCGACGTACCTCGTGGACACCGGTGGCCTCCAAGTAAGGGCTCTGGCTCCGGACCTTGATCCCCACCCCCACTAACTACAATGAACGGAACCGGGAGCCAGCGGAGGCTCCCCCCGCCCCCGGAAACTCATCCTACAACCGCGCTTTCGTCAGGGCGCCCCCCTGCCCAACCACTGTCAGCTTCCATCATCCCAAAGGTACACATTCCAACGCCCTCCTCGAACTCGGGCCCCACCTGACGTTGCAACCTTTTGGCCCCGCAGTACAGAGTTCCCTGCAGACTTCTCCCTAGCTTCCTCTCCAGCTCACACTCCAGAGCCCTCCGGCCGTGTCCGGGTGCCCCGAGACAAGTTCAGACGTCTCCTCTCCTCCCTGCTGGGGCTGCTCACACTACCCCCTTGTCCCGAAGCTCAAGGCACAGCCTGCTTGCCACGGACCGGACTCTGACGGCCTCTGAGGTGGAAGGGAAGCCCCACGACTCGCCAGAAGCCAAATCGGCTTGGACCAGGGGCTGCTAGGACCAGTCGCTGCAGAGGTTTGGCTCCTGGGCCCCCTCCACCAAGCTGTGTCACCTTGCCAAAGTCACCGAACCTCTCTCAGCCAGCACTGCCTTGGTTAAGGCCAAAAGGAAAAACCCGCGATGCTTCTACCACCCCCGGCACCCAGCGCCCAGCCCTCCTCACGGGACAGCGGTAACGCCCATGAGCCAGGCTGCAGTGCACAGGGAGCACTCCCGGGAAGTCACCAGCACGAGCAAGCACAGGTCCGAAGCTCCGCTCGGGAGCCCGGCTGAGATGCCCTGTCCGGCTCCTTTGACCACAGGCAGGGCCCACGTCCAGTCTGACCCCTCTCAGGCCTCGCCCCTTCACTCCAGCGTGGGCTCCAGCGGACCGAGCCCTCCCCCTAGGCCTTACTTGCATCACCTCGAGTAAGAGCCACAGCTCCCCTCGGGAGAGCAGGGGCCATCGTGATCCCCATCTCGCAGAGGGGGCCTGGGAGGCCCAGACAGGTCAGCTGATTTACCTGGGTCGCAGAGCGCGTTAGTGCTGCTGGGACTCCATCACTTCCAGCTTCTGTCTCTCTCTTGGGCTGGGAGAACCAGGGCGTCAGGACGGCTGGGTCTGGACCGGACTCCTTCCCCGCACTGCCTGGCAGAGGGCCCTGGAAACACAGCGGCCAACACAGGTTTACTGCCTGAAGCCCGTGTAGGTACCAAGGGACACGGTGGGGGAAGCCTGGCTGTCTCAGGTGGGGGAGCCCGTGGCTCTTGATCTTGGAGTCAGGGGTCCCAGCCCCACACTGGGTAGACAGATTCCTTAAGAAAAAGAAAACAAGAAAACAAGAAACCGAAACAGAGCCCCACGGGACAGGTAAGGTTAGAGACCTTAGGTCCCAAGATCACGATCTGTCCTCGTTGCCGACCGCCGGCGACGAACCAGCGGCTCTCTGCTCTCACGGCGCCTGTGAGCAAAGGAACACAAGACGGGCTGCAGTCCAGATCGGGGAGGGCAGGGCCATCGGCCATAGTTCCTGTGTGTCACCTCAGTCACTCCGGCAGCACGCTGCCGAGGTCGTTGCTCTCCTCTTACAGACGAGGAAACCAGGGCAGAGTGAGACCAAGCAGATCGGCAGCCCCGCCAGCTCGCAAGGGATGAGCGAGCCGGAGGCCGCCGGCATCCCTCTGGCTCCAGAGCCCCCCTCCGATGAGCGGGGCCCAAGGAACCGTGACTCGGGGCTATTTTCGCTAAGGACGAGGTTTCATTTGCTTCCTAAGGTGTGCCAAGGGTGAAGTGATGGAAGGAAACGGCGTAAGTAAATGCTAGCACACCTGATGCCCAGGTAGGGCGAGAGAGGCCGAGGGTCCCACGAGAGACTGAAGGGCAGCAGACAGGACCGCTCCGTGGAGACGGAGGCAGGAAAGGGCACGCGGAGACCGCAGGGAGGCCAACAGGCATAGGACGGAAGCCCTTGAGGTCTCTCACACAATAAGTAGCCTCGGGTCAAAATTGTGCCCGGGCTACCTGGCCAGGGGCTGCCGGTCGGAGGCCGGCGGCACTCAACAAGACCAAAGCCCAGGAGGAGACATCTGGTTCGAGTCAGGAGGGGGTAGTGCAGTCTCCATCCCTTACCACCCCTGTGAAAAGGGACTGGTCCCCAAACCTGCGGTGGGTGTCTGAGCCATCCTCCAGGACCACGAGGCAGGGCCACTTCTCCCCCTCAGGCGCGGTGGCTGAGGTACCTTGGGCCCACGATGCCCTCGGGAGCCCGTGGGAATGCTGTAGCTTCGGATTTCAACTAGAGTGGTGAGCTCGGCTGTGCGGTGATCGTGGGGTCCTTCACGGACATTGTCCGGCACAGGACCCGGGCCTAGGAGCTATTTCCAATAGTTAGGATAGTAACAGGTGTTGGAGCATCTATAAAACAGTTCCAGAAGGGAAAACCACAGAGCCCTCAATCGGGCCTGCTCTCTTTCATTTGAAAAAAAAGAAAAAAATCATGCCTACCATCATGCTGAGCTCAGTATTTGCTTAGGGTTTTCTTCTTTGGATGTAAAATTCACTTCTGAAAGAATGCAGGACACCTGGCATTTACTGAATTGGGACAAACTGTATAGTCACTATCATCGATTCCTTCCATCCCCCAAACCTCTGGGCCCTGTCCCTTTATTGGACTCACCTGGAGAAACCAAAAACTTGCTCAACTCAACTCTCCAACCAATAAGGATGTATCCTCGCTAGAAGAAACAAAAACAAGAACGGAAAAGAAAAACAAAAAGCAAGAAATAAAATTCATCTATTCCTCAGCAAGGGCTCAGGAAGATATTTCTTGGAAAACCCAGGGGAGGAGAGTGTCTGTGTGGGGGGGGGGGGGGCGGGGGGGCAAAGGCCAGAAAGTGGGTAATGACCCAGATCCAAAGGGTCCCACCATAAAGAACATGCATGCTTGTAGAGAGAGTCTCGAGGCGGAGGTATAGACGCTGAGCTCGAAGGGGTTTGGGCATCCATGGTGGCGATGAGAAGAGCAACGTTTGAACGAGGAAAACTGAACAAAACCCCAACCCGTGGGAGGGCTGCCCAGTTTGAGCCGACTTGGAAAGCGCTAAGCCCCATGCAGGTTCGCAGCCCGACCTGAAGTGTGGCTTCGGGACTAAAATCCCAGAGGCCCAGCCCCCTGTGAAGGGGCAAGCGTGGTTTCATCCGCACGGTGCATCTGGGCACCAGACACGCTCGGGAGACCCCAGCACCAGCTCCCGTTCCCGGGGACCCGGGGGTGTGGCGGGCTCTGACTTGGGCCGCCTCCCCGAAAAGCCTCAGACGGTGCCACCTCAGAGCCCATCACAGTCCTCGGATGACTATTCCCTGCCTAGTAGCGGCTGCTGGATTCGCAGGGCTGGCCAGAGACCTTCTCCCAAGCCCTCGGCGGGGTCTCCAGAGCTAGGGTGGGCTCTGCGTCTTCCCCTGCCCACACGGGCTGGCACGGTCCAGCGCGGCGACTTTCCCTGGGGGGCACAGGCCACCAGTCTGGGGCGTGTGAGCCCAGCGCCGACTGGAAGACTCAGCCTCTCTAGCTAGGCCGCGACGGCTCGGATGCCCTAGGCCAAGTGCTCCCTCCGGGAGTACCCTCGCAAGTGCACAGGCAAGCTTGGGGCCCGAGCCCGAGCCGCATGCGCACCTCGGCGAGCCCCACCCCCACCCCCCACCCCCCCGCAGCCGGGGGTGGGGGGTATATATAGGGAGGGCGGCTACTCAGACTTCCCGGAACCTGACAACGCCTGACCGTTTGGCGGAAGCCCGTTGGCAGGCCACCGCTCTCTGCGTCACCCATGGATCTCGCAGGGTCTGATGGGGAATCTGTGCCAAACGGCAACAGGGATATGGAGCCTCCGGGCCCAGACCAGGACAAGGGCACCGGCTTCCTCAGCCTGGGCGTCGACGAGGAGCGGGAAGTGCCACAAGGTCCGTGCCCATTGGGACAGGCGCCGGCGTCGAGCCCCAGAGACCAAGGTCCCCGGGCGAGGGGAGCGGTCCGGTCACCCCGCAGAGGCTGTCCCTCACCCCCTCCTTCCCACAGCCCCGGGCTCCGACGCCCTGATCTTTCTGTGTGGATCTCGTCCTTTGCAGAAACCCAGCCTGAGGCGATGTCACTAACCGGAGAGCCCGGAGACCCCGAGGCTCCCGGAGACGCCGGAGAGGGAGTGGCAGCGGAAGCGGGGCCCGAGTTCGCACCTGAGCGGGGCCCTGGAGCCGCTGAAGTCCAGGAGGAGGCGGACAGCGATGGCGTCAGTGACAGCGATGGCGTCGGCGACAGCGATGGCGTCGGCGACAGCGATGGCGACGGCGACAGTGATGGCGACGGCGTCGACAAGCCGGCGGATGGCCGCGAGGCCGCAGAATTTCCACCGCCTGCGCCAGGGCAGCCAGAGCCGGAGAAGCAGGAGGGGCAGGAGGGCCAGCCCGAGCCGGAGGGGCCACAGGGGGCCGAGGGGCCGCCGCTGCCGGAGGGGCCGCCGCCGCCGGAGGGGCCGCCGCCCCAGGCCGCCGCCCCAGGCCGGGCACCGGCGGCCCATGGCGTCCAGTTCAGCCGGCTGCAGCTGCGGGAGCTGGAGAGCTTGTTCCAGCGCACCCAGTATCCCAACGCGCTGATGCGGTAAGCGGACTGCGGCCCTGGGCGCGGGCCCCGGGAGGCGCGGGCCCCGGGGGAGGCGCGGGCCCCGGGGGGAGGGGGGCGGCCGGTGGGGCGGGGCGGCCCTGGCGGGCGCGGGCAGACTCTCAGCGTGTGGGTCCTCGCCGCGGACGCAAAGGCCAGCGGCCTCCAGGCTGCCGGGCACGCGGGCGGGGGCGGGGGCTGAAGGCGGACGTTCACGCCCATTTGAACGCGTCCGGCCCGCAAAGTGTCCGCCGCCCTTAGTAGAGGAAGGTCCTGCTGGAAGCAGGCTGGCGGGGACGAGGGCCGCAGGTCTGAGACGAGGGAGCGAAGGGCTTACGAGCCGACCTCTCTTTAACGTCGTCAGAAACCTGCTCGTCATCACTTTTGTACAAATTGTTCATTTTAAGGAATCTCTACACCCACCGTGAGGCCCCTGCCCCCATTTTTACATTTTTAAGACTACAGTCGGAAACTGTCTGGATTCCTGAATGTTCTGCCTTCCCTTAGATTTTGCTAGAGGTCTTGAAAAACCTTAAAAGTTAAAGCAAAACGAAAGAAAAACAAAAGAAAAGGTTGGCTCGGTCGGTCGAGCCTGCAACTCTTGACTTTGGGGTCTTAAATTCCAGCCCCACGCCGGTCGTAGAGATTATTTAAAATGAAAATCTGAAAATCTGAAGTTAAAAAAAGGACAATTAAATGTTGCTTGCGGGGGGGAAAAATGTTGCTTGCGGGAAAGCTCAACCTAGAGGGTCCAGAAGAGTGGTGGGGGCGTGGCGTCCGCCGGTGGGGGGGTGGGTTGCGGGGGGAGGACGGGGGACGTCAGTGTGCACCAAAACTTGAAAATAACACCACCAAGGAATGAACAGCAGTTGGTGCCGTCTCTTAGCACCCAGTGGGAATGTACTCGAACTTGATCATCACAGAGAGAGAAATGGGAGTGGGGTCGGGGAGAGAGAGAGAGAGAGAGAGAGAGAGAGAGATGGAGGGACAGCACCTTATGAGAGGGCTCTAAGTTAATCCATAAAATGGGTAAGAGCAAAGATCGGAAGTCTGTAGAGAGAGATCCTCTTCATTTTGTAATTGGTAACACCAGAAGAAACTGAATTAGAATTTCCCGTGCTCTTGGGGACTTTGCCTCCTTCAGCCGGGAGCCCTGGCTTTCCTTCCATTCTTGGTCACCTGAATCTCACTGTAAATCCCGAAATGGTGTGACTTTTTCTAATGTAGAGATTGGTCCATCAGATGTCACCGACGCCTCCCTGAGGAAAAATTTTAGGAAGAGGAAGGAAAAATCCTCTATTTTAACTCACCCCCAACTCCCAATCCTGAGTACTTGGGATTTTCTCCCCTCAGCCAGGAGCTTGCAAGATTCATGAATGTGCCTGAAGCCAGAGTGCAGGTCAGTAAACCAGAAAAAAACCATTTGGCTGGGAGCGGTTCTACAACAGGCTTCAGGACTTGGGCACCTCTGTCCTAGACCTTTTCACCTTCCCGGGTCTTGTTGCCTTTGCTAGTTTTGGGAAATAAGTGTTGAACTTCTGGGTCTCGGTGGGGGTGAGGGGGAATGGGAGAAAGAAAGCCCAGGCTAGGGAAATTGCCCATTTCCAGAGGGAATGCGATTTCCTAAAGGAATGGAAAAATCAGTATAGTATAGTATCCCTTGTATAAAATACACATATATGTTTGTATAAACTGTACGTATATATACTTTTAGATGTCACTGAATTAGACATAGAATACTTGTATTTATATAAATTTTTAAATATAGTGTAAGTAGAAATGTAACCAGAATTACAGAGCATATATATAGTATACGCACTATCTTTATAGGTAATAGTTATCTATATACAAACCTACCTACGTACTTATATCTAATACCAATATGTAAGATAGAAATACATCGAATGGAGTAAGTATGCATATCAATTGTATACTGGATGAAGTACATTAGTTCATAGAATAGATGCGTATATCTTTACCTAAGACAGAAGATATATTTGATATGTTGAACGTATATACAAGGAATATGCAGAATATCAGAAGTCTATTTTTTTAAGTATTTTCAGTAACAGATGAGTACTTACATATATATATATATATACATACATACACATATATATCAGTGTGACCTAATTGTTGTAGCTAATACAAAATATATTTATATAATTCACAGATAATTAATATAAGTATTATCCATGATACTATTATTATAGTCTTATGTAGTATGTAATTGCCATATACTAGAGCCAGTAGAGTGTTCTTTATTGTGTCAATTACAATTAATATTTATTATTAAGTGATACTAGTTCTTGATTGGTATGGTCATATGTTGATACAGAAATATCATTATATAGTAATATATAGTATATATATAGTAATGGTTTCCTACAACAGCATCATCATGTATTATTTAAGTATTATAGTATAAGGGTATATTTATGTAATTCATATATATTCCTGTATAATTACTCATGTGACTTGTAGATATTATATATATAATACATTTATCTGTACCCCATTTTATAATGGGTTTTATTTTGTAATATATATATGTTTATATATATAATATGGAATGTTATTTTATAATAATAGCTCCAGAAACATAGACATTTTATACACATCGAAAGAAAAGGATAGCCGCAAGCGCACCTACTCACGTACAGTTCCACTCCTGAGAGGGTTATCATGCGGGCCCCTCTTCATCATCGGGTCACGTCGGGAGGGAGTCTGAAGTGGAAATCATTCAAATTAATGCACTAAGGAGCTGAATTACACTAATTTTTTGAAAACAAGCATAATCTCGTTGCATAAGGAGCGAATTTACAAATATTTTGGCGTAGGCTTGAGGGAAGATTTCACACATATGACACAGCAGATAAGCAACTACCTTCTGTCCAGTGAAGCTGAGACTTAGGCGGAGGGTAGGGCGTCAAGTACAACCGCCTGGGGCTCCTGCTATGCTTTTCCCTCTTAATATTATGATTTTATTTCTCTAGGATTCAGACCAAAACAATTTTATTCTGTCAGTATACATTTTTTTTTAATTTTAAAAGTTCAGACATTTCTTTTTACTCTTAACTGTTTTTAGTGCAAGTGTCTAGGTCTGTTGCTGTTTTGTTTTTGTTTTTTTTTTTTAATATATATGATTACTTTTTTGCTGTTGTTTAAAGGTTTTATTTATTTGAGAGAGTGAGTGAGCACACCACCGGGCTAACCCAAGCCCACCAGCCTGGAGGGGCAGAGGGAGAAGCAGGCTTCCTGCTGAACAGGGAGCTGCCCCTCATGGGGCTGGATCCTGGGACTCTAGGATCTTGACCCAAGCTGAAGGCAGACGCTGAACCCAGTGAACCACTCAGGCGCCCCAATATAATACGATTTTTTGCTCTAGGATTCAGACGAAGGCAATTTCACTTTTCAACTGAAGAAAATATTTTGTTTTACTTAAAAAATCTTAAATTTCATTAATTTATTTTTAGAGCTGTTGCTTTTAAGTATTTGGCAAACAGGTGTGGAGAGTGGCGGGCCTACGTCTTCATTTTCTGGAACTCCTTCAGCCTGAGAGAGGAAAGATCCGTCAGCCTGAAAACCTTCTTAAATAGTAGATGGTGTATTATGGTGGACATGGGAGGGGGGAGGTGCCACCTTTGAAATCGGTCTCATAGAGCAAATAGACAGAAACAACACTTTCCAGCAAGGTCCCACCAAGCTAGCAAAGGTGGAGGCCTGTCCAGCCAGGTGGCTGCCGTGGGATGGGAGCACAGGGGGAAGCGGCAGACGAGGATGATGCCTTCGGGATAGGACTCACATTCTAATTTCTGAAACCACCAAGCAGGTTAGTGGACATTCCGGAGAGGAATGTCTGACACCTGAGATCTTGGTCTTCTTTTGTGGTCCTTTTACGAAGAGATTGTGTGGCATTTGTCACTAGTGGGGACTAGCCCTTAGGCTGGATTCTGGCATGTGCTGATTGGAAAGACTTTTTCATTGGCTCAGTGGGTGATGGCTACTTTGTGGGTCCATGGATCAGGGGGTGATTGAGGCCATCTCTCGCCTGAGTGGAATCAAAGGATAATTTGGGGGGAAAAGAGAGAAGTAAGAAGGGGAAAATGGAATAGAAAAGTCAGAGTGGGTGCATTTGCTTTGCTGCCCGCACAGAGCGTAATCTGTGATGGAGAGGGGCTGCGGACCAGAGGTAGGGAGGTCACACAGGCACCCTACAAAGCAGGCCCCTGGGACCAGCGGCTGGGCTCCCAGTCAGCTGTGCCCAGACCTGGAGACGCCCAGGCCTCTCTGCTCTGTGGAGCAGGCAAAGCAAGCTCAGAGGAACAGGTACCCTTAAGTTTGGGTGAGCTGATGTTCCCCAGCTTGGGCTGGCACCCTGCTCTCTCAGTCGGGTCTGAAGGGAAAAGGAGTCACAAGACGCAAGTGAGGAAAAACACATAATGTTCTCCTCTGTTTCCAAACTCTACAGCGCTTTGAATTTCCTTTTTTTTTTTTTAAGATTTTATTGATTGATTGATTGATTGAGAGAGCTAGAGCAAGAGAGCAGGGGTCCTGTCCAGGGTGCTGGAAGCGCAACCAGAGCAGAGGGAGCTGACAGGCTGCTGAGCCCAGGAAAGCCTGGAGGGTGGGGCAGGTGCATGAGGCCGAATGGGGCACAGTGAGGGCGGCATGCCTCTCTGCCCCCAGGCTGCTGGCTGGGCAAGGATATAAGAATTTCATCACTCTGGTCCTAGTTCATGTAAACAGGCATTGTCCCCAACATCTATAATATTCAGATAGTGTCCAGCTTCCTTCTGTCCCAGCAAGACCAGCCACAGGCTCTTGGGCCCTCCATGCCCAAAGCCTCGCTCACAATGCCCTCTTTTTCACTGGGAAGAGGTTTCAGAAGAGGAATGACCCTTCTGTCATCCTTAAAGGAAAGCTGTTGTTGCAAGACCCAGCACGTTCCTCTGGATTATTTGCTTAGTCTGTGTTGAAGATGGGCTTTTCAAAATGGGGGTTGTTCCCCTCAGCAGGGCCTTTGAACGATCTGAGCTTCCCCCAGAAGCAGGGGGACACCTGCCTAGTCACTAGGGAGTAGCGGCCACCGCACAGCTGTCGGTCGGCTGGGAGGACACAGGCATCCCAGGGGTAAAAGTCACAGCAGGGACAGAGAGCAGTTCCTCAGCTGCACCTGCTGCTGAGAATGGGGAGAAGTCACATGCAAGCTGGTAGGCCAGTCAAAGCAGGGAGCTGAGCCAGAGCCTGGCACATGGTGGGTGCCCTGTCGGGGGGAGCTGCAGGGGAGGGGCCCATGGCCCTACCTTGCCTAAGCTGTTTTAGGAAGGAGGAAATAGCTTCCCCCATGCAGTTGCAAAGCTTAAGGGCAGAGAGAGTAGCCCGCTGTGTTTTTTCATGGATGACGTTCAATGCTCAATGTACTAAAACGATCCCTCTTTCTCTCTGATTGAAGGTTTGGTTTAAGAATAGGAGGGCCAAGTGGAGGAGACATCAGAGGGCACTGAGGTTCAGAAACATGCCCCCCGTGGCCATGCCCCCCCCCGTCGTCGTTAACGTGGGTGGACCCTGCCGTGCCATCCTCATTCAGGAGCCGGAATACATGTGGGTTCTTCGCGAGCCAGTGCTGCTGGGGCCCCCCCCGCCGCCCATGCCACCCTTTCCTGTTGTCTTCTTGCCTCCTCCGCCCTGGCGTCCTCCGCCTTACCCGCCTTGCGGCTGCCCTCCCGTGGTCGCTCCCGGGTATCCCCCGTCCATGGTTTTCTTGTAAGCTCTTTTCCCACGCAATGGCCTCTGTGACCGTTTTTTCCCACGGGGCAACATTTGCAGCCGATTCCCGTTCTGTGGAGCTCACCCGAAAGAGCAGTTCACTAAATGCCCGCTAAATGTATTCGAGAGAAGTGCAAAGTCACGGACCCTCTATCTGGGGGCACTTGTTGTCTTTTCAATAAAGTTATGAATTCACTCTCTGTGTATCTGTTTTGTGTGCGCCGTGCGGTCAGTGCATGGGGTGGGCTGCTTTCACGCACCCGCGTGCCTGAGCCACCATCAGGAGGCCATGGCCATCTGAAGTTTCCCCAAGTGCCCTCGGCCGGCTTACAAGGACCCACCGTGTCCTCCAGCACCCCGTCTTCCCCCGCCCTCCACACCGCCCCGCCCCCGCCCCAGCCGAACGGCGCCGCCGTGCAAGACCGGGTGGCGTTAGCTTCTAAGGGAGAGAACAGTGTGCTTCCAGGCTGTGCTGAGCCCCAGTGGCGTTGAGGAGCTGAGGCCCACCCGGGATCTGGAAGGGACACTTCTAAGGGGCTACTCACGGGGCTCGCGGAGAAGCGGCCGCCGAGCGTGCTGCTGGAGCTCCGCAAGTGGTGTCCGCCGCCGGCCCTCTGGGTGGAGTAGACGCGGCGACCGCACTGGGCGGGAGGGTCCTGCGTCCTGCGTCCGCAAGGGTAGCACGAGAGGAGCCCCTTTCAAGGCCAGCACGGGGCTCTCTGTCCACCCTTTCTCCCCCCTCCCCAGAGGCCGAGGGCAGGCATCGCTCGGTCGCCAGCTCCCAGCCGCCCGGCCCCTTTCGGCGAGATGCTGCCGGTGGCCCGCGGTCCTTGGGTGCGGACGATGCAAGCCCGCGGCTATGCAAGGACGGCTTTTTGTCCGCTGGGACTCGGTCAGGGAGAGGGGCTCCTGCGGAACCGAGGGCGTGTACCTGTTGCCCGATCGGGTTATTTACACTGGCACACACCACCCTCCTTGTTGCCAGGACGACCCCTGCCCTGGGGACGAGTTTTGCCGGTGCACCCAAAATGTCTCCCCCGGTACCCCAGTTTTGCGTTGTGGCGCCGCTGCGGCTTCTGTGAGCGGAGGTGTCCGCGATCTCCCGCCTGGTCCCCCTCTCGTGCTAGCTGTGGTTCCGGGGTGTTGCCTCGGGATGGGGAAAGCGTAGCGTTTCTTCGAAGCCCCCATTCCCCCGGCGGGCGACGGTGTGGGCTCTGCGTAGCCGCCGCTGTGACTCACTTCTTTCCTCCCGGCAGAGACCTGTGTGGCCGCAGCCTTTAGCTGAGGACCCTGGACCCCATCCTTCATCTCCCTCTCAAGGTGTGTTCTCAGGAGCAGTGGAGCACCATCTTCTCGTTGGTGAAGATCATCTTCGTGTCGCTTTTTCCAGGACCTTTGCTGTAAATAGCGAATTTTTTTAACAGCATGAAATATTTTTACTACACTTGACTAGCAGTACATATCAGTAATTACAATAGTCAAATTTCTGTATCATATATATATATATAATATACACAATAAAATAATACCCTAACTTGAAAAAATTTGGATTCACTTTTCATGTCATCAAATACAAGGCTCGCATGAGAGTATAATGAGACTTAATAATCTGTCATGTGCCAAGGGACAAAGCTAAGCTGTAAATTAATATTTTTCAATATATCAAATCAGAACAACTTCCTTTTTGAGGCTGATAAGCCAAAGTCTATTGAGGATTAATGAGAAACTGAATATAAGCCAGTGGCTATGTAATTAAATAGGGAATTTGATAAAAAACCGATAGGCATTACTTTTTTCTACTTTTTGGTCAGTTTCAGTTAGCAAATCAATTGAAAATTTTTAACCATAACATTCATTTCATTGTTTATAGCTTCAAGAACCAGCTCTCCAGCCTGCCTTGCTAAGGTTACGGCATAATCCCTGCATTCCTGCCAAAGGTTAGCCATTTTCTCAAATTGGAGGTTTTCAGGCTCACTACGCTTTGTCTAGATCTGTACTCCAAATAGCTATTTTGAAACAGCTTATTGGTGTGTTGATAGAGGTTAACGTATTCTTTTTCTTCCTGTATTTTAATAGTGTCAGATGCTAGAGTTAAACTGGGTATTTTATTTTATTTATTTATTTATTTAAGGTTTTATTTATTTATTTGACAGACAGAGATCACAAGTAGGCAGAGAGGCAGGCAGAGAGAGAGAGGAGGAAGCAGGCTCGCCACGGAGCAGAGAGCCCAACTCGGGGCTCGATCCCAGGACCCCGGGATCTCGACCCGAGCTGAAGGCAGAGGCCCCAACCCACTGAGCCACCCAGGCACCCCTGAACTGGGTATTTTAAATTTAATTTTATTTTTAAAAATTATTCTCAAAGTATAGTTGATATACAATGTTATATTAGTTTCATGTGCACAATATAGAGATTGGGTAATTATAGATTCTGTGCAGAGAAATTGGCTATTTTCAATTGTAATATCTCTATTCATGTGTCCTCTTTCCTTGATTGTGTCATGACTATCCTAAGAGATTTAACTACCAGATGACCTCAGATGGAATGGTGACTTGATAAGGTCATGTTTTTATTGCTCATTAAAAATCTTGGGACGCCTGGGTGCCTCAGTAGGTTAAGCCTCTGCTTTCGGCTCAGGACATGATCTCAGGGTCCTGGGATTGAGTCCCACATCCGGCTCTCTGCTCAGCGGGGAGCCTGCTTTCCTCTCTCTCTCTCTCTCTCTCTGCCTACTTCTCTGCCTACTTGCCATCTCTCTCTTTGTCAAATACAAAAAAAAATCTTTAAAAGCCTCACTTACATCATCTGCATTAATTTTGGTATAAAAAGCTTAAGGCCAAAGTAATATATGGTTTTAGGCTCTACCTGATCTTGAAATCTGGATATTAGATCTTAATTTTCTACAGGGAAAAAAAATATCTACAAGCCTTCCACAATTCAAAATTTGAAACAAATTTTAGGAAAAATGAAAAGTATAAAAGGATTAATTATCAGTTTTTAGATGTAGCTCCTTTATACCCTAAGGCTTTTCGTCTCGATATTTATTCTGTTATTGCCAACTTCATCAATATGTACCCAAACTGAAACAATCTAGATTTAGTGGGAGTGGGATTGGATTGGGGGAACACAGTACCTATAAGAGTCTTAGGACACTCAAACTGATGTGTTGTCCCGATTCTTACTGCACTTGTGCCCTTTATCACAGTCTTTCCATACTGATTGTTTTTCCCTTATATCATTTTTTTCAATTGTGGTAAAATTCAAACATCATAAAATTATCCATTTTAATGTATACAATTCAGTGACATGTAATACATTCATAATGTTCTCCACGATCACCACCCTCTACTTTCAAAGCATATTTATCACTCAAAATGAAACCCCTCATTCATTTAGCAGTCACTCCCCATCCCTCCCTTGGCAACCGCTAATGTGCTTTCTGTCTCTATGGGTTTGCCTCTTCCGGATTTTTAATATTTATGGAATCATACAACATGTGGCCTTTGGTGTCTGTCTTCTCTCACTTAGCACCATGTTTTCCAGGTTCATCCACTTTGTAACAACCATTAGTACTTCATTCCTTTTTTGAATTGAATGATATTCCCTTATGTGAATATGCCACATTTTGTTGATCCATTTCTCAGTTGATGGAAATTTCGGTTATTTCTATCTTTTGGCTGTTTTGAATAGTGCTTCCATTTACATTTATGTACAATTATTTGTCTGAATACCCATTTTTTATTTTATTTTAATTTTTTTAAATATTTTATTTATTTATTTGACAGAGATCACAAGTAGTCAGAGAGACAGGCAGAGAGAGAGGAGGAAGCAGGCTCCCTGCTGAGCAGAGAGCCCGATGCGGGGCTCGATCCCAGGACCCTGAGATCATGACCCGAGCCGAAGGCAGAGGCTTAACCCACTGAGCCACCCAGGCGCCCCTGAATACCCATTTTTTAAAAATATTTTATTTATTTGACAGAGCACCAGTAGGGAGCAGGAGGGAGAGGGAGAGGGAGAAGCAGACTCCCTGCTGAGCAGGGAGCCTGCCTCGGGGCTCTGTCGGAGGACTCTGGGATAATGACCTGAGCTTGAGGCAGATTCTTAACCGACTGAGCCACCCACATGCCCCTGAATACCCATTTTCAGTTCTTTCGGGTATATACATATTAGTAGAACTCCTGGATCATAGGGTAATTCTCTGTTTAATTTTTTGAAGAACTGCCACATACAGCAACTGCATCATTTTACATTCCCATTAGTAATGTGTGAGTGTTCCAGTCTCTTTGCATCCTCACCAACACTTATTTTATTCCATTTTTTTAAGTAATCTCTAAACCCAACATGTGGCTCAAACCCCAAGATCAAGAGTTGCACATTCCTGCAAATGAGCCAGCCCTTCCATTTTTTTTTTACAACCATTCTAATGCGTATGAGGTATTATCTTGTGGTTTTGATTTGCATTTCCCTAAGAACTAAAGATACTGAGTATCTTTTCATGCTTGTTGGCCATTTGGACATATTCTTGGGGAAAAAATCTAATCATTTGCCTATTTTTAATTTGGTAGTTTATCTTTTCATTGCTGAGTTGTAAGGGTTCTTTAAGTATTCTAGAAACTAACATCTTACCAGATTACATGATTTGTAAATATTTTATCTCATTGTGTCGGTTGTCTTTTCAGGTTTTTTTTTAAGATTTTATTTATTTATTTGAGAGAGAGTGAGAGAGAGAGAGAGCATGAGAGGGGAGAAGGTCAAAGGGAGAAGTAGGCTCCCAGCTCCTTGGAGCTGGGAGCCCTATGTGGGACTTTATCCTGGGACCCCATGACCATGACCCCAGCTGAAGGCAGTTGCTTAACCAACTGAGCCACCCAGATGCCCATCTTTTCAGTTCTTTCTTTTTTTTTTAAATTTATTTATTTGACAGACAGAGATCACAAGTAGGCAGAGAGGCAGGCAGAAAGAGAGAGAGAGGAGGAAGCAGGCTCCCCGCAGAGCAGAGAGCCCGATGTGGGACTCGATCCCAGGACCCTGAGATCATGACCTGTGCCAAAGGCAGAGGCTTAACCCACTGAGCCACCCAGGCGCCCTCTTTTCAGTTTCTTAATAGTGTCCTTTGATGCACAAAAAGTTTTTGATTTTGAGGAAATCCGATTTATGTAATTTTTCTTTTGTTGCTTATGCTTTGGTGTCATACTGAAGAATTCATTGCCAAATCCAAGATCATGAGTTTGTCCCTTTTTCCTCCTGAAGAGAAGTTGTTTTATAATTTTATAACTCTCTCTCTCTATATATATATATATATAAGTTTTATGTAACTATATATGAGAATTTTATAATCTTAATACTAATTTAAGTATTAATATATATAACTTAATTAAGTATTAAGTATAATTCTTAATCTTAATTCTTATTTAAGTATTTTTTTTCCTATTTGAGTTAAATTTTGTATATGATTTAAGGTATTTTTCCAACTTGATTCTTTTGCATATAGATATCTAGTTGGCCATCATTTCCTGAACAGACAATTATTTCCCAATTGAATGGACTTGGCACCCTTATCCAAAATCAACTGACCATAGATCTATGGGTTGATTTCTGGTTTCTCACTTCTATTCCATCGATCTGTATGTCGATAGGCATAAGATGTCTATATACATAAGATGTACTTATGCCAGTACAATATTGTTTTGATTACTGTAGCCTTATTTATTTATTTGTCTGTTTGTATATTTATTTATTTATTTATTTTAAAAGATTTTTTTTAAAATTTATCTGACACAGAGAGACACAGCGAGAGAGGCACGGCAGGGGGAGTGGGAGAGGGAGAAGCAGGCTTCCTGCTGAGCAGGGAGTCTGATGGGGGGTTCAATCTCAGGACCCTGGGTCCTACAACTTTTATTTTCTTTTTAAAGGTTGTTTTGGCTATTTAGATTCCCTTGTAATTCCATATGATTTTTAGAATTCTTTTTCCTTGTATTTTTTTTTTGAAAACCAGACATTCTGAATGTTAGAATGTGACAACTTGGAAATCACGTTTTCTCCCCTCTCCTAAGCGTTGTTCCTATTTGGTTAAACAGAGTAGAAATACCATACAATCCAGGTTTGCCTATTTAGTGACTTTCTAAGCTATTTTTGTAATATATGTATTCATTTTTTTAAACTTCAGTATAAAAAAGTGAAAAATAAATAAAAATAAAATAAAAGAATAAAACTTCAGGGCACCTGTGTAGCTCAGTTGGTAAATGTCTGCCTTCAGCTCAGGTCATGATCCCAGGGTCCTGGGATGGAGCCTCACAGGGAACTCCCCCCTCAGTGGGAGGCCTGCTTCTCCCTCTCCCTCTGCCTGCCGCTCCCCTTGCTCGTGCTCTGCCGTGCTCTCTCTCTCTTTCTCTCCAATAAATAAAATCTTTAAAAAAAGCAAATTCAGGGGCGCCTGGGTGGCTCAGGGGGTCAAGGCCTCTGCCTTCGGCTCAAGTCATAACCCGGGATCCTGGGATCAAGGCCCGCATCAGGCTCTCTGCTCGGCAGGGAGCCTGCTTCCCTTCCTCTCTCTCTGCCTGCCTCTCTGCCTACTTGTGATCTCTGTCTATCAAATAAATAAACCTTAAAAAAAATTTAAAAAGCAAATTCAAAGCGTTGTAGAGTTTGGAAACAGAGGAGAACATTATGTGTTTTTCCTCACTTGCGTCTTGTGACTCCTTTTCCCTTCAGACCCGACTGAGAGAGCAGGGTGCCAGCCCAAGCTGGGGAACATCAGCTCACCCAAACTTAAGGGTGCCTGTTCCTCTGAGCTTGCTTTGCCTGCTCCACAGAGCAGAGAGGCCTGGGCGTCTCCAGGTCTGGGCACAGCTGACTGGGAGCCCAGCCCCTGGTCCCGGGGGCCTGCTTTGTAGGGTGCCTGTGTGACCTCCCTACCTCTGGTCCGCAGCCCCTCTCCATCACAGATTACGCTCTGTGCGGGCAGCAAAGCAAATGCACCCACTCTGACTTTTCTTTTTCTCTTTCTTTTCTTACTATTTTTTAAAAGATTTTTTAAATTTATTGTCAAGACACACACACACAGAGAATGAGAGTCCACACATGCAATTGGGGAGTGAGTAGAGGGAGAGAAAAAGTCTGAAGCAGGCTCCCCGCTGATGGAGGAGGCCCATGTGGGGCTCCATCCCAGGACCCTGAGATCACGATCTGAGCCAAAATCAAGAGTTGGCTGCTTAACTGACTCAGCCACCCGGGAAGCCCTTTTCTTACTCTTTTTGTTTCATTTGTTATTTTCAAATTATCTTTTTAGGATAATTGAGGCTTTTCTATGATCTCAGTCAATCACCCCTTGATCTTATGGAGGCACAAATTAGCCATCACTGACTGAGCCTATGAAAAAGTATTTCGAATGACCACAGGGAAGGATCCAGCCTGAGGTTAAAGTCATCTCCAGCTAGTGACAAATTCCATACAATGTCTTCATAATAGGACCACAAAAAGGAAGATAAAAATCTGAGATGTTAGAAATGTCTCAATAGAACATTGACTAAAGTATTTGGTAGGTAAAGAATTTTGAATGTGTGATATCCCTGAGACATAATTAATTCTCACCTAACATTTCCACCTTTGTGAGGTGGGTGGGACTTTGAAATTGTTTTTGTAGTCTGTTTCTTCTAATCTTCAAGGTACTCTTCACAGTCTTAAGAATTAAATTGACATGAGACAGATTAACAGGAGAATCAAAATTGCATATACAAGGAGAACCCACATAAGCATGAGAGATTCCAAAGACTGTCAGGGGAAATTAGGTATAAATGTCTTTCTGCACTGAGGAGGAGTTAGGAGTCTGGGGCTTCGAAGGGAAGGAGGACAATTCACAGGAAGACTAGAAAGAGTAAATGTCTGTTAACAGATCTTTAAGGGTCATAGAGAAACAATGGAACAAAGAGAAAAATTCTAACAGACTTTGCTAACTTCCTCCCTATCCACTGGAGTTCGTTCATACTATAATGTCATTGTCTATGGTGATCACTCCCTTCCTGGATCTGGTTCTCTAAATTCTTTTACGCAGTTAGTGGGAAGGTCTTCCCCCCTGCCCCCCCTACCCGGCTCTAAATTCCAAATATTCTGTTCTATGTTTTTTTTCCTAAAGTTTTTAAATTTTACATTTAAGTCCATGATGCATTTTGAGTTGATTGTTGCTTAAGATATGAGGTCTAGTTCAAGGTCAGTTTTTTACCTATGGATGTCCAATTGCTCCAGCATCATTTGTTTAAAAGTCTATCTTTCCTGGATACCTGGGTGGCTTAGTCAGTTAAGCGTCGGCCTTTGGCTCAGTTCATGATCTTGGGGTCCTGGAATCCAGTCCCTTGTGGGGCTCCTTGCTCATCAGGGAGCCTGCTTCTCCCTCTGCCTGCTGCTCCCCTTTCTTCTCCTCACTCTTTCTCTCTCTGACAAATAAATGAATTATATATATATATATATATTTTTTTTTAAAGATTTTATTTATTTGAGAGAGAGCATGAGAGGGGAGAAGCAGACTCCCCGTGGAGCCGGGAGCCTGATGCAGGACTCAATCCCGGGGCTCTGGGATCATGACCTGAGCCGAAGGCAGCCGCCTAACCAACTGAGCCTCCCAGGCACCCTAAAATATATTTTTTAAGTCTGTCTTTCTGGGGCTCCTGGGTGGCTCAGTCATTAAGTGTCTGCTTTTGGCTCAGGTCATGATCCCAGAGTCCTGGGATCGATTCCCTGCTCAACGGGAAGCCAGCTTCTCCCACTCCCACTCCCTCCACTTGTGTTCCCTCTCTCTCTGTGTCTCTCTCTGTCGAATAAATAAATAAAATCTTAAAAAATAATAATATTAATAATCTAAGTTTCCACATTAGGAACCTAGAGAAAGAAGAACAAATTAAATCCAAGTAAGCAGGGGCACCTGGGTGGTGAAGCCTCTGCCTTCCGCTCACGTCGTGATCTCAGGGTCCTGGGATCGAGCCCCAATACGGGTTCTCTGCTCAGTGGGGAGCCTGCTTCCTCCTCTCTCTCTCTGCCTGCCTCTCTGCCTACATGTGACCTCTGTCAAATAAATAAATAAAATCTTTATAAAAAAAGTCTATCTTTCCTCCACTGAATTGCTTTTGCAGCTTTGACAAAAACATGTGAGCATATTTGTGTGAGTCTGTGTTTGGGCTCTCAGTTCTGTTCTATTGATCTATGTTTCTTCCCTTCTGCCAGTACCACACTTTCTAAATTTCATTCAGCATATAATAAAACTTAACATCTGATAGAATAATTCCACCCCTTTTCATTCCCCCTCCCCACATTCTTTTAGCTCTGGGGTGCCTGGCTGGCTTAGTTGGTAGAATATGCAACTCTTGATCTCAGGGTCATGAGTTCAAGCCCCACATTAGGCAAGGAGCCTACTTAAGAAATTCTTTTAGCTCTTCTAGGTCAATTGATTATCCACACAAATTTTATTCTTTTAAAGATTTTATTTATTTGTCAGAGAGAGGGGGGAGAGTAAAGCAGGGGGAGCAGCAGGCAGAGGGAGAAGTAGGCTCCCCGCTGAGCAAGGAGCCCCACACAGGACTCAATTCCAGGACCCCAAGATCATGACCTGAGCCGAAGGCAGACGCTTAACCAACTGAGCCACCCGGGTGCCCCACCATATAAACTTTAGAATGTGCTAGCCTATGTCTGCAACAAACATTGCTGGGATTTTTATAGGACTTGCATTAAATAAACAGATCAACTTAGGGGAATTTGGTGATTACTGTTTTACTTTCATTAGTTATTCATTCCTTCATTCATTCCCTGACCATTGTGGAAACTCTGTGTTTAGTAGTCTGGGTTTTCTATTATTTTCCTCTAAACCATGTTATGGGTTGTTCTAGCAAGTAGTTCCGTTTTTGTTTTTTTTTTTAAGATTTTTATTTATTTATTTATTTATTTGACAGACAGAGATCACAAGTAGGCAGAGGCAGGCGGGGGGTGGGGGGAAGCAGGCTCCCTGCCGAGCAGAGAGCCCGATGCGGGGCTCGATCCCAGGACCCTGAGATCATGACCTGAGCCGAAGGCAGAGGCTTAACCCACTGAGCCACCCAGGCGTCCCTCTAGCAAGTAGTTTTATTACTGACAGATTTTATCCTTTTTTAGTACATGTCTGTTTCAGTTTTCCCTTTCTTTTTAGGGAGAATCTCTTGGTCCATGTATGCACTCTTTCATCCCAAAATGCGGCCTTTCTGTGGTTTCCCTGGGAACCATGATGTCTTGTCTGGAGCCCCTAACTTGGGTTGAATAAACTCCTGTGTCTGTCTCCATGGCAGTGGACACCGTTGGACTCTTGGTGCCTATCTTTTAACCTTCCAGTTGTCGCTTTGCCCCTGCGCTCTTTGGATTTGAAGCCCACACACGTACAATTTTAGAGTTTAGAGTCTTTAAAGAATCCGAGAGAAGTTTATATGCAGATTTGAGGACTTCCCATGGAATCTCCCTTTCCTAGTTTATCCTCGACATTTACAGCCAATCTAGCACCCCTGAACGCTGCAGCTTCTGCTCACTTTCTGTGACCACGAGCTGTACAGCCTGGGGGTTACTGCAGGGCGACAAACCTGCTAGATGTGGATGTTTCCCTTCTTCCGACGGCCTGATCCCCTTCAGTTTCTCCCTCTCTTAGGTCACTCGTCAAGGCCTGCAGTTTTTCATTTTTGCTAGAATTTATCATTGTTTTTGGCAAACGGGTTAGTTGGCTATAACTTATTTTGGCAAGCGGGTTAGTTGGATATAACCCAGTCCACCATTATCCCCTTTTTTCTTTTTTTATTCCTTGTTACTTTTAAATCATCAGATTTTTAAAGAAGTTGTCCTATGGGAGGTATATTTTTTATACATTTACTTAAAAAAATTTTCTAATCACAGTTGTTCTGCTGAAAAATATTTTAAATCTCCAGTGGAAGGGCCTTTCTGTGCGGGCAGGTGGTAGCTCAGTCATTAGGCGTCCGCCTTCGGCTCGGGTCATGATCCCGGGGTCCTGGGATCGAGTCCCGCATCAGGCTCCCTGTCGGAGGAGACCTGGTTCTCCCTCTCCCACCCCCCCTGCTTGTGTTCTGTCTCTCACTGTCTCTATCTCTGTGTCAAATAAATGAATTTAAAAATCTTAAAAAAATAAAAATAAATCTTCAGTGGAAAATCCTCCATATTTCCTTTCCAAATTAAACTGATCAGACCGCTTCAAAGGAAGAAAGGATCAAATGCTTCATTTTTTTTAAGATTTTATTTATTTACTTGAGAAAGAGAGAGCATAAGTAGGGAGAGCGGCAGGAGGGGAGAACCAGGCTCTGAGCAGGGAGCCCCATGGGAGGCTCCACCCCAGGACCCCGGGATCATGACCTGAGTGGAAGGCAGAGGCTAAACTGACGGAGTCACCCAGGCGCCCCAAGGATCAAATGCTTCATGCTTTGATTGCTTAAACTTGAGGAATGTGAGCTTTCCCTCTGATAGTCAGACTCTTTGGGGGGCTTGTAACAGGTATAAGAATGATAGCAGTATTTGTACCTTTCTATTTCTAATAATTATTGCGGAGTATCTAGATGGATGGGCTTGTAGACAATCAGAAACACTTCATTACCAATCCACAGTTCTTCCTCCTCCCTAAAAATGCATTTTATTATTTTTAAAATTAATTTATTATTTTTAAAGATTTTGTTTATTTATTTGAGAGAGAGAGAGAGCACAGAGTAAGAGGGAGAGGGAGAAGCAGATTTCCCACTGAGCAGAGAGCCCAAAGATGCAGGGCTCCATCCCAGGACTCTGAGATCATGACCCGAGCCAAAAGCAAGCTCGCAAAAAGAAAGGCTAGAACATTCCTAAGGATGGTGGGATTTTAGCAGGTTTACAAGGTAAATAAATGGCCAGCATTACAAAATAGCACTTGCCCTGCCGAGGACTGCTGATTTCAGGGTCAGCAGAGATGGGTTCTGACTTGCTGAACCCTAAAGTGAGACACAAGCAGAGTTCCTGCTGGACAGAGAAGAGATTAAGGCCTGGCTCCAGGCCTGGGAATGTCCTGGTGAACCGCTAAAATGGAGTCCTGGAGAAGCAGGTTCCTGTGGGGAAGTGGAATTGGGAAGTGAGCTTCCAGACGGGTAAGCGGTTACATGATTGCAGGTGGTCACTGAAGGGCACTCTGGTTTGGGGCAATTGAGGCAGTGAACTTGGTCATCCATGATCTGATTTCCAAAGCAGCCTTTCAGATGGGCCCTGCAGCATCCATGTGTACAGTTCAAGAAACACCTGCCTTCGCTGTTGAGCTTGACCCAGAAACTGCTATGACATGGGTACACTCTTGCATTAAAGTACTTTTTCTTCTGATTCTGATCAAAATCCAAGACTACTTGGATCAGATTCAACAAGCTTGCTGTCTGCAGCCCACATCCTCGAGATGGGTTAATTTGGTTTTTTATAGCATGTAAGCAAAGGACAGCCACACTTGGTTGGCTCTTGAAGTGACCCAGTTTTACATATCGAAGCACCGAAATTGGCCCAGAAGCTGAAGGATTTCCTTGTGTGATAGCATCAGGGGGAGAACTGGAATACTGGTGACCGTTGTATGCTGGGATGTGTGACCTTGACAAACCAGAAAAAAAAGCCTCTTCATTTTAATGTTCATTTCAACAGCTATTTAGGCTCTGGGCACTGTTCTAGGTTCTGGGAATATATCGTCAAACAGAAGGCACAGAAACCTCCGACTGGACGGAGCCTGCTTCTACTGGTGGGGACACAGGGGGTAAGCCAAGTAAATAAGGTATGACGAGGTGATAACAGCCAAAGCCAAAAAAAAAAAAAATGGAGCAGGGACATGGTGTAAAATGTTTCCAGGAGAAGGGTAAAAGATGAAATTTTTGAGTTTAGGCCAGAAGAAAGTGAGAGAACAAGCCTTTACGGGTATCTGGGGTGGGGGGCGCTGTGCAGGGCTTTCCTGGCAGAAGGAAGAGCTAGGTAATTTCAACCCCTGAGCACAGCATGTCCATCATGAGTGACAAATGATGAACCCTATAAGCCACCTCCGTGTTGTTTCCATGGCACGTATCTTTGATCAGTCAATGAGCGCTTTCCCACAGTCCCCAGATCTAGACTCAGAAGCCTCCCCAACTTAGCGTGTATGAATTGACCACTGCAGCCGTAACAAATGACCACAGACTTTGTCCCTTAACCCAAGTTTCTCATCTCCTGGTTCTGTAGGTCAGCAGTCTAGGTAATAGGTAGCTTCGCTGGATCCCGTTTACAATGCGGCAGGGCTGAAATCGAGATAGAAGCAGGGCTGTATTTCTTTCTGGAGGCTTTGGGGATGAGTTCACTACTAAGCTCATTCAGGTTTTTAGTGAAATTCCATTCCTTGTTTGGGGACCGAGGACCTCATTTCCTTGTTGTCTGTCGGCTGGGAGGCAGTTTTTTGCTTCTAGAAACTTCCTTCTCGTGCTTTTTGTGTACTCTTCCTTTCGCAAAAGCTGGTGGAGTCCCTCTCACAATCGGAATCTCTCCCAGTTGTTCCTTTGGCCTCACGTCTGTTGCCTCTAGGCAGGTGAAGTTTTCTGCTTTTAAAGCTGCTGTGTGATTAGATGGGCCCCACCCAGCTAACCCAGGATAATCTCCCTCTGTTAAGGTCCATAACCTTAATTATATCTGCCAAGTCCTTTAAAAAAAATTTTTTTATGACTTATTTATTTAAGAGAGAGCATGAACGGGGAGGAGGATGGTGGAGGGAGAGGAGAGAGAATCTCAAACAGACTCCCCGCTGAGCACAGAGACCAAGTAGGGTCGGAGTGGCAGAGATGCAGGGAGAGGGAGAGTGAGAAGCAGGCTCTCCACTGAGCAGGGAGCCTGATGCGGGACTCGATCTCAGGACCCTGGGATCATGACCTGACCCGAAGGCAGCCGTTTAACCAACTGAGCCAGCCAGACGCCCCTCAAAGTGCTTTCATAACTGTTAATTTCATATTGATTGTTCTCAACATCACACCCATTCAAAGTCAAATGGCTTGTAAGACTAAACTGCACACAAACGTGCGCGCGCATACACACACACACACACACACACACACACACACACTTTTCTAATTTTGTCCTCAGACCCGCTTATCCTGGGATACAGCACCCTGATGTGAAGCCCTGGAAATGTAGACATTTTTCTACTAATCTGAGTAGGTAAATCTTTTGCTGCATAAAAGAAGAATCTTGGGGCGCCTGGGTGGCTCAATCCTTCAGTGGCTGCCTTCGACTGAGGTCATAATCCCAGGGTCCTGGGACCAAGCCCCAAGTCAGGCTTCTTGCTCAGCAGGAAGCCTGCTTCTCCCTTTCCAGCTTCCGTGCTTATGTTCCCCCCACCTCTCTCTCTGCCAAATAAATAAATAAAATCTTAAAAATAAAAAAAGAAGAATCTTAACATTTTCAATAGAGATATAATGATGTTTGCTTCAGATTTTATTGTCCCTTGTGTTTATGACAATTTAACCTAGTGATAAGTCCCTAACTACTTAACTGAGGAAATTTTCATTATACTTAATCATTTCATGACATGCCTCAGACCTTGTGATAGAGTGCAGGGCATGGCACCAGGTGTTGATTGGGATTTTAAAAAAATCATTTACTAGTTTAAATTGCACATTGAAAATAAAATTTTCAATTTTTTTTTATTTTTCAAAGATTTTATTTACTTATTTATTTGACAGAGAGAGAGATAGAGAGGGAACACAAGCAGGGGGAGTGGGAAGGGGAGAAGCAGGCTTCCCGCAGAGCAGGGAGCCATGACCCCAGGGATCATGACCTGAGCCAAAGGCAGACGCTTAATGACTGAGCCACCCAGGCGCCTCAGCAATTTTCAATTTTGGCATGAACATGTAACTACTATAATCCACTTGGAGCATCTGTGTTTAGTTTGTACCTATTACTTATCAGAAGGTTTGCTAGTTATTTATGGGGGGCCTGGGTGGCTCAGTTGGTTAAGTGCCTGCCTTCCGCTCAGGTTATGATCTCAGGGTCCTGGGATCAAGCCCTACATCGGGCTCCCTGTCATAGGGAATCTGCTTCTCCCTCTCACTCTCCCTCTGTTTACTCTGTCGCTCTCTCAAATAAATAAATAAATGAATGTTTAAAAAAAGAAGGTTTGCTAATTATTTAGCTGAGGAGTGCCTGCCAAGTATTTTGTTTTACTAGCCTCACTATTAAACATGAAATAAAAAGGTATTTGTCATGCTTCCTGTCTATCTCAGTTGTTCATGACAAAAGGGAATGGTTGTACTGGATCTCTTTGGAGAAGTGAGTTTCTCTTTGGTTTTATTTTTTTATTTTTAAAAAAGATATTTATTTATTTATTTATTTATTTATTTATTTGGCAGACAGAGATCACAAGTAGGCAGAGAGGGAGGCCCGGGGGGGGGGGGAGGGCGGAAGCAGGCTCCCCGCTGAGCAGAGAGCCCGATGCCGAACTCAATCCCAGGACCCTAAGATCATGACCTGAGCCGAAGGCAGAGGCTTTAACCCACTGAGCCACCCAGGCACCCCTCTTTTTGGTTTTATAGTTCCGATGTTTTTCATTTCTATCCTTCATTTCATTTCATATCCTTTCATTTCTATCCAGAAATTGGTGGGCATAACAAGATGAGATGACAGGTACTAGCTATATGCGATATTTCTGCAGGATTTGCTTGGGTTCTCTGTCGAGACCAAACCCTCAGAAGCATTTTAGTGATCCTGCCTCTGCCTGTTTTAACCAGTATCGTCTATAGACTTTCCCAGGTACAAGAGTAACTTTGTCGGGGTGTGTAATTTGCAGAACATAAATCTGGTGCTTAACTAAGTCCTCAAATTTATTTAGAAATCCCCTTAAATGTGTTACAAGTATTAGCAATATTTTATATAATTTTCTTGGAAAATGAATTTTATGAAGGGAGCATATACCATGTCTAGAAATACTTATTTTTATATCCTTTCCTTGCCCAGTTTTATTTTATTTTATTTTTACTTATTTTATTTATTTGAGAGAGAGACCTAGATTTCGAGAGAGAGCACAAGTGGGGAGAAGAGGGAGAAGCAGGCTCCCCGCTGAGCAGGGAGCCCGACATGGGGCTCGATCCTAGGACCCTGAGATCATGACCTCAGCCAAAGGCAGACGCTTAAAAGACTGCGCCACCCAGGGGCTCCTTTCCTGGTTTATTTTTATTGTCAAATCATTTCAGATACTCAGGAAAAAGGAAGAAATACTAGGATAATGACACTGGCACATCTTTCACCTACATTTTTTAAAAACTTAAATGTCATATTTGTTTTCTCTCTGTGTCTCCTGAACCTTGAGAAAATAAGTCAGTTGTTTAGATACTTACAACTCTAAATATTTCCATTAGACATCTTCTTCAAAAAGGGTATGTTCCTTCATAAACACAATGCTATTGCCACATCTAAAAACAACAGCAATGTCATATAGACCTAGCCTGTATTCTAATTTCCCCAGTTGTCTCAACTGTCTTTTATAGCTATTTTCAGAATAAGTATCTAGGTCATGCATTGCACTTACGTTGTGTTTAGATGTTATGTCTCTTCAGAGTCTTTTACTCTATGACACATCTATCTCCCACCTTTCTTCCTTATGACATTGGCTTTCTGAAAAGTTGTCTTGTAGATTGTCCCACCTTCCGGATTACTCTGTTTGATTATGGTGTCATTTAATTTGTCCCCATATTTCCTGTATTTCCCATCAACTGCAGGGTACTCTATCAATGTAATTGAATCAATTCAGGTTAAAAATTTTGACAAGATTACTTCATAAATGTTAATGTTGTTTCTCCTTTATAAACTGGTAGTTTTTTAGAAATATTTTTATATTTTTTGTTTTTTGAAGATTAGAGACCATGACAGTCAACAATGCCTAGCTAGAGTTTATTAACAATAACGTAATTTTTTCCCAGTATCCATTTTTTAAAAAATCAAGCGTAGTTGACACACAATGCTATGTTAGTTTCAGGTGTACAACATAGTGATTCCATGACTCTATACATTATGCAATGCTCACCACGGTAAGTGCAGTCACCATCTCAGCTGGTATTCTTCTATTTTTTAAATTAGTTTTTAAAGATTTATTTATTTATGAGTAGGTTAAGCATCTGCCTTCAACTTAGGTCATGATCTCCAGGTCCTGGGATGGAGCCCCTGGGCTTCCTGCTCAGCAGGGGTCTGCTTCTCTCTCTCTCTCTCTCTCTAAATAAATCTTTTTTTAAAAAAAGGATTTATTTCTGGGGCACCTGGTGGCTCAGTGGGTTAAAGCCTCTGCCTTCGGCTAAGGTCATGATCTCAGGGTCCTGAGATGGAGACCCGCATCTCTGCTCAGCAGGGAGCCTGCTTCCCTTCCTCTCTCTCTGCCTGCCTCTCTGCCTACTTGGGATCTCTCTCTGTCAAATAAATAAATAAAATCTTTTTAAAAAGGATTTATTTCTTTATTTGAGAGAAAGAGAGAGCACAGGTGGGAGGGGCCAAGGGAGAAGAGATAATCTCAAGCAGACTGTGTGTTCAGCATGGAGCCCAACATGGGGCTCCATCTCATGACCCGGAGGTATGAACTGAGCCACCCAGGTGCCCCCATTATTTTATATTCTTTATTTTGATTATTCTCTCTGATGGCTGAGTCCCATATTTGTTAATAGAAGTTCTTTTAAACTACTTGTGATCCCTTCTGGCATGGCCTTACTAGTCTCTGAGCAGGTACTTATTTTCTGGAGCAAAGATTTCCTGAACAACTCTTACTTTTCCTGTCCCAGACCTAAGATCAGCCCTTTTACCAAGGAACCCTGATTCCTTAATGAGAAATAGCATCTCGAAACCAAGATCTTGGCAGAAATAAATTATTTTAGAACATGTCAGCACTCGCATTTATTGTTTTAAGTTTCTTTTTTTAAATCTTTATACCCAATGTGGGGCTCAGACTCTCACCCGGGAGATCAAGAGTTTGCATGGTCTTGCGACCTTGGCAGCCAGGCGCTCCAGTAGTCCTAGTTCAAAGGTATGTGAAACCAAATCACACAGTGCCTCCTACAGCACTGCAATTGTAACACAGTTATTCTTCATTCACTCAAGCTTTTTGCTTCCTTGGCCATGTGTTCCAAATCTATGATTTAGAGTACTGGCAGTAAATAAAATACCTAATCAATGTGGCATGTGCCGGATCTTGAAGGTACTAGAGAGATCAGTAATCCTGTTTTTTAAATGACAGCTCCCATTTTAAGGCTGAAACCTGGAGAAAACAGCTTAATATAATTTTATAAGCTTTCTGTTTGTAGCTTATTTTGGTAGGAATTACGATTTGGCCCATGTTACATCTCATTCTTGGGACAGAGAAGTGAGGAAGGACAACATCTCTTGTTCTTTAAACGTCTTATCTATATTCTGTAACTATTCCCAGCCTACAGATGACAAAACTGAGTGTTAGAGAGGGTAGGTGATTTGTTCAAGGTCCCTGTGCCTGCAGGTGATAGAGCTGAATCTTCACGTGGTTGTCTGTCTGACATCAAGTCCCTGCTCCAAACTGCCGTGCTTTGGTGACACTGGGTGTATTAACAGTGTATGGAGTAACAGTGTATGTGTATGGAACCTCTGCAACATTACCTGTTGGGGGACGGGCACGATATAAGAGAGTTTGAGCCAACAAGCCCTGCCATGAAGTTCTGGAAGTCCAGTGTGGGGGACAGCATACATTTTTAGGCAGTATAATAGGAAGCCGATCTTTTTATTTTTTAAAGATATTCTTTCTTTATTTGACGGAGAAAAAGACAGCAAGAGAGGGAACACAAGCAGGGGAGTGGGAGAGGCAGGCTCCTTGCTGATTGGGGAGCCCAATGCAGGGCTTAGATCCCAGGACCCTGGGATCATGACCTGAGCCAAAGGCGGATGCTTAACAACTGAGCCACCCAGGCGGCCTGAATGTATCATCTCTTAAATTGACTAATATCCCTGACCCGTCACTGCACTCACTGTGTACAACAGGTATCTGTGAGATGTTGCCCTCGTTGTAATCTCTCCTCCTCGAGCCAGAGGAGTTGCCTGGATCTGAGAAGGGCTGTTCTGAATAACTTTCAGGCCAGCTTATACACAGCAAAGCTGAATTCACATCCGTGTAGTAGAGTCGAAAAGAAACAAAGCTATGCAGAGGAGTCATCTGGAAAGGAGAGACTGTAGGGTTTTAGAGAAAGAAGTTACTCTATTTTGTCTATTACTCTATTTTGTCTAGGTGTGAAAAAAAATTTTTTAAAAGATTTTATTTATTTATTTGACAGACAGAGATCACAAGTAGGCAGAGAGGCAGGCAGAGAGAGACAGAGGAAGGGAAGCAGGCTCCCTGCCGAGCAGAGAGCCCGATGCGGGGCCCGATCCCAGGACCCTGAGATCATGACCTGAGCCAAAGGCAGAGGCTTAACCCACTGAGCCACCAGGCACCCCCTAGGTGTGAAAAATTTTTACAAATTTTTTTTACAGATAAAATTTTACAGACAAATATTTTGTCCAATAGTCTATTTTATCTAGGTGTAAAAAAAAAAGGCATCATGTTGTATGATCTTCCTGGTTGTTCGAAAGTCCCTATGTTCTTTTTTTTTTAAGATTTTATTTATTTATTTGACAGACAGAGATCGCAAGTAGGCAAAAAGGGAGGCAGAGAGAGGAGGAAGCAGTCTTCCTGCTGAGCAGAGAGCCTGATGCGGGGCTTGATCCCAGGACCCTGAGATCATGACCTGAGCCAAAGGCAGAGGCTTTAACCCATTGAGCCGTTCTTGACAGCATCTGGATTATATTATATATAAAGGTTATATTAAAACTGAGTTAACCCTGGCTGCTCAAGATATGGACATAAAATGGTTTTCCTTCATCTTTTGCAGAGTACACAAAGTATAAACTTGTGGAAAGTTAAGAGCACTATTTTCTCACTCTTTCCATAAAGAAGGTGTAAGAATGTGGTTTATGTTTTCA
Organism: Lontra canadensis; assembly: GCF_010015895.1. Taxonomy (NCBI): domain Eukaryota; kingdom Metazoa; phylum Chordata; class Mammalia; order Carnivora; family Mustelidae; genus Lontra; species Lontra canadensis. Next base: position 452,701 of record NW_022631075.1, on the reverse strand, counting down.
CTAGGTCCTACTGCTTAAAATATTTGTATTCTGACATTATATTTTAATAGAATATAAATTGAACAAATTATAAGATTTAGAAATTGAACACAAGAGAATATTAATTATTGTAACATACTCCGCAGACTCTAAAAGTCAAATACTCAATATTTATTTCTTCCTTCCAAGTCTTACTTAAGCAGGGGGGTCTAGGGTTAAATTTACAGTCCCTTCTATCTTCGAGTAACACCACATTTCAAGACATTAAGTCAAAACGCTCTCTGTTAGGGGGCGTCTGGGTGGCTCAGTCAGTGAGGTGTCTGACTTGACCTCAAGTTGTAATCTCCAGGTCCTGGGATCAAGCCCATGGCAGGCTCCCTGCTCAGGTGGAGTCTACTTGCCCCTCTCCATCTGCCCCCCACCTCGTGCGCACATGTGCGCAGCCTCTCTCTCTCTCAAATAAATAAATTAAATCTTAAAAAAAAAAAAAAAACTAGGGGCGCCTGGGTGGCTCAGTGGGTTAAGCCTCTGTCTTCAGCTCAGGTCATGATCTCAGGGTCCTGGGATCGAGCCCTGATTCCGGCTCTCTGCTCAACAGGGAGCCTGCTTCCTCCTCTCTCTGCCTGCCTCTCTGCCTACTTGTGATCTCTCTCTCTCTTTCTCTCTCTGTCAAATAAATAAATAAAATCTTTGAAAAAAAAAACTATCTGTTTTGGAATCCTCTGGGAGTACTCTTTACAACCAGAATGGAAAGGTGGAGTGCTATGAATTGTTTTATTATTTTCTATCAAGACCAGATTCCATTGCCTCCATATTAATCACATTCCTTCCGTTTTTAATGTCTGCCTAATTCTCGTGGAGACATGGGTTTACTCTGGCTGACTAGCTTCTGCTTTGCCTGTACTTTGTTTTCTCAGAGTCACTTATATGTTTTATGGGTCACCTAATACATATCAATAATGGAATCCATTGATTTTGAGCCGAATATAGCATCTACATGGAGGTATAGGTTCAGGAGAATGACGCAGAATCCCTGTCCCTTTCCTGAGCGATCCAGTTTACATTTCAAGGGGACTTTTCTTTGCTACTGCCCTATCACCCAGCTAGTCCTTTATCTAGTCCTACTTTCTTTGACTAAGGACAATTTTAATGTCAACTCCAGCAACCTAGGTTGATGGAAGAATTGTGCTGAAATGAAAGAAAGCTTAACACCTCCCACGCTGAACCAGAATTTAAAAAAAATTTTTTTTAAAGACTTATTTATTTGTTTGAAAGAAAGAGAGAAAGGTAGGACAACTGTGCTCGGGGGGAAGGGCAGAGGGAGAGAGAGAATCTCTAGCAGACTCCCCACTGAGCTTAGAGCCACATGCAGGCACCGTCTCATAACCCTGAGATCATGACCTGAGCCAAATTCAAGAGTCAGACGTTTAACCTATTGAGCTACCCAGGCAGCCTTGAACCAGAATTTTTAAATAAACTGCCCTTTGGGGCACCTGGGTGGATGAGTTGGTTTAAGCATTTGCCTTCGGTTCAGGTCATGATCCCAGGGTCTTGGGATCAAGTCCTGTATCAGGGTCCCTACTGAGCAGGGAGTTTGCTTCTCCCTCTGTTCCCCCCCCACCCCTCTCCCTCTCTCTCTCTCTTGCAAAAATAAATAAAATCTTTTAAAAAAACAAATAAGGGCACCTGGGTGCCTCTGTCATTAAGTGTCTGCCTTCAGCTCAGATCATGATCCCAGCATCCTGGGATCGAGCCCCATATCGGGCTCCCTGCTCAGCAGGGAGCTTGTTTCTCCCTCTCCAGCTCCCCTGTGCTGTGTTCTCTCTCTTGCTATCTCTCTGTCATAAATAAAATCTTTAAAAAAATAAGTAAACTGCCCTTTGTAACTAATTCCACCTCTCTTTTCTGCGTTAGTACACACTTGGACATAGCTCAATTCATATTTGCATTTAGTTCAAAACTTAACTTGATATGCTTCTTTTTTTTTAAAGATCTTATTTATTTATTTGTCAGAGAGAGAGAGAGAGAGCACAAGCAGAGGGAGCAGCAGGCACAGGAAGAAGCAGGCTCCCTGCTGAGCAAGGAAACCGATTGCAGAACTCCATCCCAGGACCCTGGGATCATGACCTGAGCTGAAGGCAGGCACTTAACCGACTGAGCCACCCAGGCGCCCCTAACTTTATGTGCTTCTTAAGGCATTTTGTAATGTTTCATAGGAACTGTGCTTATTGCCTTCTCGCCATACTGGTCTTCCAGGGAATTATTTTGGCTTCATAGCTAGATCCTTGCTTCTTGGTTTTTATTTCTTTTTAAACTTAGGGCTTACTGAATAGCTTGACAGCAAAAGTGAAGACATTTTTTGCAATAGAGGGCTGAGAAATTCAGCTACCTGATGACTTTTTCCCTAACCGGTCTTGGAAAATTGAGGAACTGATGTATTATTTCAATGGTTAATAAGAATTTTTGGCTGAGTTTACTGTGGTTTCTACATTCTAGCTTCAACTATTTATCTGTAGTTATTATAGTTTAACTAGTTGCCCAGTGCTAAGTAATCTATAGTACAAAACCTATGACCATAAGGATAAGAATCAGGATTGTGAGAAATGGTTTTTCAAACAAATATCCTGGTATCTTTACTATCCCTAGTAAACTAGTTACCTAGGTGCAACAGCAATTTATAGTGCTAAATAAATAAACAATGGCAAGAATAAATGAATAAGTAACAGTAAGAATGAGCGACTGGATGGATAGATAAATATAAATAAAATAGTAAGAATTGGGGTGCCTGGGTGGCACAGTCAGTTAAGCTACTGACTCTTGGTTTCTGCTCAGGTCACGATCTCGGGGTGGTGAGATTTAGCCCCACCTTGGGCTCTGTGCTCTGTCCCTCCTGCTCATGCTCTCTCTAAAATAAATAAATCAGTTTTTAAAAAAAATAGTAAGAATTAGGGGCACCTGGGTGGCTCAGTCATTGATTGCCTTCAGCTCAGGTCATGATCCTGGAGTAGTAGGATCATGGCCCAGAGTTGGATTCCTTACTCAGCGGGGAGTCTGCTTCTCCCTCTGCTCCTCCCCCTGGCTTGTGCCCCCCCCCAAATAAATAAATGTTTTTAAAAAACAGAATAGTAAGAATTAATACATACTAGTGATAAGAATGTTTTTTCAGGGGCAGCCGCGTGCCTCAGTTGTTGAGCATCTGCCTTCAGCTCAGGTCATGATCCCAAGGTCCTGGGATCGAGCCCTAAATCAGGCTCCCTGCTTCTCCCTCTCCTACTTCCCCTGCTTGTATTCCCTCTCTCGCTGTCTCTCTCTCTCTCTGTCAAATAAATGAATAAAATCTTATTTTTTTAAGGAACGTTTTTCAACTTCCTGCTTCAGTTATTCTTCTCAGTATATATCTAGCTACCTCTTAGTAAATAGTTTCTACTATTATCAATAATACTAACTCAATGTTATCAAAAGAAATAAAAATTAGATTTGAGAATAATGTCTTGATTAACTTCCTGGTCTCAAATATTTATTCTGGTTATTTTTACTTAACTCTATACGACTAATTACCTAGGTACCACTAGACAACCATAGTACTCACTCATTATTCCACTGGTAATAAGAACTTAAATTTGAAGAAAATGTTTTTTAGGTTATTGGATTCTACCAGTTTTTCTACTTATCTTCACTTATTTCTAATTCACTAGTTGCCCTGATAATCTGGCTATCTGTAGTAGTAACTCATTACCCCGAAGAGAAATAAGAAGAAACAGTTGAGTAGAATATGTTTTCAAATTTCTGGATTCAACTAATTATTTTAATTATCACGAACTATAGTTTACTTATTCCATAGGTGTCATGAGTTATCAAAGTACTAATGCATTATGCCAACAAGAAATATGATTAGAGTTGAGAAGAATGCTTTTTTGCTTCTTGGCTTAATCTAGTCATTCTAGTTATCTCCAGTTATTCCTAGATACCTAGTTTTTTAGGTGATAGTCCTATAGTCTCAGTTCTGGGCTCTACAGTTCTAAGACAGTGTTCCAGCAAGGAATTAGAACAAAGCATTATAGAGCTGTGTTTTTCAGATCTCAGGCTTCAAATATTTGTTCTAATTATATCCAGTTACCTCTCCGTAACTTATAAAATAAGTACACCAGCTATCTATAGTACTAACTCATTATTATACCAAAGGATAAGAACTTCAAGTAGTGAGCCATGAATTTGCAATTTCTCATTTTAATTATTTATTTTAATTTAATATAATTTTTTAATTTTTGTTTTTTAAAGGTTTCATTTCTTCATTTGAGAGAGAGACAGTGAGCAAGAGCGAGCACAACTAGGGTGAAGGGCAGAGAGAGAAGCAGACTCCCCACTGAGCAGGGAGCCCAAAACAGGACCCCAGGATCATGACCTGAGTCAAAAGCAGACACTTAATCAACTGAACCATCCACGTGCCCCAATATAATTTTTGTAAAGTACACTCTACCCTCAACATCGGTCTTTTTTTTTTTTAAAGGTTTTATTTATTTATTTATTTGACACAGAGAGAGAGAGAGAAAGAGAAAGAGATCACAAGTAGGCAGAAAGGCAGGCAGAGTTGGGGGGAAGCAGGCTCCCCGCTGAGCAGAGAGCCCAATGTGGGGCTCGATCCCAGGACCCTGAGATCATGACCTGAGCCGAAGGCAGAGGCTTAACCCACTGAGCCACCCAGGCGCCCCTCAACATGGTTCTTGAACTCACTACCCGAAGATCAAGAATCGCATGCTCTACCAAGTGAGCCAGCCAGGCACTCCCAATTTCTGCTTTTAAATCTTTCCTTTGGTAATTTCCCATTAACTTTATTTTGTCACCTACCTAGGTACCACTATAGATATTTGATCTAGAGTACACATTCATTTTCTTTTTTAAGAAGTAAGGATTTAGAATTGTGAAGGATGTGTTTTCTTGCTTCTGGGCTTCTCTGTTTTCTAGTTATCTTTAGTTGTCTCCAGTTTGGTAGTTACCTAGGTACAGCTTACATAGAACTAACTGATTATGCTAACAAGAAAGAGGTGAGTTTTAACAAGAATGTGTTTTCACTCATTGACTTCATCTACATATCTCTCTAATTATCTCCAATTAACTATTTTCCTGGGTAAAAGTAGTGATGTGTAGTACTAACTCATTATTCATACTCTAGATAAGAACATAGTATTGAGAAGAATTATTATCAAATTCTTGGATTCAATCACTTTTCTTCAGTATCCTGGTTTTGACTTATTATTCGGAATATCATCATTTACCCCTAGATTACAAAAGATTAAGGTACCACTAGAAATATAGGGCACTGACGTGTAAAGAGAGTTTAGAGTTGCGAAGAACTTGATTTTCAGCTTCCTACCTTCAACTAGTTATTCTGATTCTCTCTGGTTGTCTCTAATTAAGTATTTACAAGGTACAATGGAAATCTGCAGAAGTAATTCATTTTTCCGAGAGGAGAATTTGTAGTTGGTAAGGTTGTGTTTTGCACACCCACAGATTTAATTATTCTTTTTTTAAAAAACGATTTTTTAAAAGATTTTATTTATTGAGTTGTCAGAGAGAGAGAGAGAGTGCGCAGAAGCAGGCAGAGTGGCAGGCAGAGGCAGAGAGAGAAGCAGGCTCCCCGCCAAGGAGCCCGATGCTGGACTCCATCCCAGGACCTTAGGATCATGACCTGAGCCAAAGCCAGTGGCTTAACCCACTGAGCCATTCAGCCATTCAGTAAATAAATATTTATTTATTGAGAGAGAGAGAGCGTGCTCGAGAGCAAGACCAGGGGGAAGGGGCAGAGAGAGAGGGAGAGAAGAGAGAATCCTCAAGGAGACTCCCTGCTGATCCGGGAGCCTTATGCAGAACTCGATCCCAGGACCCTGAGATCGTGACCTGAGCTTAAATCAAGTTGGCCGCTTAACCGAACCGACTGAGCCACGCAGGCGCCCCTTAACTAGTTATTGTTATCTCTAGATACCCATGGTTTACACTATATAGTTACATATTACTAATTATTACTAGCAATAACTCATTCTTCCTTTAAAAAAAAGATTTTAGAGATGAGATGTGTTTTTCAGCATCTGGGCTTCAAGAAGTTTTCCAGTTGCATCTAGTTATCTCTAATTAAATTTTACCTGACACTCCATGCCTTACTCATTTATTTACAATTTACCTACCTTTCCAATATCTTATTTCAAGAAGAAATAAGTTGCACTTCAGAAAAATCTGCTTTTCAGCATCCTGATTTCAATTACTTTTCCAGTTTTTTTCCAGTTGTCTTTAGATAAAGTTATCCAGTTACCACTAATTATATTACTACTGCATTTCAATGAGAAAAGAGAAATTGAGAAATATGTTTCTCAGCTCCCTGCCTTCACATCCTCATTCAGAGAGTGTATAATTCTCTATATAAACCCAACACGATAATTCTAGTTAATTATAGTACTACTTCCCCGTTCTAAAAAGTTATGAAAATTTAGATGTGAGAAGAATGTTTTCTTTCAACATCATCAATATACCAGTGCATCTTGTTATATCTAGATACCTCTGATAAAATAGATACCTAGGTATGATTAATCTCCTATTGGACTAATGTACTAATTCAATAACACAGAAGAATTTAGATGTGAGGATAATATATTTTCCAGTTCTCAGTCTCCTATCACAATCGCCTTATATCTCTGCTTAACTTGTTACCTAGATACCATTAACTATCTCTTGTATTAATACTCATCATTCAAACGAGATAGGAAGCTAGTGTTGAGAAGAGTGATTTTACAATTTCCTGAATTCACCAAGTTTTTTAGTCACCTCTGGTTAACTCTAGCAAAGTAGGTGCTGAAGCATTACTAGTTATCTCCAGTACTAATATTTTATTCCAACAGGAAATACGAATTTGGGTTTAGAAGATGATGTTTTTTCTGGCTTGATGACTTCAATTTACATTATACAAATGAGCCAAAAATAGCTTCAGTCTATTGACCCCTAGGTTGTCTTATTTCTTTACTGCCAGCCGAGACCCATTACCTCAAGAGCCTGCTGGAGCCAAACTTAAATTTTTATGCATCCAATTGCTTTAAACCTATCTGAAATAACCATGACCATATATATGTTTAAAATAAGCTCTATACCCAACGTGGGGCTCAAACTCATTACCCTGATGTCAAGAGTCGCTCGCTCTACTCGCTGAGCCAGCCAGCCCACCCCCTCCCTTCCACGCGACAACCACGTTTTTAGCCATTTAGAGCCTGGCTGCTTTACATACCCCATGACAGTGGGCCCAACACAGAGATAGAGAAAGTCCTGGGCCATAAAGACCACAAGCCACTGCGGTCCTTTGGTGGTTTTTGACCCAGACTCTCTCCAAGGTGCTGCTAAATTACATCACCAAGACCGTAAGTCCCTCTCCACTGACTCCCTTCTCCCGCAGGAGTTAACTTGCCTTCCCCCGACAGCCCCCTTCCAAATGGTGGCAACCAGAAGCCTTAGCCTCCACACATAAACCTTGGCCACACACAAAACTATCAATACAAAACAAAACAAAACAAAACAAAACAAAACAAAACGCCTCACCCCAATAAATCCTGTGTATCCTATTGCCATCTTGTGGTCATATAGTTTTCTTTCATCAGCCCAGAAATCTCTTGAACATTTGTAACTCATTTTTTTCTGGTTTACCTAGATCTCACTGGATGCTACACAATCAACTCATTTTTTTCTAAGTTTTTTTTCTTTTTCTTTTTTAGTAATCTCTACACTCAGCATGGGGCTCGAACTCACAACCCTGAGATCAAGCGGCCCATGCTCGTCTGACTGAGACAGCTAGGTGCCCCCAGTTAGCTCATTTTTAGAGCAAGGAATAAGAATTTAGATACGAGGGGCACCTGGCTGGCTCAGTCGGTGGAGCAACTATCTGACTGATCCCAGAGTCGTGAGTTCAAGCCCCATGTTGGGTGTGGGCCCTACTTAAAAAAAAAAAAAGAATTTAGACATGAAATGAAATGATTGTGGTTATTTCTTAAAAGACTACTTATTTATTTGACAGAGCACGCAAGCAGGGGGAGTGAGAGGGAGAAGGAGAAGGAGGCTCCCCGCAGAGCAGGAGGGATCATGACCCAAGCTGAAGGCAGACGCTTAACTGACTGAGCCACCCAGGTGCCGCATTGTGGTTTTTAGACATGAAATGATTATGGTTTGGACAAGTTATTCTAGTTATCACTAGTTATCTATTGTCCTTTCAACATGAAATATAAAGTTAGAAAAACAAGAAATATAAGATTAGAGTAAGAAGGAAATATTTTCCAATTCAAGGCTTCAACTCTTTATACTAATATTCTTTAGGTAATCAGTTACCTAAGTACATTATGCATCTGCATTATTAATTCATTAATCCCCCATAAGAAAAAAGGAATTTAAAGTCCAGGTGAGGGCTGCCTGGGTGACTCTGTCAGTTGAATGTCTGCCTTTGGCTTGGGTCATGATCCCTGGGCCCTGGGATCGAGTCCCACATCTGGCTCCCTGCTTGTGGGAGCCTGCCTGTCCCTCTCCCTGCTCGTGCTCTCTCTCTCTCTGTCAAATAAATAAATAAAACATTTTAAAAATAAAAATTATAAAGTCCAGGGGCGCCTGGGTGGCTCAGTGGGTTAAGCCTCTGCCTTCGGCTCGGGTAGTGGTCTCAGGGTCCTGGGATCGAGTCCCAAATCGGGCTCTCTGCTCAGCGGGAAGCCTGCTTCCCCCGTCTCTCTCTCTGCCTGCTTCTCTGCTTGTGATCTCTCTTTCTCTGTCTTAAGAAAAAATTATAAAGTCCAGAAGATCCTACATTAAAGCTCCTAAGTTCAACTACTTATTCTAGATATCTCTCCCTACTTCTAAGTAACTAGACAGGTAGTGCCAATATCCATAGTACAGAATCATTATTCCAGCAAGAATTAAGACTAATAGGGGCACCTGGGTGGCTCAGTCAGTTAAGCATCTGCCTCGGGCTTCCTGCTCAGCAGGGAGTCTGTTTCTCCCTCTCCTGCTGCTCCCCCTGCCTGTGCTCTCTCTCTCTCTCTCAAGTAAACAAATAAATAAAATCTTTTTAAAAAGAATTAAGACTAGTATTATTTTATTGGTATAAAATACAGATAAAGCTAATTTACCATCTTAACCATTTTTATGGGTGCAGTTTGGAGATATTAAGTCCGTTCACATTGTTGTCCAACTATCACCACCATCCATATCCAGAACTTTTTCATCTTCTCAGACTGAAACTCCACAGCCATTAAACAATAGCTCCCCAGTACCACTTCTCCAAGCCCCTGGGAACTACCATTCTATTTTCTTTCTTCCTTTCTTCCTCTCTTTCTTTCTTTTTAAGTAAATGACTTTTTAAAAAGATTTTATTTATTTATTTATTTATTTGACAGAGAGATACAGCAAGAGAAGGAACACAAGCAGGGGGAGTGGGAGAGGGAGAAGCAGGCTATCCACTGAGCAGGGAGCCTGATTCGGGGCCTGATCGCAGAACCCTGGGATCATGACCTGAGCTGAAGGCAGACACTTAATGACTGAGCAACCCAGGCACACCCCTCCTTTTTAAAAAAGATTTTATTTACTTACTTGAGGGAGTGAGAGAGAGAGCAAGCACAAGCCAGGATGGGGGCACAGAGGGAGAAGCAGACCCACTGAGGAGGGAGCCTGCTGGATCCTGGGACTCCAGGGTCATTACCTGAGCTGAAGGCAACTCCTAACCCACTGAGCCACCCAGGTGCCCCTACCTTCTGTTTCTATAAATTGAACTACTCCAGGTATCACAAATGAATGGAATCATACAATATTTGTCTTTTTGTGTCTGGCTTATTTCACTTAGCTAGATGCCTTCAAGTTTCATCCATGTTGTAGCGTGTATCAGAATTTCATTCCTCTTTAAGGTGGAATAATATTTTATTGTATGTATATACCACATTTTACTTCCCCATTCACCCATCAATGGACATTTGAGTTGTTTCTGTCTTAGCTATTGTGAATAATGCTGCTCTGAACATGTGTATACATATATCTGTTTAAGTCCCTGCTCTCAGTTTTTTGGGGTATATATCCAGAAGTGGAATTGCTGGCTTATACGATAACTCTAAGTTTTTGAGGACCCGTCATACCATTTTCCACAGTGACTACACCATTTACATCCCCACCAGTAATGCATGGGATTCCAATTTCTCCACATCCTTACTAACTCTTCTTATTTTCTGTTTTGTTGATAACAGCCGTCCTGCTGGGTGTGAAATGGTATCTCATTGTGTGTGTGTGTGTGTGTGTGTGTGTGTTTAAGATTTTATTTATTTATCTCAGAGAGAGAGGGCGCATGTGTGTGCAAACGGAGGGAGGGAGAGGGACAAGAAGACTCCACGCTGAGCAGGAGCGTGGAGACGGCTTGATCCACGACCCTGCGATTTCAACCTGAGCTGAAATCAAGAGTCAGATGCTCAACCGACTGAACCATCCAGGCACCCCTCATTGTGGTTCTGCTTAAGACTAATATATAAGAAAAATATGTTTTTAGCCTTCTGGCTTCAAATATTTATTCTGCTTTTATATGATTAATTCTATTTAAATCTTTTCACGTAACTACCATTACCTACATTACTCACTGAATATCCAAAAAATGAGAATTGAGGCGCGCCTGGGTGGCTCAGCCTGTTAGGTGTCTGCCTTCAGATCAGGTCATGATTGAGCCCCACATGGGGCTCCCCGCTCAGCGGGGAGCCTGCTTCTCCCTCTGCCTGCTGCTCCCCCAGCTTGTGCTCTCTCTCTCTCTCATTCTGTCATAAATAAAAAAGTAAATTCTTCTTAAAAAAATAAGAATTGAGAAGAGTGTTTTCCAGTGTCCTAGATTCAAAGTGCTATAAGATACCTGGTAAACTTGTTACCTGGTACTACTAGTTATCTATATTACTAATGCATGAGTTCGATGAGAATTAAGAATTTTGGGTGGAGAAGATAGTGGTTTCCACATTCTGGATACCATTATTTATCTGCAGTTGTCTGTAATTAGCTAGTTATGTGGGGACCAGTGAGTGGTTAACCACAGTACTAAATCTTTCTTTATTCCCACAAGAGATAAGAATTAGTGTGCTGAAGAATGGTTTTTCATCTTCTAGATTTATATAAATTCCTGGTTTCTCTAGCTATTAATAGTAAACAAATTACCTAGGCAGCAGTTGTTATCTATAGTCTAACTTATTATTGCAACAGATATTAATATTTAGTGTGAAACAATGGGTTTTCAGTTTCATGACTTCAAAGTATTCTTCTAGGAATATCTAACTATCCTTAATTAAATAAATAAATAGGTGCCACATTAAATAAATAAGTAAATAAATGTCACTATTTATGGATAATACTAACTGATTTTTTTTTAAAGTAAACTCTACCCCCAACATGGGGCTTGAACTCACAATCCCAAGATCAAGAGTCACACACTCCACCGATTCAGCCCCAATACTAACTCAGTATTATCACAAGAAATAAAATGTACATTTGAGAATCATGTTTTCCTCAACACCCTTGTCTCAAGTATTTATTCCAGTTATTGCAAGTCACTTTCATTTAATTACCTAGGTAAATAACCGTATCATTCCCTAATTTTTCCACAAGTAATCTGAATTTTTTTTTAATTTTGTTTTGTTTCTTTACATAATCTCTACACCCAACATGGGGGGTTCTAGGTTCTGGATGTCTACAAGTTTTTCTTCCTTATCTCTGCTTATTTCTAGATATCTAGTGCCCTAGGAACACTTAGTTAACTGCAGTATTACGTGTTCATTTCAACAAGAAATAAGAAGGTAGAGGTGAGAAGAATATGGTTTTCAGCTTCCTGGATTCAGCTATTTATTCTACCTAGTACAGTCATCTTTAGTTCACTCATTCCTTAGGAATCCTGAATTATCTATGATATTAACTCATTATGCCATCAAGAAACATGATTTCAGAGTTCAGAAGAATGAGTTTTGACTTCCTGGCTTATGCTGGTCAATATTCTAAGTTTTCTCTAGATATCTAGGGTTTTTTTGTTTTGTTTTGTTTTGCTTTGTTTTGTTTAGGTATCAACCCTTATCTAGAGTTTCAAAGAAAATTCAAACAAGGAATAAAAACCCAGTATTGTAAGACCGGTTTTCAGCTTACAGGTCTCAAATACTTGTTCTAATTACCTCATGTTTATTCTAGTGAACTAATGAAATGGGTATCACTGGAGATCTATGCTACTAACTCCTTTTTTAAAGAAGAGATTAGAAGTTGGAGTGGTGAAGAATGATTTTTTTTTAAATTAAGTAAGCTCTGTGTCCAACATGGGGCTTGAACTCACGACTCTGAGATCAGGAGCACTTGGGGCACGTGGGTGGCTCAGTCAGTTAAGCATTTGACTTCAGCTCAGGTCATGATCTCGGGGTCCTGGAATGGAGCCCTCTGTCAGGCTCTCCACTCAGTGAGGAGTCTGCTTGTCCCTCTTCCTCTCCCTCCGCCCCTCCCCCTGCTTGTGCTCTCTCTGTCTCTCTCTCTTTATTTAAAAAAAATATATTTTATTTATTTGCAAGAGAGGGAATGCATGAGCAGGGGCAAGAGCAGAAACAGAACTGCTGCTGAGCAGGAAGCCCGATGCGGGACTCCATGCAGGACTCCATTTGGGACTCAATCCTGCAACCCTAGGATCATGACCTGAGCCAAAGGCAGACGCTTAACCAACTGTGCCCCCCAGGCACCAAATAAATAAAATCTTAAAAAAGAAAAAGAGTTGCATGCTCTACCAATAGTACCAATGGTACCATGCTCAGCCAGGTGCCCCCAAAGAATGATTTTTAAACATCATAGCTTCAAATATTTATTTTCTTGGTTATTTCATGTTAACTCTACTTACTTACTATGGACCTAGGTACCACTTAATGTCTATAGTACAAATTCATTGTTTGAACAAAAGTAAGAATTTAGATTTGTGAAAGATGGGCTTTTCAGCTTCTGGTCTTCTCTGGTTTTTTTGTTTGTTTTTGTTTTTGTTTTCTCCAATTGTTTCTAGTTCAGTAGTTACTCAGATACTACTAGTTATACAGAACTAATTTATTATGCTAACAGATATAAAAACTTAGTTCTGGGGCGCCTGGGTGGCGCAGCGGGTTAAGCATCTGGCTCTTGATCTCAGCTCAGGTCATGATCTCAGGGTCGTGAGTTCAAGTCCTGTGTCCTGTCACATCCTGTCAGTCTCCACACTTGGGAGGGGATGGGAAGAGTTTGCTTGAGATTCTCTCCCTCTACCTCTGCCCCTCCACCCCCACTCACGTGTGCTCTCCCGCTCAAATAAATAAATTAATCTTTGAAGAAAAAGGGGATGCCTGGGTGGCTCAGTTGGTTAAGTAACTCCCTTGGGCTCAGGTCATGATCCCAGGGTCCTGGGATTAAGTCCTACATGGGGCTCCTTGCTCAGTAGGGACCCTGCTTCTCCCCCTGCCTGCCACTCCCTCTGCTTCTGCTCTCTCTCTCTCTGACATGTAAATAAATCTTTCTTTTTAAAGTTAGGGTTTTTAAAAAAAATTTTTTAAAGATTTTATTTATTTGACAGAGACACAGCGAGAGAGGGAATACAAGCAGGGGGAGAGGGAGAGGGAGAAGCAGGCTTCTCACGGAGCAGGGAGCCCCACATGGGGCTCAATCCCAGGATCCTGGGATCATGACCTGAACCAAAGGCAGACGCTTAACCGACTGAGCCACCCAGGCGCCCTTTAAAGTTAGTTCTGAGAAGAATGTGTTGTCCATTCTCTGGCTTCACCTACAGATCTCTAGTTATCTCCAACTAGCTGGTTTCCCAGGTATCAATAGTAGACAAGAATGTAGTGTTGAGAAGGGTTATCTGGCTTCCTAAATTCAACCACTTTTCTTCAGCATCCTGGTTTCAGCTCATTATTCTGGATATCACCATTTATGCCTTGGTTACTAATGACTGAGGTACCACTAGATACCCATGGTACTAATTCATTAGTTAATCAAGGAAAGAGAATTGTGAGTTGAAAAATGATCCCATCTCTGATTATCTCTTATTAACTACAAAAGTACAATAGCATACAGCATAATAGCGAATGTCACGGAGCTTATCCTCTGTGTGAGGGATGGTATTCAGAGATAGGTTCCAATCCCAGCTGGGACATTTCCTGAATGAGCAACTGTAAGCAGGTTATTTAATATCTCCGTGCCCAATAACATCACCTGTAAAGTGAAGATAATAGCAGCTCTAAGTCCATAGGGTTCAGAGAATTAAACACAGATAAATCTTTTAGACCATTCCTGGAACACAGTCTGAACCAGCTAAGTGTGAGCTATTGTTATTAACTCAATTAATCCTCACAACAACCCTGCAAGGTAGGTACTATTATTACTCAACTTTACAGACAAGGAAACTGAGGCATAGGAAGAAAAAGAAACCACCAGGTTAGCTAGCTAGCAAAAGCAAAGCAAAGCTGGTATACAGATGCCAGCAGTCTGACTCCAAGGGTCTCTGCCCTCGTAAATTTGGTACAGCAAACCCACAATTCCTACCTGTGTTTACTTAGATAAGGCTCAATTAAGCACGGGAGGTTTTCAGGAATCGATCAACTTAACCGAAAGTTTTAAGTAAATACTACCTTGGCCGATGCCTAGACAGGCAACGCTCACCAACGGGGCACGTAAATGACTGAAGTTTAGAAAGCACTAGAGGAAACTGTGGAAATCTCAAATGCGAGAGACTACACCACTCAAATAAATTATAATGAATGTTCTAGCCAGGCTAACGCACACCGCGATCTTAACCACGGTAGCTCCCTCACGTTGTAACTGATCCCAAGTCAAAACTGATCACAGGCTATCTAGCCAAGAGAGGGGGAGGCCAGCGGAATCTAGCAAGAGCCAGCCTGAGGAGGCTGGATTAGTTAGGGGGAGGCTGTGTGAATGAAATCGCTTGACAGATTTTTCAAAGTGAATTCAACCACTTGCTATCACCAAATAACTGGTTTTTCTACTCACCCTCCAGGAACAAGAGGCACTGAGAATGTATCAGTATTTGTCATGCACAGTAGGTGATAATTATTAGTAATGATAATAATAAGATGAGGTGAATAGGGCCTGCCCATACTTTTAGGGGCCTACGAAAATGGCTTATTTTATTAAATGGGTCTGATGCCAAGGGACTTTGTGAAGGTAAAAGTAGGATAAATCATGTGCATTGTCAAACATGGGGCCCATTATTAGAAGCTATACTAACACGTTCCCACCTGCAAAACATTTCTTTTGGGGAGAGGAATCTAAATTAAGTTTATTCATAGGAGAGCTTGATGGTGTTTAATTCCAGAGACAGAGCTCTGATTGCTGGGGCTTGATGAAAATTAAAGAGAAATCATAGGGACACAATTAAAAGGATGACTTTTTATCATTTTCAAAATTCTATGAATTCTTTACCCATCCTTGAGAAATGGGTAAAATTGAAAACCATCAAAATAATTGAACTTCTTAAAAATTGGATTTTATGAATGAAAGGTGTTTATGAGAAGTCGATAACTCTGGATCTTATCATCCAACAGGGCAGCACTGATTAGTTAATATGTTCCTTGAGGGACTAGGATGCTAGCGTCTTTCTGATACGGATCATTACATGATTGCTGATCTTTCACCAGGGTGTAAGTTAGCTTTCCTTCACACCAGGTCCAGCAAGTTATTGGGCACTGGGTATATACATCTATATTTTTTCTAACCCTAGCCAGAGGGAAGTAACAGGGAGCGCGCGGGCTGTCATTTAGCGGTATTCACCACTATGCAAAACATCTCTTTAAGGGAGAAGCAGAGCGTTCCATCTGCCCTGGCCCTTTTTTATTTGATATTTATCAGTGGAAAGCAAAAACCCTGGAAGATAGTTCTAGACAAAGGAAGATGGACGAAGACGAAGACAACGAGGAGGAACAGGACGAGCGGGAGGAGAATAAAAAAGTGGGAAGTAACCCAAGTCCCCAGCAGCCGCCCAGCCCAGAAACACGCGCGCTTTTGCAGAGAACCTGCGGCGGAAGGCGCGGTAGCCGAGCTCAGCATGCAGAGGTCCTAAGCCCCCACAGTCGCGTGCAGCGTACAGCGTAAGAATTTTTGGATGCACGAACAGTGGGCAGGGTCCTACACTTGTACTCTCTATGTGAGTTCCTTACTACGAATCTGGAGTATTTGTTCCCTTCCCAAGAGAGGGGTTTGGGTTTCTTAGAGCGTGCATCCGAGCACCCACAGTGCTCTGCAAACCCAGCCTCAAGCTCCCGCTCCCAAACACCCCCGGGGGAGCTTGGTGGGCTTTGTTTTCAGCGCGTTATGGCAAAAACCCAGAGCAAGCAAGCAGCCCCCGAGCTAATTGTTTCGTCCGAATCACTAGCCCGGTTCGTGGACTCTGGGGGCGAACGGAACCCAACCAGAGAGTCGCATCCATTAGTTACTGACTTGTCGGAGGAGAGAGGCGTGCTCTGAGCCCACACGGCGAGGGGGATACCGTCGCTTCGGTGCCGGGGCTGCCAGGGCCCCCCGCGCCTTCTCCATCCCTATCTCTGGGTCTCTCGCCCTGGAGGGTCTTGGGGCGACAGCCCTGTACCGACCCGCGTGCAGCGAGGGCAGGCGGTGAGACGTTCTCCTCACCCGTCTCCCAGGGCTCGGGGGAGTAGTGGGAAGTTTCATTCCCCATCCCGTCCCCGCCCCGTCCCCGCCCCCGGCTGGCTGGTACCACCCACCAAAGCCCCTTCCCCAAAGCGGTGCCAGGCCGGAGCGGGGAGAAGTCAACTAAGCGGCGGGTTAGAAGCCCCGCGCGCGCCCCCTAGCGGCAGCGCTCTTCGGGCAAACGCTCCGCCTACTTCGTGGCCACGCCCCGGCCGCGTGCTCGCCCGGATAAGTCCCATCCACCACACGCCCGGCCGTCGGAAGTAACGAGGGTCGCCGGCGTCCAAGCAGGAGCGTGCGGACCTTGAAGCTGAGCTGGAAGCGTGGTAACCCGGACCCCGCACAGCAACAGTACCCCACCCGGAAGTCGCGGGGGGCCGCAGCGCAGAGTCTGTGGAGGCGCTCTGGACATGGAGCCTCCGCCTGAGAGCAGCCAAGAAGGCACCGCTTACCACAGCCTAGTCGATGAGCTTCGAGGAGAACCGTCGGGTGAGTGCCCGAACCCGGACGCGGGTTTGGCAAAGCCCAGGAAACGGCCTTTCCCCGGGGGAGGCGAGGGGTCGGGACGCCGCAGAGGCGCGGCCGACGTCGCTGCTCTCCGGTCGCCGTCCCACGCACCCTGGGCTCCAGCGCCCTGCCCTCTCTTTTCTTTTCCAGATACGATCCCTGCCGTGGTCTCCGTAATGGGAGGAGACTTGGCGAAGTTGCTCTGGGCCGAACCTGAGCAGGGAGCAGCGGCAGAAGAAAGCCACGGCGGCGGCGCGGGAGCTTCCGGCCCCATAGACGACGAGAACCAGAAGGGTGGCGGCGGTGACGGGGAGGAGCCGCAGCAGCAGCAGGACGAGGCACTGGGGGCCTCCGAGGGGCCGCAGCCCCAGGGCAAGCAGCAAAGCTTCCACCTCAGCACGTTTACGGGGTTGCAACTGAAGGAGCTGGACAGCATTTTCCAACGCAGCCAGTACCCCGACGTGTTTGCGCGGTGAGTAGCTTGCTCGGGAGGTACCCCGATCTCTGCCAGCCGGCTTCGACGCCCAGGTCTCTCTCCCTCCCCTCCGGAGCCAAAGCTACCTGGGGGGAGGGGTCTCGAGCTCCGTCCAAGGTGGGGGCGATGCCGGGTGGGGGCATCAAGGTAAATATTTTCATGCAGTTTATAAACGAATCGTTGGGAAACTCGGGCCGGGCCCCTGTTTTTGTAAATAACATTCTGTTGGATCAGGATTGCAATCAGGATTAAGAGTGCCATCAGGATGGAGAGTCAGGTGCTGTTGTGCGAGCGCAGGGGTGGATTTTGCCTATATTTAACGTTTTGATAATTTGGTCATCCTGGAATTTTTTGTGCATTAGTCTTGACTGTTAAATACTACATTAAAATTGTTAATCTTGAATTTTGAGTTTTTCAGGGTACCCTTAAATTTTGTACATAGAGGAAGATTGTCCCTAAAGCAAGCTTGGCCTTGGGTATTAAAGAAATGTGTGCTGGGGAATTGGGGGAAAATATAAATTTAAAAACAAGCATGAAATGTACATGTATATCTCATTTCATCCACAACTCCAGATACTAAATATTTGCAATTTTCTTCCCTCAGAAAGGAGCTTACCATACCCATGGATGTGACAGACGTCAGTAAACCTGAAAAAAACAATTCAGCTGGGCAGCCATTCTAAAACCTGCTTCAGGAGTTAACACTTTAGTTCTAGACATTCTCAAGTTGTTGTTTTAGTTGCCTTTTCCAAGTTTGGGAAATAAGTTCTGAATTTGAGGGCTTTGGTGAGTGGAAAATGGGATAAGTAAACCCCACTTTATGGAAATTGCCCATTACCAGAAGGATCTTGATTTCTTAAAGGAAAGCAATAAAATGAAAAAGAAACTGCTTGTCCTGTTTTCTGTACAAAATTTCCTGTACAAAATTAGATATAAATAAAGTTCAACTCCTTCTAAGGTGTGTGGTTTAGGGAGCATTGGTGGGTGGAGTCATGTTGGGGCTGGGTCAAATCTGGAAGTATGCACATTAACACATGGGAGACCTAGGTTAGGAGAGGATTAGACTATATTGTTATTTACTTTAAGTTTTTTTTTTTAAAGATTTTATTCATTTGATGGGGCGTCTGGGTGGCTCAGCGGGTTGAGCCTCTGCCTTGGGGTCATGATCTCAGGGTCCTGGGATCCAGCCCTGCACTGGGCTCTCTGCTCAGCGGGAAGTCTGCTTCCCCCCTCTCTCTCTGCCTGCTTCTCTGCCTACTTGTGATCTCTCTCTCTGTCAAATAAATAAATAAAACCTTTTAAAGAAAGATTTTATTCATTTGAGAGAGAGAGCAGGGGGAGGGACAGAGGGAAAGGGAGAAGCAGACTTCCCACTGAGTGCCAGAGCCTGGGGGCATGGGGTTTGATCCCAGGATGCTGAGATCATGACCAGAGCTGAAGTCCGATGCTTAATCCACTGAACCACCCATGTGCCCCTGCATTGTTATTTCAAATATTTAAAACCAGGTGTAAGTTCTTAGCTAAATCCACAAAAAACGTGGATTTATAAATATTCAGGGCTTT
Source organism: Lontra canadensis (assembly GCF_010015895.1). NCBI lineage: Eukaryota > Metazoa > Chordata > Mammalia > Carnivora > Mustelidae > Lontra > Lontra canadensis. The sequence goes on along the minus strand of NW_022631075.1, from coordinate 433,494 downwards.
GGGTGAGGGAAGTATTCACACAGACACAACACATGATATGCGTAATGTCTGTTCATTTACACCAAGACTCATGCAGGGCGATAGCTTTATTTCCTATTTTTTTTAAAGACTTCTTTTTTTAACTTTTTTTAAAGACTTTATTTATTTATTTGACAGAGAGAGATAGATCACAAGTAGGCAGAGAGGCAGGCAGAGGGAGAGGAAGGGAAGCAGGCTCCCTGCTGAGCAGAGAGCCCGATGTGGGGCTCCATCCCAGGACCCTGAGACCATGACCTGAGATGAAGGCAGAGGCTTAATGAGCCACCCAGGCACCCCTAAAAGACTTCATTTTTAAAAAGATTTTATTTATCCATTTGAGAGAGAGCACGAGAGGGGTGAAGGTCAGAGGGAGAAGCAGACACCCCACTGAGCAGGGAGCCTGCCATGGGGCTCATCTAGGGATACTGGGACTCCAGGATCATGACGGGAGCCAAAGGCAGACGCCCAACCGACCAAACCACCCAGGCGCCCGTAAAGACTTTATGTATTTGAGAGAGCACCCGAACAGAAGGAGGAGCAGAGGGGGAGAGAATCTCAAGCAGACTCCTGGCTGAGTTTGGAGCCCAATGCGGGGCTCCATCTCACAACCCTGAGATCATGACCTGAGTGGAAACCAAGATTCAACCAACCAATAGACTCTTAACTGACTGAGCCACACAGGTGCCCCACAGGGAGAAAGCTTTTAAAGTCTGAGTGCCTAGTTCTGTTGTTGTTTTAGTCTGGGTAAAGCACTGTAGACAGTGGTAGCCCTACCATTTAATTTTCTGAAATACTTTAATGTGTCAGCCTGAAAACATTGCTTAAAATACTCACTTTATAGTGGAGGGCTGGAGGAAACTGGAAATTTGTCTAAAAATGGAAGCAAATGAGAACAATTTTCTTTTGGTGCTAAAACTTGGGAAATAAGAACAATTTTGAAAAATGTTTCACTGAGCTAAGCAGGGTGAAAGGGTTAGAAAAGAAGTGCGTACAAACATAGCCTTGCAGATATGGCACAATTCAAACTTGGAGTGAATATTCTCATGGAATTTCTAACCCCTAAGGATATATTTTTTTGACAGTACTATTTTGAAGAGGTGGGTTTTATGAAATTTGGTGTTGGTAGAGAGGCTTTCAATTTAGGCCGGAGTCTTGCATGTGTCAATATAAAATACGTTTTCAGGGGTGCCTGGGTGGCTCAGTGGGTTAAGCCTCTGCCTTCGGCCCAGGTCATGATCTCCGGGTCCCTGGATAGAGCCCCGCATCGGGCTCTCTTCTCGGCAGGGAGACTGCTTCCCCCCTGTCTCTCTGCCTGCCTCTCTGACTACTTGTGATCTCTCTGTGTCAAATAAATAAAGTCTTAAAAAAAGAGAGAGAGAGAGTGCGGATGAAAACCAAAATGCAGGGTGAGTTAGCTTTGTTCCATGGTATGTGTAAGAGTGCAGTCATGGAATTGGGATGCAGATCTGGCAGTATTGAGTTTTAGTGGATTTAGACCCAGTTTATCTAAATTGTCCTTAACTCTACAGGCTAAAATACCAAGGCAGTATTCAGGGCATCAGCAACTCTTATGTTCTAGTAAGAAGCCACAATGCCCAGACCTTCCTTGTCAGATCATCTTTTTAACTCTCAAAAGAGGTTTCAGAGGATGAATAACCCCTTAGATACCTTGGAGGGAAACCTGTTTAAAAATCCAACCTGCTCCTATTGAATATTTACTTTAGACTCTGGAAGCTTTCACCATGTTCAGTTTCCCCCACGACCAGAGCAACACTGTCCCTAGAGAGTCGGGGGCAGGGGCAGCGGGTCCCTGGTGAACTGCTGTCAAGATACCGACATTTCTTTGTCTTGTTACCAGGCTTAGCAGCAGCACGTACCGGGTGTCGTTCATCAGCTGCACCCACATCCAAGAGCTGGAAAAACCATTAAAGAATATTAAAGGTGGGAAGAGAGAGATAAAGCAGGAAGTCTAGTCGAAAGCTTAGCACATAGTAGATGCTCACTAAGAGTAAACCAAAGGGAAGGGGCTGTAGTGGTAACTTTCCTAAGATATTTTACTGATTAAAAAAAAAATTAGCTTCCCCCCGGAGTTTAATATCTCAGTGGCATAAAGAGTTGTATATTGTGGGTTTGTCTTTTTGTTGTTGTTGTTCTTTTTTTTTTTTGAAGATTTTATTTATTTATTTGACAGAGAGAGAGAGCACAAGCAGGAGGAGCAGCAGGGAGGGAGGGAGAGGGAAAAGCGGGTTCCCCGCTGAGCAAGGAGCCCAACTCAATCCCAGTACCCTGGATCATGACCCAAGCCAAAGGCAGACGCTTAACCAACTGAGCCACCCATGTGCCCCTGTTTTGTTTTGTTTTGTTTTAAAGATTTATTTATTTGGGCGCCTGGGTGGCTCAGTTGGTTGAGCAACTGCCTTCGGCTCAGGTCATGATCCCGGACTTCCAGGATCGAGTCCCGCATCGGGCTCCCAGCTCCTTGGGGAGTCTGCTTCTCCCTCTGACCTTCTCCTCTCTCATGCTCTCTCTCACTCATTCTCCCTCAAATAAATAAATAAAATCTTTTTTAAAAAATAAAGATATATTTATATGAGAGAGAGAGTGAGAGAGAGAGCGCACAACCAGGGGAGGTGGCAGAGGGAGAGGGAGAAGCAGGCTCCCCCGATGAGCAAGAAGTCTGATGCAGGACTTGATCCTAGGACCCTGAGATCATGACCTGAGCTAAAGGTAGACGCTGAAACAACTGAGCCACCAGGGTGCCCCTATGGGGTTTTAAAGTTTATTTATTTTTTTTTTTAGTAATCTCTACACCCATTGTGGGGCTCAAATTCATGATCCCCAATCCCAAGATCAAGAGTCACATGCTCCTCTGACTGAGCCAGCCGGGCACCCCAGGGTTTTTTAATTATGAAAGTAATTTCTCAATATACTAAACCAGTCTTTTTTCCCCCTCTGATTGAAGGTTTGGTTTAAGAATAGAAGGGTCTAGGGGCGCCTGGGTGGCTCAGTGGGTTAAGCCGCTGCCTTCGGCTCAGGTCATGATCTCAGGGTCCTGGGATCGAGTCCCGCATCAGGCTCCCTGCTCAGCAGGGAGTCTGCTTCCCTCTCTCTCTCTGCCTGCTTCTCTGTCTACTTGTGATCTCTCTCTGTCAAATAAATAAATAAAATCTTTAAAAAAAAAAAAAAAAGAATAGAAGGGTCTAGTGGAGATGTCAGAGGGCATTAATATATAGAAATATGGCCCCCATCACGTTGGGCCACCTTGTGGGCATGATCTTGGATGGACTCTGTAATGCCTCCTTGTTCTGGAGCCCACCTGGAAATGGGTTTTTCTGGAGCCACTGTCACCTGGGCAACCTATGCTGTCCTTTTCTCCTCTGCCCTGGCCTCCCTTTGACCTGGCCTCCTTTGGCTTGGAATGGGCCCCCATCAGCAGCAGCATGTTGTAGTCCCTCTTTACTAAGGTATGGTCTCCATGACAGTTTTTCCAAAGTATTTTTATCCCAGATTCTAATTGTGCATAGCCCAGCGTTGAGAGTCCTTCAAATGCCTGTTAAATGAGTGAATAAAGGAACAAAGTCAGTGCCTTGTTGTTTTCTTTAAAGATTTATTTATTTATTTGAGAAGGAGCAAGAGAGAGCATGTGCATGCAAGCTGGAAGGGCAGAGGGAGATGGAGAGACAGAATCCCGGGCAGGCTCTACACTGGGCATGGAGGCCAACACGGGCTCAGTCTCCTGACCCCAAGATCATGACCTGCGCTAAAACCAAGAATCAGATGCTTAACCGACTGAGTCACCCAGCCCCCCAACCCATTTTTGAGTAGGGCACATTTTTGTATGTTTCAGTAAAGAGGTAGATTCTCAGCATGTTTGTGTCTGTGCATCAAATGGCTTTAATAGCATACGGATGATTTTTTTTAAGATTTTATTTATTTATTTGAGAGAGACAGAGAAAGAGAGCATGCGGTGGGGAGTTACTGAGAGGGAGAAGCAGGCTCCCTGCTGCAGGGCTCAATCCCAGGACTCTGGGATCATGACCTGAGCTGAAGACAGATGCTTAACGACTGAGCCACCCAGGTGCCCCTGGATGGGAGTTTCTTTTTTTTTTTAATTTTAATTTTAATTTTAATTATTTATTTATTTATTTATTTATAGCTCCTGCACATGTGCAGGAGTAGGGGGAGGGAGGGGCAGATGGAGAGGGAGCCCGATGTAGGGCTGTATCCCAGGACCCTGAGATTGTGACCTGAGCTGAAACGGAGACCGGGACGCTCAGCCGACTGAGCCACCCAAGTCCCCCAGGCCTGCTTTTTAAAAAGCATTCTTCTCAGTACAAACTTGGCCTTGAGCCGGCTGGAGCAGGGCAAGGCTTCTTTAAGGGAGTTTTTAGTTAAAAGTGGCTGCTTGTGCTCTCTCATTACCTCTCTCTCTGTGTCAAGTAAATCAAATCTTTTTTCAAAAAAAGTGGGGGAATCATGACCACCAAGGTCCTGCTATGAAGTGGTTGCCAAGTGAAGGGACCATCGCTACCTCAGGATTTCCTCTCACTGGGGTTAATGAAAGACCGATTCCACAGAGCCCATATGTTCCCAGTGGAAAGAGAGGCTCTGGTTCATTTTGGGAAAGCATGAGCTTTGTGCTGTGTTGTCCACTCCTTTTGCTCTTCCCTTCACATGTGTGGGTGTCAGATGTCAGCAAAGCAGTTGCTTGTCATGTGTGCCATCTGCAGAGAGGAGGTTAATGCTACCTCGAGGCCCCAGACTGAGAGGAACGTTCTGGAATGCACTTGTGCATGCCCAGTGCCATCCTCACCAGAAGATTCTGAGAAAGCAACAATTTTAGTCAAACACATGGCCTTGCCACGCTGAGACTGAAGGCCCAGCAATCCTCAGCTCATATCCTGCACTTCACACTCGGGTCTAGTCTGAGATGCTACCAACATTTCTTATTTTATGCCCAGACGGCCTCGAAGAGGAATGAGTACCTTTCCCACTCTCTGGGATGTTAGTTTTGGCTGATAAGTTATAAACACGATCTCAGGAGGAGTGCAGTCATTTCAGCATTTTACAGTAGTAGAAAAATTCTGGATCTTGCTTTCTAAAGTTGTTTCACGTCAAACAATTAAAGTCTCCCTCGAGATAAGTGTGAAAAGTAAGTTTTTCAATGAAGAGAAGAGTTACTGCAATTGTATACAAAGTCGGGGAACAGGGTGTGTTCTGAGTTGTCTTCAAAAGAACAGAAATACATTTGCCAGAGGGTTTTTTTTAAGTTTTATTTATTTATTTGAGAGAGGAAAAAGAAAGATAGTCGGAGGTGGGGCAGAGGGAGAGAGAGCTTCTCCAGCAGACTCTGTGCTGAGTGCGGAGCCTGACACGGGGCTCGATCCTACGACCCTGAGATCATGACCTGAGCTGAAATCAAGAACCAGATGCTTAACAAACTAAGTCACCCAGGTGTCCCCATTTTCCAGAGTTCTTTTTATTTTATTTTATTTTATTTTATTTATTTGTCCGGGAGAGAGAGAGAGAGCGCATGCGCCCTTGCCAGAGTTCTGATCATGGGGTGCTGTGCTTATCATTGGGTTCACTCTGAGCACCCCATGCACGGACTGACCTAGCATGTGGTCATTTGGTGCTGATGTGACATTTCTAGGGAGGGTTGGGATCCCAGACGTGGAATAATGGAGCTAAAACAGAGTCCTTCACGGCCTTTCCTGGTAGGTAAGGCGAAATGACTTGCTGTAGCCCAGGATGGAGACTGGGGTTCTCAAAACCTTGAGTGGATACCTCGGGAGTCAGTTGCTATGGTAACACTCCCCTGGTCCTAGGAATGCCATGTGCCATTACTTTTGTTTGGGGATTCCTCTGAGACTTTCCTTACACTCCCTCCTCCCATTAAGCCAAAGCAATAAGGTGTTCCAGTGAGAGCCAATCCTTACCTTAGCCAGATCATCTTTCTTAGCAAGCATATTCTTCTCTACCTTTGTGGACCTCTCTCATGGGATTTCTTAATTTGGCAAGTGAGACAAATATTCATTGGCCCGGCAGTAAAAGACTGGCACCCACAGAGAACCGGGTCCCATCATGTCATGTGGCTCTTCCAAGCCATGTACATTTCTCTTCTGTACCCACTTTATTTTTTTTAAGATCTTATTTATTTGAGAGACAGAGTGAGTTCAAGCAGGGGAAGCAGCAGAGGGAGAGGGAGAAGCAGACTCTCTGCTGAGCAGGGAGCCCGATGAAGGACTCCATCCCAGGAACCTGGGACCATGACCTGAGCCGAAGGCAGACGCTTAACTGACTGAGCCACCCAGGTGTCCCTCTTCTGCACCCACTTTCAAGGAAGAAACCTCAGTGGTGTCTGCACTGCAAGGGGCTTTCAGGGTCACCGAGCACACTCCTTTCATTTTACAGATTTGGGATATAGGCCCAGAGCAGTGGAATGGCCAGTCCAAGAAATTGTGCAGAGTTCCTCCCGGAGAAGATCAGCATCTTGGCAGCCGTGCCCTCCCCTGAGACCTGCGTCATGAGCCATACACAGCACATGCCAGCTCAGGTCCAGTGCCTCAGTGCTTATCACCTCCATCCGGCCTAGAACTCTGATCTTCAAAGGGCTGAAGACTCAAAGCTCCCCTCAAAGCCTCATCACCGAGTCATTCTGTCTCTTGGGAAAAGTAAGCAACCTCCCCTGCAGGCATTCAGGCTCCTGGTGTTTACAGTTTCAGACCTGGAGAGAGTGATGCCATTGGTACCCTTTTCACAAAAGGCCAAGTATACTTTGCTTAGAGCCACCCTCGTTTCTCCCAATCTCCTTTCATTTTTTTTTAGAGATTTTATTTATTTACTAGACAGTCAGAGATCACAAGTAGGCAGAGAGGCAGGCAGAGAGAAAGAGGGGAAGCAGACTCCCCACCGAGCAGAGAGCCCAACTCGGGGCCCGATCCCAAGACCCTGGGATCATGACCCGAGCCAAAGGCAGAGGCTTTAACCCACTGAGCCACCCAGGCGCCCCTATTTATTTACTTTGAAGATTTCATTTATTCATTTGAGAGAGTGAGAGCACAAGCAGGGGGAGGGGCAGAGGGAGAGGGAGAAACAGACTCTCCACTGAGCAGGGAGCCCCACATGGGGCTGGATCCCAGGACCCCAAGATTAGGACCTGAGCTGAAGGCAGACACTTAACCCACTGAGCCACCCAGGTGCCCCTGAAATCTCACACTTTAAAAAGTGAGACAAAGGCTTCCAGTTTCCAGTCCAACACATAAAAAGCATGGAAGCAATTCATAACAAAAAAAATCTTCATAACAAGAAAAATAATGAACTAAACTAAAAACAATTCTTAGGGGTGCCTGGGTGGCTCAGCCGGTGAAGGGTCTGCCTTTGGCTCAGGTCATGATTCCAGGGTCCCGGGATGGAGCCCTACATCAGGCTCTCTGCTCAGTGGGGAGTCTGCTTCTCTCTCTCCCTCTGCTGCTCCCCCTGCTTGTGCTCTCTCTCTCTCTCTCTCTCAGATTTAAAAAAAAAATCTAAAAAATAATTCTTCATAGATCTGTCAAAGAATTGAAGTCATAGGGGCAAACTGTTCCCCTGAAAAATAGAGAGAAGACAGATAAACACAGTTTACCCAGGAGCAGAAGAAGCCCAAGCAGAAACCCACAGCTGGAGCCGGTATGAGCTGGGACACATTAAACCGTAATTGGCGAATTTGAGAACCTCAGTAGGGACAACCTCAAAGAGTCAATACTCTGGCGGGGGAAGGGTTCGGAGGAGCTATCACTGTAAAAATTGGAGAAATATCCACTCTTGCTTATAGCTGGGAGAGGGGGAAAATATTTTAAAGATTTTATTTATTTGTTTGACAGAGAGAGACACAGCAAGAGACCGAACACAAGCGGGGGTGGGGGGGTGGGAGAGGGAGAAGCAGGTTTCCTGCTGAGCAAGGAGCCTGATGCGTGGCTTGATCCCAGGACCCTGGGATCATGACCTGAGCTGAAAGCAGACACTTAACGACTAAGACACCCAGGTGCCCCAAGAGGGAAAATATTTTAAGGATATTACTTATTTATTTATTTTGAGAGAGAGAGAGAGATAACGCAGATGGGGGGCAGAGAAAGGCAGAGGCAGAGGGAGAAGCAGACTCCCATCTAAGCAGGGAATGTGATGCAGGACTCAATCCCAGGGCCTTGGGATCATAACCTGAGCCAAAGGCAGATGCTTAACTGACTGAGCCACCCAGGTGCCCAAGGGGAAAGTATTTTAAAACATGTCTAAAGCGCTCTCTTTTTCTCAACTAAGGCCTGCCCTGAAGGGAAACTAACCAGAGCTTCAGGGACGTGGGTTTTACCAAAGCCTAGTTGGGGTGGGGGGACAGGTAATACCCAGCTCTGGTCCCCTCTAGCCTTCCTGTTTCAGCTAAAGGAAAGCATGGGGAAGCTGAGAAGCACTGTAATGGCCCCAGCCTAGGGACACAGGCTGCCTAAAAGACAGAGATCTAATCATAGGACTATACACCTAACCCACCACCAAAACATCAATAGTGCTCCATTACAATAACAGTGGGATACAGCTAAAGGAACTGTAAGCCTCATACCCCATCTAAGGACGAGCGTCTAGGAAAACTCAAACAAGACAGTGGAGACAAAACCAACACCACCAAAGGACATTTTAGCCTCTGAAACCTACAGCCAACAGTGAGCACAGCCTCATTCCCAGCCAGATAAACAGAAAACCTCCTCCTGAAAACTATCCAGTTCTTTTATCCAATACATCATGTGTGGCTTTCAACAAAAAAGTGTAAGGTATGCTAAAAACTGAAAAAAAAAATTCTGAAGAGACAAAGCATTCTCAAGCAGACTCAAATATGGCAGAAATCTTGGAATTATGTGATCTGGAATTAAAATAACTATGGTTAATACACTAAAGGCTTTCCTGAAAAAAGTGGACAACATGTAAGAACAGATGAATAATATATAAGCCAGGAGATAAAAAAAGAAAGAATCAAAAGGAAATACTAAAAATCAAAAACACTGTGACAGAACTGAAAAAGGCCTTTTTTTTAAAAAAAGGTTATTTATTTATTTATTTATTTATTTCTTTGAGAGAGAGAGAGAAGAGTGAGCGAGAGAGAACATGAGTTGGGGGAGAAGGGCTGAGTGAGAGGGAGAAGCAGGCTCCCCGCTGAGCAGGAAGCCAGACGCAGGGCTCCATCCCAGGACCTCGGGATCATGACCTGAGCTGAAGGCAGACACTTCACCGACTGAGCCACCCAAGCACCCCTGAAAATTGCCTTTTTAAAAAAATTTGAAGTTATGTAATCTCTACACCTATCATTCTTTTGCACATTGCTGTCTAGTTTTCCATACACCATTTATTTTTATTTTTTTAAACTTCTTTTTTTTTAAGATTTTATTTATTTATTTGACGGAGAGAGAGAGATCACAAGTAGGCAGAGAGGCAGGCAGAGAGGGAGGGGAGAAGCAGGCCCCCTGCTGAGCAGAGAGCCCGATGTGGGGCTCGATCCCAGGACCCTGAGATCATGACCTGAGCCGAAGGCAGAGGCTTAACCCACTGAGCCACCCAGGCGCCCCCATACACCATTTATTAAAGAGACCGTTTTCCCTATTGTATATTCTTGTCTCCTTTGGCATAGATTTTTTTTTTAAGAGAGAAAGAGGAAGGGGAGAGGGAGAGACAATCCTAAGCAGGCTCCACACCCCAGTACAGAGCCTGACTTGGGGCTCGATCTCACAATTGTGAGATCATGACCTGAGCCCAAATCAAGAGTTGGGGACATAATTGACTGAGCCCCCCCAGGCGCCCCTCCTTTGGCATAGATTAATTGACCATATAAGCATGGGTTTACTTCTGGGCTCTCTGTTCTGTTCCAGATACCTCCAGCTTTGTTTTTCTTTCTCAAGATTGCTTTGGCTACTGGGAGTCTTCTGTGGTTCCATACAAATTGCAGTATTATTTGTTTTAGTTTTGTGAAAAATGCTGTTGGTATTTTTTTTTCTTTCGAGAGCTAGAGAAAGAGCATAAGCAGGGGAGAGGGGCAGAGGGAGAAGGAGGGAGAGGGAATATTAAGCAGCCTCCATGCCCAGTGCAGAGCCCAACTTAGGGCTTGATCTTACGACCCTGGGATCATGACCTGAGCCAAAACCAAGAGTCAGATGCTCAACTGACTGAGCTCCCCAGGCGCCCCGCTGTTGGTATTTTGATAGGGATTGCACTGAACCACTATGCTGTACACTTAGAACTAATACAACATTGTGTGTCAACCATACTCAAAAAAAATTTTTAACCTTCAAAAAAAAATAAAAGAGTAATACTGGCAGAGAATTTTTCCAAATTAATGGCAGACACCAAACAACACATCAAGGAAGTTCAAAGAACATCGAGCAGTATAAATAACAAAAAAATCTATACTTGGTCTTATCATATTCAAAGTGGAGGAAATCAAAGACAAGGAGAAAAATTTTGAAAGAAGCCAAATTGGAAAAAAAAAAAAAAAAACCAACAACAAAAAACCTTGTTCCTATACAGGAACAGGTAAGAATCATATCAGACTTCTCTTCAGAAAATATGCAAGCAAGAAGAGTGAAGTGAAATATTTAAGGCATTGAAGGGAAAATATCATTAACCTAGAAATCTGTATCCATCAAAATCATCCCTCAAAAGTGTAGAGAAATAAAGACTTTCTCAGACAAATAAAACTTTTGAATTTGTCACCAATATACCTGGCTTTGCAAGAAATGTTACAAGAAGTGCTTAGAGACAAGGAAAATAATATAAGTCAGAAACTCAGATTTGCATAAAGAAAGGAAAAGTGTTAGAGAAATAATAAGTGAAGGTAAGATGAGATATTTTATTCATAATACTCTTTTTTCTAAAGATTTGCTTATCTATTTTTAGAGAGAGGGAGGGGCAGAGAGAGAGGGAGAAGCAGACTCCCTGCTGAGCAGAGACCCTGGGATCATGACCTGAGCCAATACCAAGAGTCAAATGCTTAACCTATTGAGCCACACAGGTGCCCCTATTTATAATAGTCGTATTTGATCTAACAGGTAATGGTTTGTTCAAAATAGTAATAGCAAAAATGTATTCAGTGATTATAGCATATGGATAAGTGAAATGAATGACAGCACTGTTATGAAAGACAGGAGATAGGAACTGGGAATACTGTGCGTAAGGTACTTGTGCTGCCAGTGAAATGATCTAGTGTTATTTGAAAGTGGACTTATTTGTCGTAAACGTACTTTGCCAATTCTAGGGCAACAACTAAAAAAAATTTCCAAGTGTTACTGATATGTTAAGAGAGGAGAGAAAATTGAATCATAATAAAAAGTTCAATTAAAACCAGAGAAGGCAGAAAAAGAGTGGAAGACAAAAGAGAAACTAAGAACAATGACAAAGAATAGAAAATGATTATAAAAAGGGTAGATATTAATCAGAATATACCAATAATAATTTTAAATGTGAATAGTCTAAAAACGCCAATTAAAAGATACAGATTGTAAGTTTGGATAAAAATAAATAAATAAGGGGCCCCTGGGTGGCTCAGTTGTTAAGCGTCTGTCTTCGGCTCAGGTCATGATCCCAGGGTCCTGGGATTGAGCCCTGCATTGGGCTTCCTGCTCAGCAGGAGACCTGCTTCTCCCTCTCTCTCTGCCCCTGCTTGTGTTCCCTCTCTCACTGTGTCTTTCTCTCTGTCAAATAAATAAATAAAATCTTAAAATAAATAAATAAACACCAACTATATATCACCTACAAGAAACCTACTTTATTTTTAATTTTTTTTTATTTTTCAAAGATTTTATTTTTAAGTAATTTCTACACCTAACGTGGGGCTTGAACTCACAACCCTGAGATCGAGAGTCACACCCTCCTCTGACTGAGCCCACCAGGCACCCCAGAAACCAACTTTAAATATAAAGACACAGGGTGCCTTGTGGCTCAGTGAGTTAAGCGTCTGTCTTGGGCTCAGGGTCCTGGGATCAAGCCCCATGTCGGGCTCCCTGCTTGGCGGGGAGGCTACTTCTCCCTCTCCCTCTGCTGCTCCCCCTGCTTGTGAGATCTCTCTCTCAAATAAACCAATAAGATCTCAAATAGATAAATAAATAAATGGATGCAGGGGCGCCCAAGTGATGCAGTTAAGCGCCCAACTCTTGGCCTCAGCTCAGGTGGTGATTCCAGGGTAGTGAGATGGAGCCTGGAGTCAGGCTCCACACTCTGCGCAGAGTACACTTGAGATTCTCTCTCCTCTCTGCCCTCCTACTCGTGCTCTCTCTCTAATAAATAAATAAATCTTAAAAAAAATAAAGATAAAGACACAGATAGCTTAAAGGTAAAGATATTCAGAAAGATATACCATGCTAACACTAAGCAAAAGAAAGCTGGAGTATCTGTGACAAAGCACGCTTCAGAACAAGGCAAATTATCAGCGATAATGAGGGGCATTATGTAACAGCAAAAGACTCAGTTTTCCAGAAGACAGAAATCCTTAATGTGTACATGCTTAACAACACAGTGTCAAAATACGTGAGTCAAAAATGGACAGAACTGCAAGGAGAAAAAGACAAATGCATTCTTGTACTTGAGGACTTCATCCTCTCTCTATTACTCATTGCCAAAGACGACAGATAGAAGATCAGTGTAATCAAATATAATTGAACTAAGAGCACCATCAATAAACTAGATCTGATTGACATTTATAGAATACTTCAACAACAGCCGAAGGCACATTCTTTTCAAGCTCACAAGGTACATTCACTAAGATAGACTATATTCTTGGCCATAAAACACACGGATCAAAGAATAAATCTCAAGAGAATCTGGAAAAGAAATTTTGAGCTAAATGGAAATGAAAACACAGCTTGTCAAAATTTGGGGATGCAAATAAAATTAGTGTGTAGAAGGGCATTGGTCACACTGAATGCATATATTAGAAGGAAAATCTAAAATTAATAATCTAAGTTTCCAGGGCGCCTGGGTGGCTCAGTCATTAAGCGTCTGCCTTTGGCTCAGGTCATGATCCCAGAGTCCTGGGATCCATCCCCCGCATTGGGCTCCCTGCTCAGCGGGAAGCCAGCTTCTCCCTCTCCCACTCCCTCCACTTGTGTTCCCTCTCTCTCTGTGTCTCTCTGTCAAATAAATAAATAAAATCTTAAAAAAATAATATTAATAATCTAAGTTTCCACCTTAGGAACCTAGAGAAAGAAGAGCAAATTAAATCCAAGTAAGCAAAAGAAAAGATAATAAAAATCAGAGCAAAAATCAATGAAACTGAAAACAAGAAAACAATAGAGAAAAATCAATGAAACCAAAGGTTGGGTATTTGAAAATATTGATAAAAGTGTATTCAGGCTATCCAAGGTAAAAAAGAGAGAAGACACAAATTGCTACCATCAGAAATGAAAGGGGGACGTCACTTCTGATTCTGTTGACATTAAAAGAATAATAAAAGAATATTATGAACAAATCTGTGGCCACAAATTTGATAACTTAGAAGCAAAAGGCCAATTCTTTGAAAAACAATCTAACAATACTCATAAAAAGAGAAATAGACTATATGAATAGGCCTAAATCTATTTTAAAATTGAATCAATAATTAATAACCTTCCAAGACAGAAAGCACCAGGCACAAATGGGTTCATTTCACAAATTCTACCAAGAATTCACAAATTCTACCAAGAATTTAATGAAGAAATGATATGAATTCTCTACAATCTGGTCTAGAAAATAGAAGCAAGGGAATGCTTCCTAACTTACTCTTTGAGGTCAGCATTACCCTAATACTAAAGCCAGACGACATATTATAAAAAAGGCAAACCAAAGAGCAATACCTCTCATGAATATGGATGCAAAAATCCTCAACCAAATATTAGCAGATCAAATCCAACAATGTCTGAAAAGAATTATATACAATGAGCAGCTAGGATTTATCTCTGGTATGCAAGGCTAGGTCACACCCAAAAAGTCAATTAATGTAATCCATCACATCAACAATCCCTAAAGACTGATATAATCATATCATCAGATGTAGAAAAAGCATTTGACAAAATCCAACACCAATTCATATTAAAAACCCTCAGCAAGGAGCTCCTGAGTGGCTCAGGTGGTTAAACGACTGCCTTTGGTTCAGGTCATGATCCCAGGGTTCTGGGATCCAGCTCCACATTGGGTTTCCTGCCCCACAGGGAGCCTGCTTCTCCCTCTCCCTCTGCCCATCTCTCTCCCTGCTTGTGCGTGTGCTCTCTCTCTCTCTCTCTGTCAAATAAATAAAAAACTTAAAAGAAAAAAACACTTAGCAAACTTGGAATATAAGGGAAGGTCCTCAACATGATAAAGGACATCTATGAAAAACCTACTGTTATTAACATATTTAGTGGTGAGAAATTAGATGCTTTTACCCTACTACGATCAGGAAGAAAGCAGGGATGTACTCTCTTACTAATTCTATTAAACATCATACTGGAAGACCTAGCTAATGCAATAAGACAGAGTAAAAAAGGTTTGTGGATGGTGAAGGTAAAATAAAACAGTCTTTATTCACATATGACATGATTGTTTAGGTAGAAATTCCCAAAGAATTGTTTAAAAAAAGGAAACAACCAAACAAATCTTCCTGGAATGCATAAATGGTTATATAGCAAAATTGCAGGGCACAGGCTACTATGCAAAGTCAGTCACTTTCCTGTATACCAGCGATGAGCAATTGAAATGTAAAATTTAGTTATTTATTTCTAAGTATTTTATTTTTTTATTTGACAGAGAGAGACACAACGAGAGAGGGAACACAAGCAGGGGATTGGGAGATGGAGAAGCTGGCTCCCCGATGAACAAGAAGCCCTATGCGGGGCTCGATCCCAGGAGCCTGAGATCATGACCTGAGCCGAAACCAAGAGTCTGACCTCACCCAGCTGAGCCACCTAGATGCCCCTGGCAAAGGATTTCTAAATTCAACACCAACAGGGGTCTCCATGCTCAGCGTGAGGAGTCTGCTAAAGTTTCTCTCTCCCTCTCCCACTGCCCCTCCACCCCCGAAGCCCTGGACTCTCGTTCTCCGTCTCTCTTTCTGAAATAAATACATAAATCTTAAAAAAAAAAAAATACACCACCAACAGCACGATCCATGAAAGAAGAACTGAGAACTTGGACTTCATTAGAATTAAAAATGTGTGCCCTGGATGGGGAATCCAGATGGCAGAATAGGGAAATCCTAAACTCAGCTCCCCTCACTGACACAGCAAGGCTGCAATTACATAGAGAGTTATGCTCTCTGAGAACAACCCGAAGGCCAGCCGATCAACTTTTGCTCATCTAAAGATATAAAGAAAAAGCGGCATCAAGAAGGGAAGGAGGGACAGAGATGTAGTGTGCTCAGGACCCACACCCCCAGGACAATGACCCACAAATGGGAGGCTATCACAGGTGCAGAGCTCCTCCATCATCCGGGCACCTCCAGCCCTGGGGACCTGAACCAGGAAGAGAACCGATGTAATGTCTGGCTTTGAAAATCAGAGGGCCATAACTCTAGGGGAGTGAGAGGGCTGTAGAAAACTGAGGCTCTACTACTAAAGGCCCGGTGCCTAAACCCAGACCCAGCACAGAGGCAACAGTTTGAAAAGCACCTGTGCTTATGTGAAGATTTATTGACAAATTTTAGGGTATGTGCTGGAGGGGCAGACATCTGTAGGAACTTTCTTTAGGGCAAAAGCATGGTCAAAGGAAATAAAAAATACTTTGAATGAAAAAATAACATTAAAAATCTTTGGGGAAAAAAGGGGGTGCCTGGGTAACTCAGTCGTTTAAGCATCTGCCTTTGCTCGGGCTGTGGTCCTGGGGTCTTGGGATGGAGCCCCGCATTGGGCTCCCTGCTCGGTGGGGAGCCTGCTTCTCCCTCTGCCTCTGCCTGCCACTCCCCATTTGCACTGTCTCTGTCAGATAGATAGATAGATAACTTTGGAACATAGCAAAGGAAGTTCTAAGAGGGAAGTTTATAGCAATACAAACCTACCTCAAGGAACAAAAACCTCAAATAAACAGGCCTGTACCTAAAGGAACTAGAATAAGAACAAACAAAGCCTGAAGTTAATAGAAGGAAAGAAATAATAAAGATCAGAGCAGAATTAAATGAAATAGAGACTAAAACAGCAATAGGAAAGGCAGTGAAATCAAGAGCTGGTTCTTTGAAAAGATAAACAAAATTGATAAACCTTTAGCCAGACTCAACAAGAAAAAAAGAGAGGGGATTCAGGTGAATCAAATCAGAAATAAAAGTGAACTTACCAGTGACACCACAGAAACACAAAGGACTGTAAGAGAGTACTGCAAAAAATTATATGTCAACAGATTGCACAATCTGGAAGAAATGTATAAATTCCTAGAAACATACAATCTTCCAAGACTGAATCATGAATAAATAGACAATCTGAACAGGCCAATTACTAATAATGAAATTGAATCCCTAGTCAAAAAACTCCCAATGAACAAAAGTCCAGGACCAGATGGCTTCACACTTCACGCTAAATGGGTTATCTTTTTAAACTTTTTTGTTATTTTTTAGTATCATCCTGACCAGAGGTGCTGGGGTATGGGTTTTGTCATTGGAACTAAAGTGCATGCCTACCAGCCATTGGGCAGGTATACCAAGTGCTGTTGCCAAGCTGGCTTTTGTGGGCAGTAGGTGTGAAAGTGTGCAGCCTGATGTCACAAAAGTTAGGTGTAGGTTTTCCATCCAAAACTTCCTTCTTTTTTTTTAAAGATTTTATTTATTATTTATTTGACAGAGGGAGAGAGAACACAAGCAGAGATACTGGCAAACGAGAAGGAGAAACAGCTCTCCACTGTGCAGGGAGCTAGAAGTGTGGCTGATCACAGGACACCGGGATCATGACTTCAGCTGAAGGCAGATGCTTAACTGACTGAGTCACCCAGGCGCCCCCATCTAAAACTTATTAGATTATTTATTAGATTAGTTTGATCAATTAATTAGATTAGGTAATTAGATTGATTAATTTCTTATTAGAAATTTCTGCAAATCCCCATCCCAAATCATATAATTTCTCCTACTCAATTCAGTCCTTGGCCCTCATCCCATCATCAATTCTTTTTACATAGAAGATATCCAATAGTGCGGTCCGCTTTTCCTATTTACATTCTGTTAGCATCTTTCCCTTAAATTCTAAAAAAGGAGATTTCCAATAATTGGCGGCATTAGTTTTCATGGTCTGATAAGTTACTTCTTACAAGGAAAGGCCCAAAAGGCCATCTAGCTACCAGTAGACTGGATTCTGAATTTCCGTAGCACACTCATTGTACCTTCAAAAATTAAAGTCAATAGAATTAGTGTTCGAATGTTCTTTCATTTAAAAGCGGTATAAGGGGCACCTGGGTGGCTCAGTCCTTAAGCAGCTACCTTAGGCTCAGGTCCTGATCCCAGTGTCCTGGAATCCAGCCCCACATGGGACTCCCTGCTCAGTGGGAAGCCTGCTTCTCCCTCTCCCACTCCCCTTGCTTGTGCTCCCTCTCTCACTGTGTCTCTCTCTGTCAAATAATAAATAAATTCTTTAGAAAATAAAATAAAAGTAGTATAAAATGAACAGAATAGATAACCATTAACCATATATTGCTGAGCTAGCATATGACAGGGCTAGTTTAAGGGGCTGGACAAGAAGGGGGTTACAAATTCCTTTTGCTGGTGCATATTAGTGGTGATGAATTTCTGGGGAATAAGCAGTTTTCTCTCCGCTGCGAACTTAACTGGCTCAAATTATCAACAAAGAATTTGTGCCCTCTAAGTTAACTGAGCAAAATGGGGCTTAGACATCATATAGCGCACCACCAATTTCGTTAAACCCTCCTTATTTTGTTTGAGAGTAGAAAGAAAAAACTGTGGGGACGCCTGGGTGGCTCCCTTAAGCGACTGCCTCGGCTCAGATCATGACCCCCAGGTCCTGGGTTAGAGCCCCACCTCCAGCTCCTTGCTCAGCGGGGAGCCTGCTTTTTCCTCTGCCTCTGCACCCCCCCGTTCCCCCCACCCGCTCGTGCTAGTGCGCTTTCTCAAATAAATAAAAATCTTTAAAAGATTTTATTTATTTATTTGACAGAGACCACAAGTAGGCAGGGAGGCAGGCAGAGAGAGAGGGGGAAGCAGGCTCCCCGCTGAGCAGAGAGCCCTATGCGGGGCTCGGACCCAGGACTCTGGGATCATGACCTGAGCCGAAGGCAGAGGCTTTAACCCACTGAGCCACCCAGGCGCCCCAATAAAAATCTTTAAAAAAGAAAAGAAAAAGAAAAAATTGTGTGTAGGGAGGTGGGTGTACTCCTACACACAGATATATCTATCTATATATATCTATATCTATATATATATAGATATATATTTGACTTTGTTATTCACAAGGCCGCTCAGTGAAATGTCTCCTGTAGCCTATCGCCCTTCTCTTCAGGTATTTCAACTCGAGGATAAAAGACACGGTCTCTAAATCCAGTTGAGATTTGAGCAGCCTCACTCGGGACCGGAATGATGAGTGGATCCGGTTGCTCCACGGACTTCTTTATACCGATACACACATCCCCGTCCCGTGGGCAGGACCACCTAGGTCGGGGGAAGGGATTTGCCGACGTACCCGGAACTGTTACCAAGGTTTCCTGGGGTTCGGGCGGTGGCGCGACGGCGGATTAGAGACGCGAACCGATCGAGATCTTCCTAGGCTCGCGAGAGCGCCCCCTTCTCTAGCGGTTTAGGGGACCCAGCGGCTGCGATGGCCCCTGTGTCGGGTTCGCGCAGCCCTGAGGGGTCGGCCTCGGGTTCCGGGGGGAAGCGTCGCAGTTGGTCCAGAAGCCCTAAGCCCAGCCGATCCGCCCGCTCCCCGCGGGGCCGTCGCTCGCGCTCGAGATCTCGCTCGCACTCTTGCTCTCGGAATGGTCTCAGCCATCAGCTGGGCAGCTTCGGTCAGGGCTCGCGAAACCAGTCCTACCGTTCCCGCTCGCGGTCCCGCTCCCGGGAGCGGCCCCCGGCGCAGCGGGGCAACACCTTCGCTTCAGCCTCCTCGACCACGTATTATGGCGGCTACTCGCGCCCCTACGGGAGCGACAAGCCTTGGCCCAGCCTTCTGGACAAGGAGAGGGAAGAGAGCCTGCGGCAGAAGTGAGTGAGGCGGGGACACCTTCTCTTGCGGGAGCCCACGCGACTTCACAGTCGGACTTTCGCTTTTCGCCCTCTGCCCAGCGCCCCTTTCTATCCATCCCTTCAGCCCCCCCCCCCCAAAAAAAACGCCTTTTTCCGCCCCTTTCTTCCCTTGGGTTGTCGCTTGTCCTCGGGCCCCTTCTTACCGCGCTCCGGTGTCTCCGCTACTACTTCTGCCTCCTGGCTTGTAGCGGTTCTGTCGGGAGCCTCAGACCTGCCCGAATTACAGTACCCGCTTGCTTGTGTCTTTATTATTTGGAAGCGCGCTTTTATTTCGCACTCGGTTGAGCTCGTGGCCAAGAAGAGACGTATTTTATTGATCACAAAATTAGCAGTGCCTAGCACTTGGTAGGCGTGCCACCGTTGCTTGCTGAATGATCGGACGGATTTGAGGTCACAGGATGTGCACGGTGGAAATGTTTTGGGGCGAGTCGGGAAGGCTGGAGAGGAAGAGTTTAAATCCGAGGGGAGAAAACCCTCTGAGACCAGATGATTGAGCGCGGGAAAAGTGATCTGCCAAACTGTTGATTAAGCTACGTTGAAAAAAGGCCTTGTTAAATGGTCTTAATTAACTGTGAAAAATGATATTCACTCTCGGGAATGAGTATTGGAGTGGAAAAGTGGGTAGTTTAAGGAGGAGAAAGGAAAAGGGTTATAATTATTGCCATCTGAGTTTTAATATCTAATGCTTGAGTGTTAAATTCTATCAGGCACTGTACTAGGGGCTTTACATGCCCTCTCTCTCTCTCTCTCTCTTTTTTTTTTTTTAAAGATCTTATTTATTGGGGCGCCTGGATGGCTCAGTGGGTTGAGCCTCTGCCTTCTGCTCAGGTCATGATTTCAGAGTTCTGGGATCGAGCCCCACATCTGGCTCCTTGCTCCGTGGAGAGCCTGCTTCCCCCCTCTCTCTCTGCCTGCCTTTCTGCCTACTTGTGATCTCTCTCTGTCAAAGAAATCTTTTTTTAAAAAGATTTTTAAAAATCTTTTATTTCTTTCTTTAAAAAATATTTTATTTATTTATTTGACAGAGAGAGAGTACAAGCAGAGGGAGGAGGAGCAGCAGGCAGAGGGAGAGGGAGAAGCAGGCTCCCCTCTGAGCAAGGAGCTCCATCCCAGGACCCTGGGATCATGACCTGAGGAGAAGGCAGAGGCTTAACCACCTGAGCCACCCAGGCGCCCCTACATATCTCCTGTGTTAGAAAAGAAATTTAAGAGTATCACAGGCAGTGAGGGGCAGGTTAGGATTCCAAAGCTGGAAGATGTCTCCATAAATCTTTTTTTCCAAGAATGGGAATAAAGGATAGTGATGAAGAGAACAGGCTCCAGAATTGGACTGCCTTGAGTTTGAAACCATGCTTTGCTGCCTGATGGTTGTGTGACCTTGAGCAAGTTTCTGAACTTCTCTGAGCTTTATTTTGTAAACATTTAAAAAGGGATAAAGTTGGCGCCAAGCAAGGCTTTTAGAGTTGTGATGATTTAGTTCCTGGAACATAATGAATAGTACTTGAGTGTTAGCCATTAGGTTTCCTGAATAGAAGCAGAAACAATAAAAATAGTACTGAGTTAGGTTGGAGACCTACCTCTCCAAATTAAATTTTTCAGACAGTTACCTCCTAAGCAACCAGCGTCCTACTGGACAATCCTCATCAAAAGATGTCAAAACTTCTTGGATGAAATTTGCATTTGTACATTTAGAAGATGAATAATTTATCTTAAGAGTGCAGATGAATATGGTATGGTGACTAACATAACATTAAAAAAAAAGTGCAGATGAAGCTGGTAGCAGCAGGGATGAGAACTTAACTGTTCTTACAGCCTGTCATTCTTCCCCCTGCATATGGATTCCAAGTTGGGTGGTAAGTATAACCCTTTTAGGCTCTTCAGGTGGGAAACCTAAGTCTAATTCTGCATGTTTATAATATCTTTTCTCCTGAATAAAGAAGTAAAAAATTGTATATTCAAGCAATCAAACCAATTTATTTTGTAAGGGTTTGGGGTGTGTGTGTGTGTGTGTGTGTTTAAACAAATGGAATCAAAGCAGCTAAACTTTGAGGAATTGAGCCTTCTTTTTTTGTATTTTATGAGCAAAATTTTAAAAAAATCACAAACATAAATTTTTCCTGTCCTCTGAGGTAGATAGAGGATATAGTCCTTTTCCAAAAAAGGAACTAAAGGGAAAACAGAGAAAACAAACCCTGTATCTCTTTGAGGACAGTTTTTGTCAAATAAAACTTTTCTTTCATTTTCAGACCTCTGTTTATTTTCTATTTCTAATGCTTCATTTTTATTTTCTGTATTAATTCCTGAGTTTCTGAAAACGGGTTTGACTAAATCAAAAGTAGAGACTGCTCTTTACTCTCATAAATGTGTGTAAAGGAACTTATTTCCAAATATAAAACTGTTTGTGTCACATATTGCAGAAGATGAAATGAGCAATTAAGAACTATGTCATACAGGAGGCCGAAGAGATGCTCTTGATGGCTTTTTAAGCTGTATTTCTGGCCTGGCCTCAGGCTGTCTGTAGTCTGTACTAAGAACATCAAATTATAATGAGTATTAACTTATTAATTTAACTTTTAAAAAAGGAAAATAAGACTTAACTGGACTCCTTTTAATTGATTATATATTTGGAAAACAGTTTAGCCATGGAGTTATAATTTATATGCCTATATCTTCTAGGAGATTAAGTGAGAGAGAAAGAATTGGAGAACTGGGAGCTCCTGAAGTATGGGGACTTTCTCCAAAGAATCCAGAACCAGAGTAAGTGATTAAAAAATACTTTGTAAAAATGTAACATTTGTTTAAATCCAAAGATTGTTGTCAAAATTTGTGTTAAATGAACTTTTAAGTACAGCTCACATTTACTCTTCTTTTTGTGATTTGTGCCATTCTACCCCTTGGAATTTTAAAAACACTGAACATACCTAACGATTAAAACATGTTGCTAGGGGTGCCTGGGTGGCTCAGTCATTAAGCGGCTGTCTTACGACTCAGGTCATAATCCTGGGGTGCTTGGATCGAGCCCTGCATGGGGCTCCCTACACAGCGGGAAGCCTGCTTCTGCCTCTCGTGCTCCTCCTGCTTGTGTTCCCTCTCTCGCTGTCTTTCTCTCTCTGCGTCAAATGAATAAATAAAATCTTTTAAAAATAAATTTTAAAAATGTTGCTAGTGGATTTTAACATATTAATTGTTCTTTCAAAAGATATTTACCTTTAAAGATTTTATTTATTTATTTAACAGAGAGCACAAGTAGTCAGAACGGCAGGTAGAGGAAGAAGCAGGCTCCCCACTGAGCAGGGAGCCCGACACAGGGCTTGATCCCAGAACCCTGGGATCCTGGGATCATGACCTGAACCAAAGGCAGCCACTTAACCAACTGAGCCACCCAGGCGCCCCTTAATTGTTCTTTTTAAATTGTAATTCATGGTGGTACTAATTTCCTATCCCTAGAAGGGTTCAGTATTAAGACAAATACATTTTTATTATTTTGAATTGTTTTTTCTCAACCTAATAGTAGAATACGTGTCACATGTTAGCCTTACAAAGGGATTTTTTTTTGAGGTACAATTGACAAACAATATGGATGGTAGAGTAGGGTTTTCTTATATATATATCATTTGCAAATAGTGACCATTTTACTTCTTTACCAATTTGGATGCCTTTTATTTTTCTTGTCTTGTGGCTAGGACTTCAGTAGTGTGTTGAATAAAAGTGGCGAGAATAGGCATCCTTGTCTTGTTCCTGATCTTAGCGTAAAGCTTTCAGCTTTTTACTGTTGAGTGTGATATTAGCTGTGGGTTTGTTATAAATGGCCTTTCTTAAGTTAAGGTATGTTTTCTCTGTATTCACTCTGTTGAGAGTTTATATCTTCTTTGGATGTTGAATTTTGTCAAATGCTGTTTCTGCATCTATTAAGATGATCCTAGAATTTTTATCCTTTATTTTGTTAATGTGGTATATCCACATTGATAGATCTGTGGATATTGAATTATCCTTGCATTTCTGGAATAATTTCTACTTTAGAATGGTATATGATCTTTTTAATGTAGTATAAAATTTGATTTGCTAATATTTTGTTACAGATTTTTACATCTACACACATCAGGAATATTGTCTTGTAATTTTTTTTATTTGTGGTGTCTTTGGTTTTGTTATCAGGATAATGCTGGCCTCATAGAGTGAACTTGTTCTTTCTTCAGTTTTTTGGAATTGTTTAAGAAGTACAGGTCATAACTCATTAAATATTTGGTAGAATTTACCTGTGAAACCATCTGGTCCTGGAGTTTCTTTTGTTAGGAATTTTTTGATTACTGAGTCAATTTCATTAGTAGTAATCAGTCTGTATTGTAATCTTCCTGATTTAGACGATTGTTGTTTCTAGGAATTTATCCATTTCTTCTCAGTTGTTCCATTTGTTGGCATATAATTGTTCTTAATAGTTGCTTACAGTTTTTTTCTATTTCTGTAGTATTGGGTATAACTTTTCCCTTTCACTTCTGATTTTATTTATATGGGCACTCTCTTTTTTTCTTGATGAATCCAGTTAAAGTTTTTTTTTTAATCAATTTTATCTTTTCAAAGAACTAACTCTTAGTTTCTTTTTTTAAAAGTTATTTATTTAAGAGCAAGTGAGAGAGAGCATGCATGAGCAGGGGCGGGGAGGGTTAGAGGCAAAGGGAGAAGTAGGCTCCCCACTGAGCAGGGAGCCTGATGCAGGACTCCATCCGAGGACCAGCATCATGACCTCAGCTGAAGGCGGATGCTTTGCTGACTGAGCCACCCAGGCGCCCCCAACTCTTAGTTTCATTGATCTTTTCTGTTGTCTTTTTCGTTTTTTTTACATTTATTTTTCACTCTGATCTTAATTATTTTTTTCCTTTTACTAACTTAGGGCTTTGTTTTTTTCTAGTTCCTTTAGCTGTGATATTAGATTGTTTGAGATTTTTCTTGGTTCTTTAGTTGGGCCTGTGAACTTCCCTCATAGAACTTTTGCTCCATTTGATAGGTTTTGTACTGTTGTGTTTCCATTTTCATTTGTCTCAAGGTATTTTTTCATTTCCTCTTTGATTTCTTCATTGACCCATTGGTTGGTTGGTTGTTTTTAAAGATTTATTTATTTAAGAGAGAGAGCACATACTCAAGTAGGAGGGTCGGAGGGAGAGGGGGAGGGACTCTCAAGCAGACTCCATGCTGAGTGGAGAGCCTGACATGGGGCTTGATCTCATGACCCTGAGATCATGACCTGAGTTGAAACCAAGAGTCAGACATTTAACCGACTCTACCACCCAGGCACCCCCATCCATTGGTTGTTTAATTCCATGTTGTTATGCCTTTATGTGTTTGTGTTTTTCTAGTTTTCTTGTAATTGATTTCTAATTTCATACTATTGTAGTCTGAAAAGATGCTTGATACAGTTTCAGTCTTCTTAAATTTATCAAGACTTGTCTTATGGCCTAACATGGGATCAGTCCTGGAGTATATTCCATGTGCGGTTGAAAAGAATGTGTATTCTGCTGTTTGTGGATAAAATGTTCTGTGTATATCTGTTAAGTCTATCTGGTCTAATGTGTTGGTCAAGGCTACTGTGTCCTTATTGATTTTCTGTCTGAATGATCTATCCGTTCATGTAAGTGCGGTGTTAAGGTCTCTTACTGTTATTGTATTACTGTCAATTTCTCCCTTCATGTCTGTTAATACTTGATTTATGTATTAAGGCGCTCCTATGTTGGGTGCATAGGTATTTACAAATGTTATATCCTCTTGTTGGATTGATCCCTTTATCGTATATAATGTCCTTCATGTCTTGTTACAGGCTTTGTTTTCTAGAATGTTTTGTATGATATAAGTATTGCTACCCCAGCTTTTTTTTGTTTTCATTTGCATAGGATATCTTTTTCCATCCCTTCGGTTTTAGTCTCTATCTGAAGTGAGTCTCTTATAGGCAGCATATTGTTTTTTTTAAACAATTGTTTTGGTTTTGTTTGTGGTTTTTTTTGGTATTTAGTATTTTTTTTAATCTATTCAGCTACTGTGTGTGTTTTGATTAGAGCACTTAGTTTACATTTAAAGTAATTATTGATAAAAAAAATTATTGATAAGTATGGACTTGTTGCCATTTTGTTGATTTTTTTTCTGATTTTTTTTTAAAGATTTATTTGTCAGAGAGAGAGCACACAAGTGGGGAGCGGCAGGCAGAGGGAGAAGCAGTCTCCCTGCTGAGCAAGGAGCCAGATGTGGGACTTGATCCCGGGATCCTGGGATCTTAACCTGAGCCGGAGGCAGACAACCAGCTGAGCCACCCAGGCGCCCTTTCTGTTTTTGGAGGTCTTCTCTGTTCCATTCTTCTCTTGCTCTCTTCCCTTGAGATTTGGTGACTTTCCTTAATGTTATGTTTGTATTCTTTTATTTTTTGTTTATCTGTTACAGGTATTTGGTCAGTGGTTACCATGAGGTTCATCTATAACATCTTAAGTATATAGCGAACTATTTTAAGTTAATGCCCACTGAAGTTCAGATGCATTCTAAAAACACTACATCCCCCCACTGTGTTTTATGTTTTTGAATCATATTTTACATTTTATTATTTTATGTTTCCATTGACTAATTATTGTGGGTCTGATTTTGCTGCTTTTGTTTTTTAACCTTCATCCTAGCTATGTGGGTGGTCAATTCACTACCTTTACCCTATGTTTACCTTTACCAGTGAGATTTTAACTTTCATGATTTTCCATTTTTTTAAAGAATTTATTCTTAAATAATCTCTACACCCAACATGGAGCTCAAACTCACAATCCCAAGATCAAGAGTCAGGTACTCCACTGACTGAGCCAGACAGGTGCCCCTCCTTTTATAATTTTCTTAGTTGTAGTTATGATTTGTCTTTTCTACTTAAAATTAAATCCCTTTAATATTTCTTGTAAGGCTGGTTTGGTATTGATGAGCTCCTTTAGCTTATGATTATCTGAGAAACTCCTTGTTTCTCTTTCGCTTCTGAGAGATAACCTTGCTGTGTAGAATAATCTTGCTTGTAAGTTTTTAACTTTTAGCACTTCGTGTATATCATGCTGTTCTCTTCTGACCTATAAAGTTTCTGCTGAAAAACCAGCTTATAGATTTAGGGTTCCCTGGTATGCAACTAGTTGTTTTCCTTTTGCTGCTTTTAAGATTCTTTATCTCTGTTGACACTTTGATTCTTGGTCTCTTTGGGTTCATCTAATTTGGGGTGTTTGCTTTCTAGACTTGGATGTCTATTTCCTTCCCCAGGTTAGGGAATTTTTCAGCTATTATTTTTTCACATAAGCTTTCTGTCCTTTTCTCTCTCTTCTCCTTCTGGGACCCTATAGTACGACTATTAGTACACTTGATATTACCCCAGAGGTCCCTTAAACTTAAGCTCATTTTATTCAGTTTTTTTGCTTTTTGCTGTTCGGATTCAGTGGTTTCTACTATCCTGTCTTCCAGATTGTTAATCTGTTCTTCTGCATCCTGTAATCTGCTGTTGATGCCCTCTATTTTTCATTTCAGTTATTGTGTTCTTTGGCTCTGATTGATTTAAAAAGTATTTTCTGTCTCTTTGTTGAAGTTCTCGCTGTGCTTGTCCGCTCTTCCGTAGAGTTCAGGGAGCAACTTTATGGCCATTAGTTTGAATTCCATCTGGTAGATCTGCATCTTGTTTAGTTCTTTTTCTGAGGTTTTGTCGTCTTCTTCCACTTGGAACATACTGTCTTGTCTCGTTTGCGTCACAGTGTTTGTTCCTGTTTTAGGTAGATTAACTGTTGTCCCAGACTTGGAGGAGAGCCTTTAGCCAAAGGTGTCTGTGGGGCTCAGTAGCACAAACCCCCCTGGTCACCCAAGCCAGGTAGCCCAGGAATATCTCCTACGTAAGGCCGTGTGCTCCCTCTTGTGGCTGGTCATAATTTGTGTAGACTGGTATAGACTGGTATGTGGGGCTGTTTCCTGGTGCAGCTGTCTGCTAGGCCTGGCTATGACTACTTTGTGGATGCTGGTGAGTGGGGCAGGCTTCTGGCCTGTCTGATTGACAGGCCCGGTTGCGACTGTTGTGGACATGCTGGTGTGTGGAGTCAGCTCTTGACACAGCTGGCTGTAAGGCTTGCTTGTGAGAGGCATGAACACTGCTGAATAGGGCAGGCTTTCAGTGCAGCTGGCTGCAAGGTCCAGCTGCAACTGATGCAGGCACTCTAGCGTGTTGGATTGGGCCTCCAGGGCAGGAGCCCTTGGGTGGAAGGTCTGCTGGTCCTGGCTGAGGATTCCTGCTGGGTATGATGGGTACGGAGCTGCTAGAGAGGAGTGCCAGGCCAGGGCAGGTGGGTCGGGTGGGGTGAGTCTGCTGGGCTGTGCCAGTACTGCTAGCACAGGAGATGGAGAGCGTCAGAAATGGCACCTGCCAGTGCTGGACCAGCTAGATATAAGGGAAGTTAAAAGAAAATGGAGCCCACCAATGCTTTTCTCTGGAGAATGTTCAGACAGATCCCTGCTCCTCCACACACACCCTAAACTTAGTCTCTTTGGATCTCTCCTTCACCTCTAACCTAGGTGCTTTTCAAACTAATGCCTCTGCACTGGCGTGCCCTTTAAGAGGGAAGTCTGTTTCCCAGTGTCCTTTGGCTCTCCCTGACATAAACCCCACTTGTGTTCAACACCAGATATTATGGGTGCTTGTCTTTCTGGTACAGGTCCCTCAGGCTCTGGAGGCTGATGTGGAACAGAGATCTCTTATTTCTCAGTGAGGGACTCTACAGTTATGATATCCCTTCTGCTGCTGGTCGCCATGCCGAGGGTGTGGGTCCTAACCAGACTGTGTCTCTTCTCCTTCTACCTTTGTCAGTGTGGCTTTTTCTTTATATCCTTAGTTGCATTTGATCTGTTCTGCTAGTCTTCAGTTCATTCTCAGAGACAGTTCTGTATGTAGTGGTAGGTTTTGGTGTGTCTATGGAAGGAGGTGAGCTCAGGAATTTCCTACTCCACCATGTTGGTACCCTCTCCTGTACTACATTTTCCTCATCTCTACATCCTTCCATAGACATTTGGGTTGTTTTCATGTCTTGATTATTGTAAGTAATGTGCAGTGAACATGGGAGTACATATATATTCAAGTTAGTGTTTTTGTTTTCTTTGGATAAATACCCAGAAGTGGAATTGCTGGATCATATGGTTGTTTTATTTTTAGTTTTTAAGGAAGCTCCATACTGTTTTCCATAGTGGCTGCACCAATTTACATTCCCACCTACAGTGTGCAAGGGTTCCCTCTCCCACATCATCACCAACACTTGTTCAAATTTCTTGTCTTTTCAAGTATGGCCATTCTAACAGGTGAGGTATTATCGGTTTTTTAAAAAAGATTTTATTTCTTTATTTGACAGAGAGATCACAAGTAGGCAGAAAGGCAGGCACAGAGAGAGGAGGAACCAGACTCCCTGCTGAGCAGAGAGCCTGATGCGGGGCTTGATCCCAGGACCCTGAGATCATGACCTGATCCGGAGGCAAAGGCTTAACCCACTGAGCCACCCAGGCGCCACTCGATTTTTTATTTTGATTTACATTTCCCTGATGATTAGTAATATTGAACATTTTTACATTTACTGGTTACCCATTTATATGTTTTTGGAAAACATTATTCAGAGCCTCTGCTTTTTTTTTTTTTTTTTTTTGAGAGAGCATGTGTGCGTGAGGTGGAGGTTGGGGGGCAGAGAAAGAGCGAGAATCTTAAGTAGGTTTCACACTCAGCACGAAGCTCAAAGCAGACTTGGTCTCACAACTCTGGGATCATGACCTGAGCCAAAATCAAGAGTTGGATGCTTAACTGACGGAGCCACCCATGTGCCCCTGTTACCTTTGTTCTTTTTTTTTAAAGTTTTTATTTATTTATTTGACAGAGCTCACAAGT
The DNA here is from genome assembly GCF_010015895.1 of Lontra canadensis. Classification (NCBI taxonomy): domain Eukaryota; kingdom Metazoa; phylum Chordata; class Mammalia; order Carnivora; family Mustelidae; genus Lontra; species Lontra canadensis. The sequence continues at coordinate 404,383 of NW_022631075.1, read as the reverse complement.
AGGCAGAGAGGCAGGCGGGGGTGGGGGGGAAGCAGGCTCCCCACTGAGTGGATATCCTATTATGGGGCTCAATCCCAGGACGCCGAGATCATGACCTGAGCCGAAGGCAGACGCTTAACCCACCAAGCCACACAGGTGCCCCTGTTACCTTTGTTCTTATCGGGAAATCTAAAAACCAGGGCACCTGGGTGGCTCAGTCAGTTAAACATCTGCCTTCCGGTTCAGGTCATGATCCCAGGGTCTTGGGCTCGAGCCCTGCGTCAGGCTCCCTGCTCAGCGGGAGAGTCTGCTTCTCCCCTTCCCTCTGCCACTTACCCCACTTGTGCTGTCTCTCTCGCTCACTCTCTCAAACAGATAAATAAAATCTTTTTTAAAAAAATGTGAAAACCATTGCACAACTCCCACAAGGAGGTGAGGGAGCTAACTGCCTATGTTTTCTTCTAGGTAAATTTTTGTTTTCAAGTCTTTAGTCCATTTTGAGTTAATTTATATGTATGGTGTAAATAGTGGCTCAGGGCCATTCTTCTTTATGTGGCTGTCTAGTTCTCCCGGCACCATTTAATAAAGAGGCTGTTCTTACTGTATATTCGTTACTACGTTGTCATAGATTAATTGCCCATATATGCATGGGTTTATTTTTGGGCTTTCTAGTCTATTCCCACAGGGATTTTAAAAAAATGAATATACCAATACAGTTTTGTTTAGGTTTCTTTTTTTTTTTAAGATTTTCTTTTTAAATAATCTGTATGCCCAGCATGGGCCTCAGACTTACAGCCACACGACCAAGAGTCTCAAGCTCCACCAGCTGAGCCAGTCAGGTGCTCCTGGTTAGTTTTCGTGTATTAAATAGTATCTGACAGCCTAATTCTTGTTTTTTTTTTCTTTTCTTTTTTCCCTTTGGTGCTGTTCCTAAGGTTCTTCTTCCCTCTCCTCTATTTCTAAGTCTACTTTCAGTTGAAACAATGTGCTTGACAGGTATACTTGTGTTTTATGACAGGGTGATAGCATTATTATTTGAAACTTGTTCTTATAGATACCGTCAAAAATGATCAAAGAATCTGAACTAAAAGAGTGAGTTGGAAGGAATACTACAAATAATTTTCCGGGCAAGACCTAAATTACTCCAGATGTGGTCTTCAGATTAAGACTATATGATATGAAAATTCCTCTTCTAAACTATTTTTATAAGATTCATTTATTTTTTTAATATATTCTTTAAAGATTTTATTTATTCATTTTTTAAAAGATTTATCCATTCATTTTTTAAAAATTTTTTTTAAAGATTTTATTTATTCATTTGACAGACAGAGATCACAAGTAGGCATAGAGGCAGGCAGAGAGAGAGAGGAAGAAGCAAGCTCCCTGCTGAGCGGAGAGCCTGATGCGGCGCTTGATCCCAGGATCCTGGGATCATGACCCGAGCTGAAGGCGGGGCTTTAACCCACTGAGCCACCCAGGCGCCCCTTATCCATTCATTTGACAGAGATCACAAGTAAGCAGAGAGGCAGGCAGAGAGAGGGGGTGAAGCAGGCTCCCCACCGAGCAGAGAGCCCGATTCGGGGCTTGATCCCAGGACCCTGAAATCATGACCTGAGCCGAAGGCAGAGGCTCAACCCACCGAGCCACCCAGGCGCCCCTTATTTATTTATTCATGAGAGAGAGAGAGAGAAGTAGGGTACTTGGAAAGCAGAGAGCCAAACGTGGGACTCTGTCCCAGGACTCTAAGATCATGACCTGAGCCAAAGGCAGACCCCCAACTGACTGAGCCACCCAGGCGCCCCAAATATTTATTTATTTTAAGAGAGAGAACAAATGGGTCAGAGGGAGAGGGAGCAGACCCCCTGCTGAGCACAGAGCTGGATGTGGGGCTCAGTCCCAGGACCCTGAGGTAATGACCTGAGCTAAAACTAAGATTTGGCCATTTGGCCGCCTGAGCCACCCAGGCTCCCCATCCTCTTCTAAACGATTATAGAATTTTAATAGTACTCCTTTTCAGAATTATCTATAATAGAATGAAATCTGCTTATATTGTAGTGTGTTAGGTTCTTCTTGCTCTGGGGACAGAACGGTTGCTGCACTACCGTATGTCCTTTATATGCATACAATAAAATGCAGTCTTCTTTGGTCTTCCTGTCTCTAGTTTTTTCATTTTTCCTTACATCCATCTTGTGGCTTCTGAAAATTAAATCTTACATGTTGCTTTCAGTTTGAATAGTGTTTTGTAAATGCTAAAGCATGCAAATGTAAATGATTATTATGTTACTTTGAAGGTGGTAGACTCTTGAACTGTACCTTTACAAAGTCATTCCAGTGTTTGCTTTTGATGGTTCTTGGACAACCGGTGTCATTACTGAGATTTTTTGATTCTGTATTTTTATACTCCATGATTCACGGTTTATCAGTTTTCTGATTCTTACAACCGTCTTCTTTAAATTCAGCTCTGATGAACACACACCAGTGGAGGACGATGAGCCAAAGAAAAGCACCAGTTCAGCTTCTACTTCAGAAGGTATTTTTTTAACTACTACAGAGCTGCTGTATTGAGAAGTTGAAAAAAAAGTTTATAGTCAAACAGTAGACTTTGCTTTTACAAATCAAGTTGCCCGTCATCTGTTCTTTTTCAGTATTTCAGATACAGTAAAATTGATAATCGTAATACTTGCCTAGAAGTTAATTTTATATTTGTACTTCATGTAGAAGAAAAGAAGAAGAAGAAGAAGTCTAATCATTCGAAAGAGAGGTCCAAGAAAAAGAGAAAGAAGAAATCCTCTAAAAGAAAACGCAAGAAGTACTCTGATGACAGCGACAGTGACTCTGACTCTGACTCAGACTCCAGTGGTAAGAAGGCGGCATCACTCTGCAGGCCTGGCTTCAAAACTCGTTTTCCTTCATAGAACTGATTGCAGAGGAAGGTTAAGGACAGTGGCCGAGAGGTGTTGAGCACTGGCTCTCTTGGTGCCAGGAGCCCCGCTAAGCGCTGGCTGTTCTCAGTGCCGCTCAGTCCACACAGGGCTCCAGACTGCGTCTTAGAGATGGGGAAATGGGGCGCAGAGCAGGTTGCGACACCGCACTCAGGCTCACACAGCTGAGATCCAGACCCGAGCGCTGTGACCCCAGATGGGTGGTGTGTAGCCGTACAAGGCACGTCGTGGCAGCAAACCGAACCGAGGCGGGGTCGGGCCGGGAGACGTGTGGCAGCAAAGCCAGCCCCATGGGGCTGCGTCAGGCCCGGGGAGCAGCTCTCTTGTGTCGTCCTCACACTCAGGGGGCACCTCTGTGCCATTTTCCAAAAGGCACACCTCAGAGGACCCCCTGCCAGCTGGCAGCTGATTTATGGAGGACACCCCTACCCCACCCCCCATGGCGTGGTGCCTCCCAGAAAGCCCCCTTTTTGTGCCTTCTCCTGGCTGATGGTTGACAGGATGATTGACCCCCCGCCTCTGGGGACATTGCATAAAGGTGTCTCTTCCCCTGATGTCACTGGGGTTTCCTGGCTCCTGTTGTTACTTTTCTTCCTCACTGCTGGGAGAGTGAACTACCTTTTTTTTTTAAAAAAAAGATTTATTTATTTTGGAGAGAGTGTGCAGGTGGGAGGGAGGGGCCAACGGAGAGAATCTGGAGCTGACCTCCGCACTGACCATGGAGCCTGACCCAGGGCTGGATCCCGCTGCCCATGAAATCGTGACCTGAGCTGAAATGAGGAGGCAGCCGCTTAGCCGACTGGGCCACCCAGGTGCCCCGATGAACTTTCTGAGAGCGCAGATGTGAGCACATCTGTCCCTACTTAAAAATCCTTCAGCAGCTCTCTGTCGTCTTCAGGGTGAAGTTCGGACCCTGATTGATCCCTCTCTGATCACACATGCCCTGTCCTTCTTGCAGCATCCTCTTAGCCTGAGAACGATGGTCTCCTCGGTCTTCCATGTTCTTTCTCTTGCTTCTGTGACTTGATACAGAGTCCATCGGCCTGCAGTGCCAGTCTCTCCCTGCGTGCGGCCTGGCTTACTCTCCTCAACAGTGGGCATGCAGTACTTTTGTAATAAAACTGATTTTAAAGAGAACTAGCTTGGGGCACCTGGGTGGCTCGTCAATGAAGCAAGCGTCTGCCTGCGGCTCAGGTCATGATCCTGGGGTCCTGGGATCGAGCCCCACGTTGGGCTCCTACTCAGTGGGGTGTCTGCTTCTCCCTCTCCCTCTACCCTTCCCTGCTGCTCTGTGCTTGCTTGCTCTGTTGTGCTGTCTCTCTCTCACTCAAATAATTTTTAAAAATCTTAAAAAAGAACTAGCTTAAGAGTCACCATTCCTTAAATACCGTCCCCAAACCAGCCTGATAATGAGACTTCTCTGTATGCCCAGAGCACCCCATGCTTCCCTGTATCACTCTGGATTCTGTTTATCTTACTTCTGTCTCCCTGTCTCCTCTGTTAGACTGAGCTCCTAAAAGGCATGTCCCTGGCCCCAAATACATAGGGTTTTTTTCTTTTTTTCATCGTGAAAATGCTTAAAACATTATAAAGTAAGGAGGTTAGTATTATACTATATATCACTTAGATTTTAACCATTTTTAGTATTTTGACATTTGCTTTAAATATCTTTTTTTTCTGAGATATTCAAAATAGATTAGCAATATCACACTGTCACCCTAAAGATTTCTGTGTCCATTTCTAAAAAACAAGGACATTTTCCTGCTTACCCATACTATTATCTCACCCAATATACTCTGTATCACTGAAGACTTAGTATAACTTTAATTTCTGTGTCCCTGGCGCCTAGTACATACCCTGATGAGTAGCAATAAATGTTTGAATTGGTTAATTTCTCTGTAACAACAAATAGGCCAGCAGTAGGATATTTACTCAAAATTACTGGGGTTTTAAAATTAAACTTTTGTTTTTAATTAAAATCTGCTTTAATTTCCAGATGAAGATACAAAAAGAAGAGCAAAGAAAGCCAAGAAAAAGGAAAAGAAGAAGAAACATAGATCGTTAGTTTTCTTTTAAATTTTTATTTTGGAAAAGTTAAAATATATATAAAATTACATAAGACAAAGTAATAAGTAAATAATGATTAATAAAATAGTGTAATGATCCCCTGTGTAACCATCACCCAGCTTAATAATTTCAACTCTTGGACAATCTCCACTGCCCCCCCATTATTTCAAAACCAATTCCAGAGATCATTTTGTCCATAAATCAGCATGTTTCTCTAAAAGATCGGCATTCTTTTTAAGAAATCATAACTACAATACTGTTATCATGCCTAAGATATTTAGCAACAATTCCTCAATTCTCAGCAGGTTTTTATACAGTTCATTTAAATCTAGATCCAAATAATGCCCATAAATTATGATTGGTTGGTATGTCTCCTGTAGCTCTTTAAATTAGTTGGTTTCCCTTCCATTTTTGTTCTTGCAGTTTATTTGTTAAAGAAACCAAATCATTTACGTATAGAGTTTCCCGCAGTATAGATTTTGATGATTATATTTAATTTTTTATTTCTTTATTTTTAAAGATTTTTTTAAGTTATCTGTATACCTAATATGGGGCTTGAACTCAGGACCCAGGAGCAAGAGTTATGTGCTCTACTGTCTGAGCCAGCCAAACATTCCTGACTGTATTTTTTTTAAAGATTTTATTTATTTATTTGACAGAGAGAGTGATCACAAGTAGGCAGAGAGGCAGACAGAGAGAGGGGGGAAGCAGGCTCCCTGCTGAGCAGAGAGCCCAGTGTGGGGCTCGATCCTAGGACCCTGAGATCATGACCTGAGCCGAAGGCAGAGGCTTTAACCCACTGAGCCGAAGGCCGAGGCTTTAACCCACTGAGCCACCCAGGTGCCCCTCCTGACTGTATTTTTATGGTGTGGTTTTAACATGGTCTTTGCTTGTCTATTTCCTATATATTGATAGTAAGGTCTAGAGACTTGATGAGGCTCAGATTTGAGTCTTTGGCACGTGTGCTGCACAGGTGGTACTGTGTACTTCGTCAGGAGGCAGTTAATGTCTGGTCGTCTCCGTTTGTCGTATTAATAGCCATGGATGGTCATTGCCTAGATCCCTTATTTCATTAGGGGTTGCAGAGTTGTGATAGTCTAATTCTGGCTTTCTTTTCTTTTTTTTTTTTTCCTTTCTGGCTTGCTCTCTTCATTTATTGGGTAGAATAATTCTATAAGAGAAACCTACCCTCGTCAACTGTTTGGTTACTCTGAAGTACAGTTTGTATAGAGAAGGCAGGATAATTTCTTTTTAACTTTTTTTGTTTTATGAGTTTTCAAAATAATGAGTTGGACTTTTTTTCGTATTGTTATGAACCCATGGATTCAAACATATTTGATGTATTTTAACCCATTACACTTCAAATTATTGATGCTTAAATTGGTAAGAGCTGTTTTTTAAACTGCTTTATTATCTTTCTGCAACATGAGAACTATTTCATTGTCCCCTTGAGAGATCTTTTTTTATAGTGAAACATGATTTGGTTAAATAAGTTGAAATCTTTTAATTAAAATTCTGCTCTAAAAATTGTAATCAGCTGAGAACTTAAATCATTTTCATCAGTCTTTCATTGCCTTAAAAAATGAGAGTCCCTTTAATGTGGGACTATTAAGTGTATTTATATCAAATTATAATTACAGGAAGAAATACAAGAAAAAGAAGTCTAAGAAGAATAGAAAAGATTCCAGTGATTCAAGCTCTAAAGATTCCCAGGAAGAGTTTCTGGAGAATCCCTGGAAGGATCGATCAAGTAGGTTCTTCTGGTAGACTTTGATTCACAACAGATAAAACATTAAATTTAAATGATTAGTCAAAATGTGAATCTGTGTCTGAACCTCTTTCCTGCAGAGCCTGAAGAACCCTCAGACTTAATTGGCCCAGAGGCTCCAAAAACACTTGCCTCTCAGGATGATAAACCTTTGAAGTAAGTAACAGTGTATTTCAAATATCTAAAGTTCCTTCCTAAAAGTACAGCCCTAACTTGCCCTTCCAACTGTATCCGCCTGTATGCCCTTATTTACATGCCGCCTTCCAGCTGAGCTGAACCAGGACTTCTCTGTATCGACTGTGTACTTTCCCACATTGTGCCTTGCTCACCTTATGTCTTCCCCCAGCATGCCCTCACTTCTTTGCCCGGCCCTTATTTCTTTGCTATTCCCAATTTCTTCCTGTTAAAATCCTTATCATCTTTCAAAGCTCTTTTCAAACGGAGGGGTCATGTGCTGATTCCCAGGACCTTCCCTCCACAAGTAGATGGGATTCCTACCCTTCTCTAATCCTCTAGTCCTCAGAGTATTTTGTTTCTTTCGAGAGTGTCTTATATGTTCTACCTTGTGTTGTAGTCATGTCCCCATCAGTATATAAATTCATAAGAACAGAGATCACTTTTGCGTTACAAGCTTTGAGTTTAGTAGGTATTAAAGATGCAGTGAATGAATTGAAGGAAGGGATGGTAGTTTTTAAAGTCCTCTCGAGTGAAAGTTAATAGGTAATTGTTACTGTATAGCATTATTACTCGTTACAACTCTAAAAAGTATGTTAATTTGAGATGTATTATTTCTCTTTTTTTTCTTGAAGGGAAAAAGGAATTCACTGGAGGCAGAAGCCATAAAGGCAGTGCCCATAGGGATATATCGATCCATAATTGTAAACCATGAATCTAGACTCACTCACATCAGTTCTTTTGTTCCTCCAAAGCATGTCTGTATTCCTGGGTTCGTTATGCAGATCAGAGTGCAATGTTCGCTAATTAAAGTAATTCACATTGGGCTTCCCAGGACGCTCCCATTCAGCAGCCATCGTTTGTGCTGTTTTCTGAGAGAAAATCTATTTGTGCTCTCTTTAGATGACGAGCTTTTTATAATGGTGAGCTTTTTATAATGAACCTTTTCTGAATTACTTTGTAGCTATGGCCATGCGCTGTTACCTGGTGAGGGTGCGGCTATGGCTGAATATGTGAAAGCGGGGAAACGTATCCCAAGAAGAGGTGAAATTGGCTTGACGAGTGAAGAGATTGCATCATTTGAATGTTCGGGTTATGTAATGAGTGGTAGCAGGTAAGTTACTGGCATCGAGGTCGGTTTCCACGATTAGATCTTTTCCTTTCTCACTACCAGAATTATATTTTGGCAATTGATTTTCATTAAGTGATCATTCGTAATGAAAAGTAGGGTATAAATTTTGGTTTAATGTGGGTTTTACGGATACAATCATGGATGGCCAGAATTCCACGTGCAGCTCAGCCTGAAAATCAGCGGCCTCTCCCAACTTCAGAGAACCGGTCTTTCTGCTGTCCTGTCCTGGTTTGTATTTTGGTACTTACAGTTTATCTTCTGGAGGATATAGTTAATTCAGTTATTTATCACTGCCCCATAAGGAATGTGGCATTCTAGTAGTAGGAAATCATTTCCATGAGACAGTGTTTCCTGTTTTCGGAGTTTGCCTCCAGTTCTCTGTAGAGGCAGAGAATATGGACTCTAATTCTCTGTGGACTCTGAGAATGAAGAGCAGGAAAGGATTATGACAGCATGGGGAAATGAATATAAAATTGTGGAGGAGAAAGCAAAGTGCCAGGAAGAATGAGGAGAGTAAACGAATAGGACATCAGTACAAAGATCAAACTGAATCTTGGATTTTTTAAAACTTTATAAATTACTTAAAGTAAGTGAGTATTTTAAAATAAAGTTGGAAGCAGGTATTTGCAAAACCCCTGAAGCACCTCCAGAATGTCAGGGTTCGGAGGACCAGCACAGTAAGACAAAACAATGAGGGCTGCCTGGGGGGCTCAGATGGTAAAGCGTCTGCCTTCAGCTCAGGTCATGATCCTGGGGTCCTGGGATCGAGCCCTGCGTCAGGCTCTCTGCTCAGTGCTCTCCCTCTGCCATTCCCTCCACTTGTGCTTTCTGGCTCTATCTCTCTGTCAAATAAATAAAATCTTAAAAGAAATGAGAGTCATAGGCATTGGAAAGGAGGATATAACTCATTTTTTGTGAATGATGTGATTTTTTTTTTTTACATAGAAAATCCTAAGGAACCTTCAGATGATTCTGAATAATAGGAGGGTTTAATAAATGGTTGGATGTAAGGTTAATACATGAAAATCAGTTGCATTTCTGAGTACCAGGAAATGGTTAGAAATGTAATTAAATAAAAAGGAAGCAATATTTATAATAGTATCAGAGAATATGAAGGATTTAGGAATAGATCTTAACAAGAAATGTCCAAGACCTCTACAGGGAAAACTAGAAAACATTAAGAGACATTAAAGGGGCGCTTGTGTGGTTCAGTTGGTTAAGCGTCTGACTCTTGGTTTCAGGACAGGTCATGACCTCAGGGTTGTGAGATTGAGCCCCATGTCGGGCTCCACACTCAGCAGGGAGTCTGCCTGAGATTCGTGCCCTCTCCCTCTGCCCCTTCTCCACTCACCCTCTCTCTGTCTCTCAAATAAATCTTTAAAAAAAAAGAGAGAGCCATTAAAGAACGCAGAAGTGGAGAGATACCATGTTCATGCAGGAAGACAGTTATAAAGTCAGTTCTCCCCAAATTGGTTTGTATATAGTGTAGTTCCAGTCAGACTCACAGAAGAGCTTTTTGTGAAACTTAAGGTGGTTTTGGGCTTTTCTTCTTTTTTTTTTTTTAAGACACATTTATTCAGTGTCATGATCAGACTATTACATTTAGCAATCAACAGCATGGGTACAAAAAAAAAATCTACATTAAAACCCTTTGTTGGAATGCTTTACACTTTCCACAGAACAGAAACTAAAATAACCTGTTATACAATTAGTCACAAATACAGTCCTCGAGTTTTTTTGCCCATACACATGAGTATTGTCTAAAACATGTCTTCTTTGTAGCAGCTAGGCCCTGCCACCACTGTGCTTGGCTGAGTTCACAAATCTGTTGTAACCTATAGCTTCCCTGTCACTTCTCTGGCTCTTCTCTCCTGCTAAGCTTTGTTTCCTGGCAGTAATTAAAAACTTCTGCCACTGCCGTAGCTGCTGCTGCTGCTGGAACCACCATAGCCACTTTGGTTTTGGGGTTTGGCGAAGTATTGACCTCCACCACCATAAGGGCCAGAGCTTCTGCCTCCAAAATTGCCTCCTTTCATGGGTCCAAAATTTGAGGATTGATTGTTGTAATTGCCAAAATCATTATAGCTTCCGCCACCTCCAAAGTTGCTTCCATCATTACCAAATCCGTTATAGCCATCCCCACTGCCACCATATCCACCACCACCTCGACTGCCACCAAAGCCACCTCGACCACTGAAGTTTCCTCTGCGACCAAAGTTGTCATTCCCACCAAAACCACCTCCACAACCACCACCGAAGTTTCCAGAACCACTTCGACCTCTTTGGCTGGATGAAGCACTAGCCATCTCTTGCTTAGAGAGCACTTTCCTTACTTCACAGCTGTGGCCATTCACAGTATGGTCATCAAATGTTACAAAAGCAAAACCCCTCTTTTTGCCACTGCCTTGGTCAGTCATGATCTCAATCACTTCGATTTTCCCATACTGTTCGAAATAATCTCTTAGATGATGTTCTTCAGTGTCTTCTTTAATGCCACCAACAAAAATCTTTTTCACAGTTAAGTGGGCACCAGGTCTTTGAGAATCTTCTCTTGAGACAGCCCTCTTTGGTTCCACAACTCTTCCATCCACCTTGTGTGGCCTTGCACTCATGGCTGCATCCACCTCCTCCACAGTGGCGTATGTGACAAACCCAAAGCCTCTGGAGCGCTTGGTGTTTGGGTCTCTCATTACCACACAGTCCGTAAGTGTTCCCCATTGCTCAAAATGGCTCCTCAGACTCTCATCGGTTGTTTCAAAGCTCAGACCTCCGATGAAGAGCTTCCGCAGCTGTTCAGGCTCTTTGGAAGACTCCGACTTAGACATGACGGCGGTGGGAGGGGAGACTTTAACGATGCTTACTCGGCGGTGTCCACGGGCAGAAAGGCGGTTTTGGGCTTTTCTAAAAATTTTACTTATTTATTTGACAGAGAGCGAGCACAAGCATGGGGAGCAGCAAAGGGAGAGGGAGAAGCAGACTCTCTGTGGAGCAGGGAGCCCGATGTGGGACTTGGTCTCAGGACTCTGGGATCATGATCTGAACTGAAGGCAGATGCTTAACTGAGCCATCCAGGTGCCCCAATAAGATGGTTCTAAAATTTATGTTAGACTAGAGGGCCAAGAATAGCCCTGTCATCTTTGAAGAAGGGCAGGAAGATAAGATTTGGCCTACCATGTATGAAGACTTACTATGAAGCTTACAGAACTTTAGAAAGTATAGGAGAACAAATGACTTGTTCAGTGGGATAAAATACGAAGCTCGGGCAGAGCTACATGTGTGAACTTAGTTGTATGAAAGAGATTGCATGTCAGATCACTGGGGAAGGAAGGAACTCTGCAGTAAATGGAGCAGGACAAAACTGGTTATCTGTTTGGAGAAAGAGGAAAGTAGAACCCTGCATGGCCATATTTAAAAACCAGTGCTACTACGGGTGCCTGGCTGGCTCACTAAACCATGCCATCACGGGGTTGTGAGCTCAAGGCCCACACTGAGTGGAGCCTACTTAAAAAAAATTCTTTTAATTAAAAAAAATAATAATAAATAAAAAATAACTTTAACACTCTTAGTTTAACGTATAAGTAGATAGCTAGTAGATCTTGGGGTAAGAAAGTGTTTCTTAAGGAAGAATCCCAAAAAATGTACTTATCATAAAATAGTGATAATTTGCCTAAGTTAAAAGAAACGACTTTTGTTTATTAGAAGACATCTAAAATAAGAAAAAGACAAGTTTTAAGCCAGGATAGGATCTTAAAACTGATAATTAGTATTGAGAGTATTTAAAGAATACATACAAAATACATACAAAGGAAAAATGGGAAAAGGACACAAACATTTGTTAGAAGAAGAAAACTATAGGGCCTACACATACATAAAAAGATGTTCATTATCATTGGAAATGGAAATCAAGAACATGCTAAAATACCATTTTACATTTATCTGATGGACAAAAGTTCAGAGTTCTAACAATACCAAGCATTGGAGAAGATGTAAATCTACAGGATCTCTTAAATACTGCTAGTGGTGATATAAATTGGTACGACGACTCTGGAAAACAGTCTGACATCATCTTGAAAAGTAGAGCGTTTGTAAGCTTTATGTCCCAGCAGCTCTGTTCCTAGATACCCAAGAGGAACTCTTTCCTGTGTACTAGGAGACACGTACATAGATATTTTACAACATTGTTCACATAGCACTTGATGTTCTAAACAAACCCCTCTATTCACTGTATAGTGAGCAACCTGAAGTACAGTGTCCTCTCCTTGTCTTTACGTCCTGCTGCTCCCCCAGTCACGCTAATCTTGAATGAGTTTCCCCTCTTTTCCTTACTCCGCTTTCTCTATTTTTCTAGACATAGGTCAAGCCTTATATCAAACCGACTTTGTAGGATTGGGTTACATATACCTAGAAGAGTTTCATGGAGTTTTCCCTCTAATTTAGCAGACCCTTTGAAGATAATGTCGTAGTTTCCCTCTGCCCCCTATACTCCTGATTTGGCCTTTGTGATAAATCTCTTCTTTGAGCTGCTACTGAATTCTGAGGAAGTTAAATCCACTCACAAAACTCATCAAAAAATTCTATTATGGTATTAGACCTAGTCCTTTTGGTTGTACAATAAATTAGAACCATGAGGAACTTCTACCTGATTGATGACAACTTAAACCTTTCTTCTGTCCTACTGTCAGTTCGCCAAAGGCAAATCCCACATAGCACATAGGAAATTTAATAATTTGCTAGTTTCTGGTTGTTTTAGTAGAAACAACAGAACTAGACTTATGACCTTGGTATTTGAAATTAATAACATTCATGATGTTGACAGAACAATAGATCATTATTTGAATACTGGAAATGAATCCGAGCACACGTTGGCAGATAAAATGCATGCTCTTTTGAAAATTCAGCCCATTACCAAAATAATTTCTATTTATCAGTTCTTTAAATAGACCACTCTGTATTAAGAAGGGTAAGTGCAGAAGTACTATGAGAATAATTACTGAGAAATTAAGCCAAAAATAAAATTATCTGCAGGCATCGCCGAATGGAGGCCGTGCGACTGCGGAAAGAGAACCAGATCTATAGTGCTGATGAGAAGAGAGCCCTGGCGTCCTTTAACCAAGAAGAGAGGCGAAAGAGAGAAAACAAGATTTTGGCCAGTTTTCGAGAGATGGTATACAGAAAAACTAAAGGGAAAGATGACAAATAGGCATTTTCTGATTGTTCAGCAGACATTTTTAACAAAAAAGTCTGGGTTCCATATATACATACAAAAAGATTACTATGATCTGAAAAAGCTTTATAGTGCTCCTGTGCCTTCTATTAAACTCTTTCAGTCCTTCAATAAAAAGCTGCTTATTGATATAATTTTAGCAAGTTCTTTGGATTATTTTTGGATTGACCATAATAACTTTCTGGTTTAAAAATCCAAATTACAAATAAAATCATACTGTACTTGGGGAGGTGGCATTGAGAGAAAGTGTCAGTAAGATCAGAAACTTAACTCTCAAATCATGGGACAGTGCTCCTATTAGCTCTATGTGATGCCCGTCCCCCACCCCCACTGAACTGGTGGGAAGTCATCATTCCTCTCTGTTGAATGTGTTACAAATGGACTTGATAGAAACATACAGGAGTCCACTTTTGTTAACAAGTTGAAGGCATTGCTGAAAAAAGCAAATCTGGAATTTGAAAATCGACTTGTATAATATATAGTCTGCCCTGGAAGTAATGTATTTTGGTTTTAGTCCCTACCTCTATCCCAAATCCAACAAACAAGCCAAAAAGACTAACCCACAGACTTACTGAGTTGAAAATGTGAATGTTAGTGTTTTAAGTTCTTAAAATTTTGAGTTCTTAAAAATGGTTCTTCAAATATAAAATATTGGGAGGTGTACAGTTGTGCCAGTATAAGTACATTATCCATCTAAGCTATGGATTTGAATACTGAAAATAAATGGGAGTCAACTATGGTTAGGAGTTTTAATAAGGAAAAATATACTGAAGCATTAGTTTTAATTTAGTTTTGTAAGGATGAAGTTAAAATGATATTAAATATATTTTAACTGCTTTATGTAATAAGCTTATTTCATTTTAAACATTGTTAAATGTTTCAGTTTACTTTTTACATCTGTCATTTGGTTTAACTTTTTATAGAACCCCTCACTTTATCACTTTTTGTATGGCTGCTATTGACTTTTAAGTTTTGGAGAAATGGGACTAGCAGTTCGTGATCTTTTTTCTTCCTATTATTTTGTTCAATTTGAGTTGTTAGGTGAAGGGAAAGGGGACAGTGGAAGCTTTGTTCCTGTTAAGGTTGTTTGAGCTGTGTTGTTATGTATCTAGAGTAAGTCTAAATTACCTAGGGGATGGGGAAGTTCTAACTCTGCGGTTATAAAACATCCCCTCTCTTTGTAATAGTTTAAGGTGTTTTTTTTCCCCTGAGTTTTAAAATAAGGCAGTCATATTTCAAAGCATAGATAAGAAGTTTTACTGTTTAACATGTGTTCTAGGAAAGTGTCTGCCTTTAACCCACAGCTGAGGAACTAAACCACTTGGCGTGTAGCAACATTTATTACCCCTGAATCTGAAGTGATTTCTGTTTATCATCGTTGCTGCCTAACCTGATAAATATCTTGTTTCCAAAAGGTAAAAGGAAGCTAGATTCCAAATTTATGAGTTATAATCCATCTACTTCCCTGCATAATAAAACCTAAATTTATAATCCTTATTTAAGAATTTTGTTCTCTAAGAACATTATTTTTTGTTATTGGCTCCTAGAGACTGAATGAGTTTGCACTCTTATTTTCAGTAGGCAAAGCTGTTTAAGTGCAACAACTCTGTGATAGAGGATTATTGTGGGTTTTTATTGGATTTTCCTGTGTCCTCCACAGAGTAGATATTCAGTAACTGAAAGAAAGCATATTAATGTATTTCAGAACTTTGTCATTTCTTTCATCAGGGTTTGTTCAGGAAAGATCTGCCAAAGAACAGCTTCAGTAGCATGTTCTTTGGCAAAGAGGAGGGTAGAATAAAAGGGCTGAAAGTATTTTATTTTGAGCTCATGAGAGTAACTGCTTCAGACTGCATTGAGTCATCTGAGCCATAAGTCCAATAGGGGACGTGTTGTATTTGAAATGTATGTTTTGTTCTTCAGGAAGACTTACCTAGTTTTCCACCTCCTTGCCTGTTGTTCTGATAAGATTTTCCCTTCTTTTATGTTTATTGCACAAATGTAAGAGTTAAAGAAGAAAAATTACCCACAGTCTTACCACAGTTGTCTTTAGTATTCTGTGTTCCCTTCCAGTGCTTGTCTGCATAAATATGTATTCTGACATGCCTGTAAGTAATCACCCACAGTGTAATCTTGTCTTTGGTGTTTTAAACCTTTACAGTCAGGCAAGACAGCCTCCCAGGGATGGTAGGAACAAGTGGTGATCTGGTGTGAGGACGGAAGGAAAGAGGACCAGAAATAAGTAAGGGTGGCAGTCAGCCCTTCCCTGTTTGATTGCCGCCTGTCAGGAAGCCGCCCCGCTGCCATCGCAGCTGTGATGCTGTGTGGTGCACAGCACACCCGGTGGCGGTGTGGGAGTGTACTGGCTAACCGTGAGGCTTACGTCACCCTCCGTGAAGGGGTCTGTGAGTGGGCAAATCTTTAGACTGGCTCTAGTACGAGCTGCAGAACTGTCACCATTTTTCTTTTTCCCAGTTATGCCCGTTAAAGAGGAGTGTCTACTAGAGAATTAGGCTCAGATGGGGGATTAAGCAGCCAAGAAACACTCTCAGTTTTTACCCTGACAGCTGAATTTTAGCAAATCTCTAAACTTGGCTTCTGTACCTGTAAGACTCAAGTGATGTAGACAGTGATGGGAAAGACCACTTAGAGATGGAAAACAGCTTGCTGGTTACTCTGCTAATGTGATGGAAGTTGCCAAATGGAAAGTGAATGAATGAATGCAAAACATGCAGCCGGATTGTTTGCCACAAGTTTATTATTCAATAAATGTTCTGTGGTTTGATGTGCAGTATCGTATTTTTAATACATTCTGATTAGAAGTCTAATCCTAAAACCTTCCGTAAGAATTAGACACAATTGAATTAGAAGGGAATTGACTCCATTAAAATATTTTTGGCCTCAATCATGTCCCTCAGCCATTTTTCTCGAAAGCGAGTCATTCCTGGTCTGCAGAGGAAGGAAAACAAACATACCACAACTTTTTAACATAAAACATTGAGCCAGGGATTCCCTGCTTATTCTGTTACATTCCTAGTGAGCAAGAAGTCATTTGGGGTGGGGAGCAAAGGTTGTCTCTATTCCATAGGCCCAATCAGTAAAAGGATTAGTGCATTTCTATGTAAACATTCTTTAAAAGAGCTGCTGTACAAATCAAAGATTATTATATAGGACTTAATTCCCTGTAACTGAATTTCTCATAGAAACAATAGACATGATCCACTTTGCCCCCACCCTCCTTTAGCGGTTAATCCTCAAGTTTCTAATGACTGAAAAACGGGACATTAAAAAAAATTTTCTAGAACAATGGCAGAACCCCTCGAGCCCATCCTGATGGGACGGGTGGGCCAAAGAAGAACAGTGACCACCCTTTAAAAAATAAGTCTCCCCGGGGCACCTGGCTGGCTCAGTCAGTAGAGCATACGACTCTTGATCTTGGGGCCATGAGTTCTAGCCCCACGTTGGGAGTAGAGATTACCAAAAGGAAAAAAAAAAAAAGTCTCCAAATGTTCATTACCTGTGAACTAACGAAAGGCCCTCAAAGATATAAGAGATCTCAATGGGCATATCCTAAGAGAGAAAAGGATAACCGTTAGCCTATACCAGTCATACCAACTCATAATTCCTTCCATCCCTACACTCGTCCTTACGTATACTCTCAAGTTGCTAGAATTCATCCTCCTTACTGGGATGTCTGTAGGTGGTAGTTCTTTGTCACTTCAAATCTCTGTTCCCCAAAAGATCCTTTTGGCAACAAATACTTGAAGGGTCACTGCAGAATTGGAAACAAGTCAGGAAAGGCTTGTGCTCCTCGCAAGTACTCATTTACCTTCTCGATATGTTCCACTCTGCTCAGTTGACAGTATTTACCTCTCGGGAGTAGCATCAGAATGAAATAATACAGATAAGCAAGGTTTGAAAACATTTTTAGAGCAGCAGTGGGGGCTATAATACTGTCTCTGTGGGCCCCTCCCATACTCCCTTCCAAAATTCTACTTGGAATTTCGAGCCAGAGCCCTTCTCCTAAGCCCTGAGTATACAGGCTCTGGTCACGGTCTTGCTTTCCTCCAGCAGCCTTACTTCCCGGTCTCCAACCTTGCCAGTGAGCAAGACAGCTGATGGCAGGATAGGTGACCGGGAGCGGCGAGAGCTCATGGAGGCAGACAGAGTCCCAGATAACTTCTGTGAAAGGAGGGACGGCAAGGCAGGGAGTAACGTGTTCACGTCGGCTGGATTCCAGGCATCATGCTTGGAACCAGACCCACTTCTCTGCTGACCCTAACCCTGGATTCGTGGATATTCTTTGGACTCCTTTCACACCAGCTATCAGCCTGTCTCATATTCATCGTCTCCCTGGCAGCTACACGCAATTCCTTCAAGTATTCATCGAGTGCCTGTTACTTGCCAGGCCTCGTTTTACAGCAAAACGAAAAACAAAAACTCCTGCCTTTGCAGAGCTTAGGTTCTAGTAGGCGGAACAGACAATCCCGTAGACCATCAGAAGGTCAGAAAGTGTTAGGGAGAAAAAGTGAAAGCATGGAGGAAGGGATAGAAAGTGTGGTGTAGGACATGAGAGCCGGGTGTGCCCATCCCTAGGGAAGAAGGTCAGAGGGAACAGCAGGTGCAGAGGCCCTGAGGTGGGACTCTCTGGGTTATTAAAGAGCCGTGAGATCACAGCAGCTGGAGGAGAGGGAGGGAGGGAGGAAGGAGAGGGAGGAGCAATAACAAGGGACCAGGCCTCGCAAGGCCCGGTAGGCCCTCATTGCTCAGTGTACTCCAGGCCCACAGCAGCAGCAGCACCTGGGAGCTTCTTAGCAATGCAGAGTCTCGGGCCCCACCCCAGACCTGCCGAGTCAGAATCTTCCTTTCAACAAGATCAGCTAACGTGCATGCAGTTCAGAGTTAGAGAAACACATGGGAACATTTTAAACAAAGGAGTGACATAATTTCATTTTATCAGGCTCACTCTGGCAGGCGTTTGCTGTTTTGGAAAGCTACACAACGAGGGCGAGGGGGGAAGCAGGGAGACCAGTTAGGAGGCCATTGGAACAGTCTTGGTAAGAGATGATGGTGTCTCGTACCAAGGTGGTAGAAGTGGAGCGGTAAGAAGTTGCTGGATTCAGGACCTATTTTTGAAGATAGGGCCAATAGGATTTCCTAATGTGTTGGATATGAGGGACAGGAGTCAGGGATGATGCCAAGGATTTGGGCCACGAATGGAAATGAGAGGTCTGCGGGCAGATCAGGTTGGGAAGGGTAAATTGGAAGTTCAGTTTAAGTGAGATGTTTATTAAATATCCGAGTGGCAGAGGTCTGGGCTGGAGGTCAGATGTGGGAAGCATAAGCTAGAGGTGGCATTTAAAGCCAGGAGGCAGTAAGACCACCAAGGAGAGGAGTACGGAGGACAGGTTCAAGACCAGTAGAGACTGAGAAGGAATGGGCAGTGAGGCAGAAGGAAAACCCAGATAGTGTGTGGTTCTAGCAGCCAAATGGAACGTTTCATGAAGCTGGGAGTGAGCAGCTCTGGCTAGTGCTATAGATGGGCCAAGCAAGATGAGGACAGAAATAGGACTTGAGTTTTACAAAGAAGGGGTCATCAATGACCTTGACAAGAGATGTCTCCATTTTCATTGAGGTCTCATCTAAGCGAAAGGAGGAGAAAAGGAAGAGCTTACTGGAGGTTTGTTTTTGGTGATCTTGATGGTGAAGAAGGCAGAGGCAGTGACTAGCGGCATGGGTCTCTTAGCGGTTGGGATGCTCCAGCGTACACAGTAGATGTAGTGGTAGCTGTGAATCAGGTCTTCCCTCTCTATAAACTGTGTGTAGTGCACCCAGCGGTCCTGATACTCCCACGTCTGTTTCATATAAAAGAGAAAGAGCACATGGAGAAAAGCAAACTTCCCATTCGCGTCCTCTAGGTAAAGGCAACACACAACAGGAGGGGTTACAGCCTGGCTTCGGGCATCCGTTTCTACCGTTTTGGATTGGGATTCAAACTAGAGTCAACTCCCAATTATCTCCATAAGTGGAGGAGAGCAAAGGCGGAGCCTGCATGAGTGACGAATGCAATGTCCCTGGAGATCGGGCTTTGGAACACAGAGGCCACGCTCAGATGCGTAGGGGCGCATGCACGCCCCACGCACGCCACACACACGTACACATGTGACCTCCCTCCAAGCCCTTAACTCAGGAGACAAGCGTGGTTAACTGGAGAGTAATGAGAATGTGATCAGAACCTGTGTTCTGCTCACTCCTTGGGAGCCCTAAAGGTGTGACTGGAAAGTAATGGGGCCGATTTCACAAGCTGTTTCTGAAAATCCAACTCACTTCAGTGCAGCCATCGGTGGTACATAAAGTAAGTTTAGGAAAGGAATGAGTCAGGCCCAGGATCCTCCAGACCCCTCAGATCCCTATTTGACCCCCTTGGAGAAGTTTTTCTCTCAAAAGCACAAATCTGACTAGCACTTAGGGCCCGGAGAAGTCACAGTGCAGCTCCAGCGCCCTAAGTTCAATTCGACTGAAGCCCCTTGGGTTGGGGGCACAGGAAGCTTCCACAGCCAAAAAAAAAAAACCCACCAAAAAACCCTGAATTGAGTTGAAGGGCCACAGAAGGAAGGAAGTGGGACGGTCTAACAGTTTCAGTGATGTGCGGAGGGCCAGTCAGAGGGAGATGGCTAAAAGATTTCAGGCCCTCTAAAAAAAAAAAAAAATAGGTTGGCGTTCTCCCTCAGCTTACTTTCTTTCAAACTTAAGTTGATTGTTTCAGTCACCCAGACAGGAGCCCCAGACTATAGATTCCTGGAGATCAGGATTGTGTTTTACACAGATTGTCATGCCTGTTAGTGAAGGAGCCCGCTAGTTAACCCTTTGCAGCCCACTGGAGCATGACTTTCTTTCCAACCTTCCTATGTGAATATATTTCTTCAGCCCTAATGTTTAATCTGTTACACCATCAAAGACCTTGTACCATCGGAAGGGTCCCCGTTTTTATCACTGTTCAGGCAGCTGATTCTCGCGTAGCTCCAGTGAGTGTGTTTTAATCTTGTATTTTGTCATTTTTACATAACATTGCTTCATATACTCGCTTCCAGGAAACAATTTCTCATTGTGCTACTCTCCCATGGATGGCTTAGCCAATTACATATTATTGGACACTCAAAATCAACAGGCACCTGGAAGTACATGCCCAAAACTCTTATCAATGGTAAGTGACCCTCAAGGGAGTAGAACTGGGTATTGTGGGGGTCAAAGGGGAGCTTTCATTTTCTACTTTGTGTCATTTTGCTCAATGGGGATTTTTTGGGTTTTTTTATAATGTCTTATTTTATTATAAAAATAATTTTAACTTGGTTGTAGGCATTGGGGATTTTCCAACTTTTCTCATATAAAGAACTTATTTGTATATTCCTGTTGCCAGATTGTGTTCCTTGAGAGAATAAACTAATTGTGCCCATTGGCAATACATAATTGTACCTATTCCCTCCCCAAAACACACGAGCCTTTGGACACCAGGTTTCATCATTCTTATTCACATTGTAATACCTCAGAATCTTGTGAATTTACATTTTTCACTGATAGTAAAACTCTGCATTATTTTTGTCATCAGAAACTTTTCAGGGGCACCTGCGTGGCTCAGTAAGTTAAGTGTCTGCCTTCAGCTCCGGTCATGATTCCAGGGTCCCAGAATAGAGCCCTGAGTCCCACATCGGGCCCCCTGCTCAGGGGGGGAGTCTGCTTCTCCCTCTGCCCCTCCCTCCATTCATGCTCGCTCACTTTCTTGCACGCTCAAATAAATAAAATCTTTGAAGAAAGAAAGAAAGAACTTTTCCTACTATGGTGGCCAAAGTATATCAGACCTGTGATCAAAACTTTATTTTGCTGCTTGATCAGAAAGACTTAGGACCAGCGCACCTAGGTGGCTCAGTCGGTTAAGGGTCTGACTGAGTTTTGGCTCAGGCCATGATCCCCAGGGTCATGGGATCAAGCCCCATAATGGGCTCCATGCTCAGGGCAGAGTCTGCTTGAGATTCTCTACCTCTCCCTCTCCTCCTGCCCCTCCCCTTGCTCGTGCACACTTTCTCTTTCGGAAATAAACAAAGAAATACAGTCTTTAAGACTTTGGGCAAATTTTCCAACCTCTCTGAACCTCAGGGTTTCTAATTTGTAAAATGGGTACACTGATGTACCTACACGCAGGTCCGTTGTGGGGATTAGATGAGATCATGCATGCGAAGTACTTAGCAGTACTCGACACACAGTGATGCTCAGGAAATGGTAACTACTCATTTGCCATCGCCTGGTGTACGGTGAATTCTGGGAAATCTGCAATAAGCTTGAGAAAGCTCTCCATCAGCAATGTCTGACCCCCGGAGGACAGACTTCGCTTCCAGGGCTCGCTGCGTTAGCAGGTCTGGGAACAAGGGGATTTTCTGTCAGTAGCTCTATAGAGCTTTTAACTTTTCAGTTAACTTTCTACTTTCTAATCATCTTGTCCTCATGATGGTCCTACGCGGTAGGTAAGCTCTTCATCTGTGAACAAATAATGGTATGGAAAGAACAAATCTGTTCACGTATTCAACACATATTTTAGAGCATCTGTGTGTATGTGGCCTTTTAGGAGCTGGGGACAGAGAATTGGATAAAAGTTTCTGCCCTTATGGTCTGTATAATCTGTAGGTGGAAGAAAGGCAAAGGGTAAGTAAGTAAAATCTCCTATCTTAGGTAGAGCCGAATGCCAAGGGAAAAAATAAATCAGGGCAGGAGAACGGGTTGCAATTTTAGATGAGGTGACCAGGAAAGGCCTCAGTGAGCAGGTGGAATCTTTTTTCAGTTGAGCTATAGTTGACATACAGTGTTCTATTAGTTTCAGGTGTACAACGTAGTGATTTAATATTAATGTACGTTATGAAATGATCACGTTAGGTCTGTCACCATACAAAATTATGACACTTTAATGACTACTTTCTCTGCTGTGCTTTTCATCCCCATGACTATTTTTTTTAAGGATTCTATTTATGTATTTGACAGAGAGAGAGCACAAGTAGGGGAACAGCAGGGATAGGGAGACAGAGAAGCAGGCTCCTTGTCGAGCAGGGAGCCTGACGCGGGGCTCCATCCCAGGACCCTGGGATCATGACCCGAGCCGAGGGCAGACACTTAACTAACTGAGCCACCCAGGTGCCCCATCGCCATGACTATTTTATTTTATTTATTTTTAAAGGTTTGAAGTAATCTCTGTGCCCAGTGTGGGCCTTGAACTCGCAACCCTGAGATCAAGAGTCACATTGCTCCACCAACTGAGCCAAGAGCACCCTGTGACTAGTTCCTTTTATACCTGGAACCTCGTACTTCTTAATCCCCTTCACTTGTTCTACCCAAATCATACCCCTCTCTCCCCTCTGGTAACACCAGTTTGTTCTCTGTATTTGAGTCTGTTTCTGTTTCATTTTGTTGGTTCATTTGTTTGGTTTTTTTAGATTCCACTTGTAAGTGAAATCATGTATTATTTGTCTTTCACTTACTCCTTAGTATAATACCCTCTAGGTCCATCCATGGGCAAGACTTCATTCTTTTTCATGGCTGAATACTATTCTATTTTATATATATCACATCTTTGTTACCCATTCATCTACTGATGGACACTCAAGTTGCTTCCACATCTTGGCTTAGAGCAAATAATGCTGCAATGAACATGGAGTGCGTATATCTTTTCAAGTTCGTGTTTTTGTTTTTGGGAAAATACACAGTAGTGGAATTGCAGGATCATATAATATTTCTATATAAAATTTTCTGAGGAACCCCCATATCGTTTTCCATCGGGCTGCACAAATTTACATTCCCACCAACAGTGCACGAGGCTTCCCTTTTTTCCATGTCCTCACCAACACTTGTGATTTCTTGTCTTTTTGACATTAGCCATTCTGACTGGTGTGAGGTGATGTTGTGCTTGTGATTTGCATTTCCCTGATGATAAATGACATTGAGGATCTTTTCATGTGTTTCTTGTCCATCTGTATGTCTTCAGAAAAAGTTTCTATTCAGGCCCTCTGCCCATTTTTTATTTTTTATTTATTTTTTTAAAAGACTTTTTATTTATTTGACAAACAGAGATCACAAGTAGAAAGAGAGGCAGGTGGGGAGAGAGGAGGAAGTGGGCTCCCCACTGAGCAGAGAGCCTGATGTGGGGCTCGATCCCAGGACCATGAGATCATGACCTGAGCTGAAGGCAGAGGCTTTAACCCACTGAGCCACCCGGGTGCCCCTGTGCCCATTTTTTAAATGGATTTTTTTCCTTTTTTGGTGTTGAGTTGTAGGAGTTCTTTATGTATTTTGGATATTAACCCTTTATCAAACATATCATTTGTAAAATATCTTCTCACATTTAGTAGGTTGCCTTTTCTTTTATTGGTGGTTTCCTTTGCTGTGCAAAGGTTTTTTTGTTTGATGTAGTTGCAGTTGTTTATTTTTGTTTTTGTTTTCCTTGCCTGAGGAGACACACCGAGGAACATATTGCTAAGGCTGATTTCCAAGTGTTATTTCCTGTGCTTTCTTTTAGGATTTTTATGGTTTCAGGTCTTACATTTAGGTCTTTAAACTATTTTGAGCTTATTTTTGTATATGGTGTTAGAAAATGGTCTGGTTTTTGTTTTTTGTTTTTGTTTTGTTTTGTTTTCAGCATAACAGTATTCCTTGTTTTTGCACCACACCCAGTGCTCCATGCAATCCGTGCCCTCTCCAATACCCACCACCTGGTTCGTTTTGTTTAGATTTTATTTGAGAGAGCGAGCATATGAGCAGGGGGAGGGGCAGCAGGAGAGAATCTCAAGCAGACTGTGCTTCAAATGCAGAGCCTGATTTAGGGCTCAATCTCACAAGATGATCTCCTGAGATGATGACCTGAGCTAAAACCAAGAGTCTGGCATGCAACCGACTGAGCCACCCAGGTACTCCTCCATTTTCATTTTTTTTTTTTTTTTTGCATGTAGGTGTCCATTTTTCTTAACACCTTTTATTGAAGAGACTGTCTTTTCCCTGTTGTATACTCTTGCTTCCTTTGGCATAGATTAATTGACCATATAAGTGTGGGTTATTTCTGGACTCTGTTTTGTTCTTTTGATGTATGGGTCTGTTTTTGTGCCGGTACCATACTGTTTTGATTACGATAGCTTTGTAGTATAGTTTGAAATCCAGGAGCATACTACTTCCTGCTTTGCTCTTCTTTCTTAAGATTGCATTGACTGGGGGCACCTGCATGGCCCAGTCGTTAAGGATCTGCCTTCGGCTCGGGACATGATCCCAGGGTCTTGGGATTGAGCCCCACATCAGGCTTCCTGCTCAGCAGGAAGCCTACTTCTACCTCTCCCACTCCCTCTGCTTGTGTTCCCTCTCTCGCTGTCTCTCTCTCTGTCAAATAAATAAATAAAAATTTAAAAAAAAAAAGATTGGTTTGATTAATCAGGGTCTTACGTTGTTCCATGTAATTTTAGGATTATTTGTTCTAAAATGAAAAAAATGCCAGTGGTATTTTTGTTGGGATGGTATTGAATTCTGCAGATTGCTTTGGGTATTATAGGCATTTTAATAATACTAATTCTTCCATTCCATGAGCATTTATTTGTCATCTTCAATTTCTGTCATCACTGTCCTACAGTTTTCAGAATACACGTCTTTCAACTCCTTGGTTAAATTTATTCCTAGGTATTTTATTCTTTTTGATGCAATTGTGTATGGGATTGTTTTCTCAGTGGCTCTTTCTGATAATTATTAGAGTATAGAAATGCAGCAACAGGTTTCTGCATGTTAATTTTGTATCCTGCAACTTCACTGAATTCATTTCTTATAGATTTTGTTTTTATTTGACAGAGAGAGACCCAGCGAGAGAGGGAACACAAGCTGGGAGAGTGGGAGAGGGAGAAGCAGGCTTCCTGCTGAGCAAGGAGCCTGATGCAGGACTCGATCCAAGGACCCTAAAATCATGACCTGAGCCAAAGGCAGGCACTTAATGACTGAGCCACCCAGGCACCCCTTGAATTCATTTATTAGTTCTAATAGTATTTTGGTTGAGTCTTTAGGGTTTTCTATATATAGTATCATGATGTCTGCAAACAGTGGTAGTTTTGCTTCTTCTTTATCAATTTGGATGCCTTTTATTTCCTTTTCTTGTTTCATTGCTACAGCTAGGCGCTGCACTATATGTTGAATAAAAAGGGCAAGAGTGGGCATTGTAGTCTTGTTCCTGATCTCAGAGGGAATGCTTTCAGCCTTTCACTTTAAAAAAAAATTATTTATTTATTTGACAGACAGAGATCAGCAGCAGGCAGAGAGGCAGGCAGAGAGAGAGGAAGGGAAGCAGGCTCCCCACTGAGCAGAGAGCCCAAAGTGGGGCTCGATCCCAGGACGCTGGGATCATGGCCTGAGCCGAAGGCAGAGGCCCAACCCACTGAGCCACCCAGGCGCCCCACCAGCCTTTCACTCTTGAGCATGATGTTAGCCCTGAATTTGTCATATCTGGCCTCTCTCATGTTGAGATATGTTTCCTCAGTGCCCACTTCATTGAGAGTTTCTATCATATTTGGATGTTGAGTTGTGTCAGGTGCTTTCTCTGCATTTATTGAGATGGTCATATTTTTATCCTTTATTTTGTTAACATGGTGTATCACATTGATTAATTTGTAAATATTAAATCATCCTTGCATCCCTGGAATAAATCCCACTTGATCTTGGTTTATATGATACTTTTAAGGTATTGTTGAATTCGGTTTGTTAATATGTCATTGAGGATGTTTGCATCTATGTTCTCAGGAATACTGATCTGGAATTTTCTTTTTGTCTGTCTGTCTGGTTTTGGTATCAGGGTAATGCTGGTCTCATTGAGTGATTGGGAAGCAACCTTTCCTCTTTAATTTTTTAGAATAGTTGGAGAAGGATAAGTATCAGCTCCTTTTTAAATGTTTGGTGAGGGGCTCAGTTGGTTAAGCGTCTGCCTTTAGCTCAGGTCAGGGTCCTAGGGTTCTGGGATTGAGCCCTGCATCGGACTCCCTGCTCACCAGAGTGTCTGCTCCTGCCTCTCCCTTTGCCTCCCCCTTCATGCTTTCTCTCTCTCTCTCTCAAATAAATAAATAAAATCTTTTAAAAAAATGAATGTTTGGTGAAATTCACTTGTGAAGCCATCTGGTCCCAGATGTCTTGTGTTTTTGAGTACTGATTCAATTTCATTATTAACATTTTGTCTGTTCAGATTTTCCATTTCTTCTTGATTCCAGTCTTGGAAGATTGTTTCTAGGAATTTATCTATTTCTTCTAGGTTGTTTAATTTGTTTGCAACGAATAATTTTTCAGACTAGTCTAGTCTCTTATAATCATTTGTATTTCTGTGGTGTCAGTTATGATATCTTTCATTCCTGATTTTTTTCATTCGAGTTCTCTTTTTTTCATCATGAGTGCTAAAGGTTTTCCAGTTTTATCTTTTCGAAGAACCAGCTCTTAGTTTCATTGATCTTTTCTAATGTTTTAAGTTTCTATTTCATTTATCCTCTCTCTAATACTTATTATTTCCTTCCTTCTACTAATTTTGGTCTTTGTTCTTTTTCTACTTCCTTTGGGTGTAAGATAAGATTGAGATTTGCAGATTTCTTCAGTTGGGCCTGTAGTGCTATGAACTTCCTGTAGCGTGAAGTCTGCTTAAGTTTCTTTCTCCTTCTCCCTCAGCCCCTTACCCCCTCAAACAAATACATAAATCTTTTTTTAAGATTTTTATTTATTTATTTGAGAGAGAGAGAGAACACACCCAAGCGGGGGGAATGGGCACAGGGAGAAGCAGACTCCCCGCTGAGCAGGGACCCTGATGCAGGGCTCCATCCTGGGTCTCAGGGATCATGACCTGAGCAAAGGCAGACGCTTAATTGACTGAGCCACCCAGGTGCCCCTAAATAAATAAATCTTAAAAAAAAATTCCTTGTAAAACCTCTTTGGCTACATCGCTTGGATTTTGTACTCTGTTGTTGCCATTTTCATTTGTCTCGCGGTATTTTTTACTTCCTCTTTGACTTCTTGGTTCATCCATTGATTGCTTAGTATCATGCTTAACCTCCAGGTGTTTGTAGTTTGTAGTGTTTTTCCAATTTTCTTCTGTAATTGGTTTCTACGTTCATGCCATTGTGCTAAAAAAAGGATGCTTGATATGATTTCAGTCTTCTTAAGTTTGAGACTTGTTTTCTGGCCTAACACAAGATCCGTCCTGGAGAATGTCCCATGTGTACCTGAAAAGAATGTGTATTCTGCTGGTTTGAGATGGAATGTTCTGGATATATGTTAGGTCCATCTGGTCTAATGTGTCATTCAAAGTCACTTTCCTTACTGATTTTCCGCCTAGATGATCTGTTGATATTAGTGGGGTGTTAAAGTCCCCTACCATTACTGAACTACTGTCAATTTCTCCCTTTATATTTGTCAATATTTTCTTTATATATTTAGGTGCTCCTGTGCATAGATATTTACAAGTCTTATATCTTCTTGTTGGGTTGACCCCTTTATCATTATGTAATGCCCTTTGCCTCTGGTTACAGGTTTTGTTTTAAAGTCTATTTTGTCTGGTATAAGTGTGGCTATCCCTGTTTTCCTTTTTTTCCCTCCCATTTACTTGGAATATCTTTTCCCATCCCTTCACTTTCAGTCTGTATGTATCTCGAGGTCTGAACTGAGTCTCCTGTAGACAGCGTATAGGTGGGTTTTGTTTTTGTTTTTGTTTTTAAGATTTTATTTATTTGACAGGCAGAGATTACAAGTAGGCAGAGAGGCAGGCAGAGAGAGAGAGGTGGAAGCAGGCTCCCTGCTGAGCAGAGAGCCCCGACTCAGGGCTCCATCCCAGGACCCTGGGATCACGACGTGAGCGGAAGGCAGAGGCTTTAACCCACTGAGCCACCCAGGCACCCCTGGGTTTTGTTTTTTTATCCATTCAGTCACCCTGTGTCGTACGATTGGAACATGTAGTCTCTTTGCATTTAAAGTAATCACTGCTGGGCATGTACTTATGATTAATGTGTTCATTGTCTTCTGGCTGTTTTTGTAGTTCTTCTCTATTCCTTTCTTCCCTTGTGACTTGGTGACTTTCTTTACTGTGATGTTCGGATTCTGTGTCTTTTGTGTATCCATTCTAGATTTTGGGGATGTGGTTACCAGAAGGTTCACATATAACACACTATATAGAGCCGTGCATTTCAAGTTGATGGTCACTTAATTTTGAACACATTCTAAAAGTGCTACGTTTTTACTCCCTTCCCATTTCATGTAGTTGACATCATATTTTACATCTTTTTATCTTGTGTACCTCATAAGTAATTATTGTAGCTATAATTGAGACACTACTTTGTCTTTTAACCATCACACTAGCTTTCTAAGGGATTGACCCACTACCTTTACTATATGTTTACTCTTACCAGTGAGATTTTTTCTTTTGTAATTGTCTTCTAATCATGGCCTTTTCTACTTAAACAAGTCCCTTTAACATTTTTTGGAATGCTGGTTTAGTGGTGATGAACTCCTTTAACTTTTGTTTGAGAACTCCTCTCTCCTTCAGTTCTGATTGCTAACCTTGCTGGGTGGAGTATTCTTGGTTGTAGGTTTTCTTTCCAGTACTTCGAATGTATCGCACTACTCCCTTTGGGCCTGCGAACTCTGCAGAAAAATCAGCTGATCGCCTTATGAGGGTTCTCGGATACATAACTATTTGTATTCTCTTGCTGCTTTTAAGATTCTCTCTTTATCTTTAATTTCTGCCATTTTAATTATTATGTGTCTTGGCGTGGACCTCCTTGGGTTCCTCTTATTTGGGGCTCTCTGGGCTCGCTGGACCCAGATGTCTGTTTCTTTCTCCATGTTAGGGAAGTTTTCAGCTATTGAGTTTTCAGAAATGTTTTCTGCCCCTTTCTCTTTCTCTTTCCGGGACCCCGATAATGCAGATGTTCGTATGCTTGGTGTTCCAGTGGCACCTTATCCTACTCCCATTTCTTAAGAATTCCATCTTCTTGGGCGCCTGGGTGGCCCAGTCAGTTAAGTGTTCAACTCTTGATTTCAGCCCAGGTCATGATCTCGGGGTCGTGAGATTGAGCCCCGCGTTGGGCTCCGCGTCAGGTGAGGAACCTGCTTGGGATTCTCCCACCCTCTCCCTCTGCCCCAGCCCCATTTGAGCTTTCTCTGTCTCTCAAAAAATAAAAGTAAAAATATTTTCTATCTCTTTGTTAAAGTTCTCACCAAGTTCATCCATTCGTCTCCCAACTCTTGTACTCTTAGGAGCATCTTTATGACCATTCCTTTGAACTCTTTATCAGGTAAATAGCTTATCAACATTTTTAGCCTTTTTCTGTGATTTTGTCTTATTCTTGTTCCTCTGTCTCCTCATTTTGTCTGACTTTCTGTTTGTTTCTATGTATTAGGTACATCAGCTCTGACTCCTGGTCTTGAAAGTAGCGGCCTTATGTAGAAGGTGTTCTGTGGGGCCCAGTAGTATCATCAGCCCTCATCACCAGAACCAGGCACTCCGGGGGTGTCCCGCGTGTGGGCTACAGCCCACTGCACTGTCCACAATGCACTGTCCTATTTTGACTCCGCTATGATTGCTGTGGGGGTGCTGGTGAGCGGGGCTGGCCCTTGGCCCTGCCGGCTGCAGTGCCTACTGGTGGCTATTGTGGGTGTGCTGGTAAGTAGGGCTGTACCCCTCCACCCCACCTGAGGCATAAGTTGCTTTGGAGGGACACTGGTCTTGGTCAAGGCTGCCCACCAGCTGTGGCAGGGTGGTAATGACTTTGGGAAGATGCTGGTCCCAAGTGAGGCTGCCTGCCTGCTGTGGCGGGCCAGGAGCTGCTTCAGAGGGGCACCTGCCAGGGTGGGGTCAGGAGCCTAGCAAGGTAGATGGAGAAATGTCAGAACTGGTACCCACCAGCACTTTCATTCCCAGAGGATGTTCCTACAGACCCCTGCCCCTTTGGCACATAACCTTAAAATGACGTGATAAATCCCCCTTCGCAAATAGTCCAGGCACCTTTCAAACCACTGCCTCTGTGCTTGGTCTCAGAGAGAATGGTAGCGTGTGGGCCCTTTAAGAGCTGAGTCTTGGTTTCCCATAATACTCTGATCAAGCAGCCCCCGATTTTCAGAGTCCCTGGGATGAAGCCCTGCTGATTCTCAAGGCCAGATGTTAGGGGGCTCATCTTCCCAGTGCAGTCTCCAGGGTGGTGGGTGGTACCCAGAGGTGGAGCTTGGACCTTCCACTCCTCCGGGAGGGCCTGCCCGCCTGTGATAGCCCCACCATGTGTGGATTGCTGTGCAGGGATTTAGCTCCTGACTTTGTCTCTGTCCCTGCTACCCTTCTTAACATGGCTTTTTCTTCATATCCTTAGCCGTGGAAGAGCTCTTCTAGTCTTCAGGTGACTCTCAGCATGAGTGAACAGGCGGCATCTTAACAAAGACCTCAAGAGAGGTAAGGCATGAACCATGAGAACAGATCCCAGGGGAGAGGGTCCCAGGCAGGGAGCACTGCCCACGAAAAGGCTCTGAGGTGGGAGCGGGCCTGGCAGTTGAACAGAAAGGAGGCGGGTGTGGCTGCAGTTAGAAAGGTGAAAAGGGAGAAGGTAGCAGGTGATGACTCTGGGCGCTAGGTTGGGAGGGAAGAGGGGACTCCAGTCACTTCAAGCTCCGCAGGCCATTGTCAGGACTGACTTTTGCCTTTTACTCAGAGTAATGGGTGGCATTGTTGGGGGAAATTTTTCTGCTTGTTCTGTGTCCATTCCAGCCTGATTCACAAACCCTGGCTGCAGTAGGCAGAGGCTTTCGCCCGACTCCAGAGGGTGACGTTCTCCAGAGCAAGAAGTTCCAAGAGTAAGTAGTACTTTGTGCCGTGCACCTCGCTTCCACCTCACTGGGCCTTCCTCGGGCCTAGGGAACTGCCCTTAGGGCTGTAGGCCGTGACGGGCTGGCCAGAGAAGCAGAGACAGCAGGAAGCTTCTCGAGTTTGCCTCCACCTGTTCCGGCTCGGCTGTGTTCTGAGGAAATACAGCGGGCGAGTAGGGACTGAGGAAATACAGCGAGTAGGGATTTCAGGTCATGGTTTAACCCGCCCCGCCAGGTATGCAAGGCAACCTGGATAAGCCACTCCAGGATAAGCCACACAAATGGGTCAGAGCCAGGCAGAGGCAGAAGAGAGACAGGAATTCACAGACATGCACATCACAGTGTGCAGGCATGATGTTCCAAAACCAGCTCAGAAAGATCTCTAAAGTTGGTGACGGGAGAATTCCTGGTTTGAAAGCCAGCATGGGAAAATGGCTTAACCGGGCCTCCCGGATTTGCCGAGGGAGATGTAAGGTTAGGAAGATACAAACAAGGAAAGACGACTGTGACTCTCACCGTCGAGCCATACCATTTTGATCTTGGAACCCAGATGGGGACAGTTGTTTACTTTTTAGTCACCTTTGAAATCATCTAGGGTTTCTGGGTCTGAAACTTTTCATCAGATGCTCCTTTTCATTATTCCTCGCCCTTGTATGCCCATCCGGAGCGGTCCGCTAACTTACCAGGACGAACTCCTCTATCTGTTTGCGGCCCCTTTCTGCTGTGAATTCACCGTGTGTGATCCATTTGATGCTTTTGGTGGGCTTTTCAGCTTCTGCAAGAAAAGGAGGTGAGAATTTGTCAGTTGCCTGGTGGTGTGGCATTGTTTAATGGGACTGTCCTTCAGGCCTCCAAGCAGGATGACTACCTTCCACAGTCTTTTTTTTTTTTCTTTAAATGTGGGGTTTCCTTTTTTAAATGTCAGTTTTCTTCATTTGTTTTTAATGATTCTACCTGTTTATTTGACAGAGACACAGTGAGAGAGGGAACACAAGCGCGGGGAGTGGGAGAGGGAGAAGCAGGCTTCCCGTTGAGCAGGGAGCCCGATGCCAGGCTCACTCTCAGGATCCTGGGATCATGACCTGAGCTGAAGGTAGACGTTTAACCGACTGAGCCACCCAGGCACCCCTACCTTCCATACTCTTAACAGCAGCGTGGATGGCACTCTTCACTAACTCTAGAGCTAATTTATTCACATCGCCGTTGTCATCTTCTTTGTCTGTCTCGTGGCTTTGATCCACATCCATCTCCTGGATATTGAAATTTTTGGTCCCATCCATTTTCTTTCCCCTGGAAAAAGAAGCTCAAGAAGTTAGCCCTTGCGCATGTGTGCGTGCATCTGCCTACAACACTTGTCTAAGTTCAGACCTCCGCTTGAAGGATAAGATGTAGGAAATGGTTGTTGCCTCTAGGGGGGCAACAAAGGCTTAAGGGTGGGGATGGGAGTGAGGCCTTATAGTTTATCCTTTGTGCCTAGCTTCAGAGATCTGTTTTTCCTGAAAACCAAGGGTTTTCAGATTCTTAGAACCATGAACGGTTCAATCAAGGTGTAGTAGAATGAGTCCGAACTTCTTTGGAGTTCTAACAATATGGATTTCTAGCAGAGTCTTTAATAGAACCTCAATCCCTGCTTAGGCAACTGAGAGCACATGCCCAGCCTTTTTTTTTTTTTAAGATTTTATTTATTTTATTTGAGAAAGAGAGAACATGAGCAGGGGGAAGGGCAGAGGGACAGGGAGAGAGAAAGAGAAACAGACTCCCCACTGAGCACCGAGCCCAAGGCAGGGCTCGATCCCACGACCCTGAGATCAGAATCTGAGCCAAAACTGAGTCGGATACTTAACCCACTGAGCCACCCAGAGACCTGGAGCTATGTGCCCTGGGGCACCTGGGTAGCTCAGTCAGTTAAACGTTGGACTCGATTTTGGCTGAGTTCATGATCTCATGGTTGTGGGATCAAGCCCTGTGTTGGGCTCGGCGCTCAGTGCAGAGTCTGCTTGAGATGCTCTCCTTCTCCCTCGGTCCTTCCCCCTGCTTGTGCTCGCTCTCTTCTCAAATAAATAAATAAATAAATAAATCTTTTTTTTTTTTTAAAGAATAATGTGAATTAAAATCATTAGAGGCAATACAGCATAGGATGGGGATGGGTTTTCAGTTTTTTTCTCTTGGATTCTCCAGGTGTACTATATATCATCTGCCAGAAACTATCATTTTTTACCATCTCCTCTCCTGAGGGAATATACTTCCATAAGTACTTGCTTTGGTGAACACTTCCAGAAAACTGTTCAGTGAAAGGGAAGGTAACATGCCTCCTGACTTCAGTGGGCGTGCTTTCTGCTGTTCCATCATAACGTGTGCTGCTGGTTTATGGTGACAGATGTGTCACATCGGGAAACTCTTTGCTCCTGTTCTGGTAAGAGGTTTATCATAAATGATCACTAAAATTTTCCAGATGTTTTTAACATCTACGGAGATGGTGAAACTTCATCGTTATTCGGGCTGTGAACAAGGGTTCATCACAGTGTAAGACTCTGCCCCTTCTCTGTCTTTTTTCCATCCTTTCCTCTTGAGTCTTGGATTCTCTTTCTTTCCTGGCTACTACTTAAGTCTCTTCACTTTTGACAAATCACTTCCTTCTAGCACAGCTATGCATCCCTGTGGCCAGTGGCATGGGGGGGTGTTGTAGCAAAGTGGGTGTCTCTCTCCAAAGGGAGCTCATTATTCTTCTGTAGTTACTGCTTCCAATTTTGGGGTGTTTAATGTGCCTTGTTTCATTTAACTCAGCCCTACTCCATGAAATCATGCACTAGACACCTTCCATTTGCCCTTTCAGATCCACTCCTCCCGTGTCCCCTGCTCTCTGTCCTGGAAGGCTGACCTGGCTGGACTGCATCAGTGGGCTCTCCCCTCTGGCTTCCAGGAGGTTCTGCACAATGCGGAGACCAGGCTGAGGGAGGAGAATGAGGGCAAGTGATATGTTCCCTGGGGAGCAGTCCGCCTTCAGGGTCCCCTGTGGCTGGAGCGGACCCTGCTTGTCCCAGGGCAGGGGTCTCACTTCTCAGCCCCGTAAGGGCAGTTATGCTCTCCCCTCAGCCCCGTTCTAGAACAGCCCAACTGTTCTAGCCCCAGGGGAGCTGCACTTGCCCTTGTAGCCCTCCTGTCTGCCCACACCTTCGTAAACACTCCATTCGCTTAACCCTTCTCTACCTGCACTGCTCTTAGTATGCCAGGTTTCCTGGTGGGACCCTGCGACACAGAGAGACTCTTGTCACCACATGAAAGGAGGAGGCCAGGCTCACGGCCAGACTGTCTGGCTCGGTGGCTGATGCACTCAACTACCCCACTCTCCTCCCTCCAGGACTCCAGAGTCTGAAGCCCTCCTGAAGTCTAGAATGTGCTCACTTGCTTTCTGTGAGCCTCTTCGAGGAGAGGCACCCTCCGCCCCCTTTCTCATTGTTGGTTCCAGGGTGTGCTGGGGGCTGTCCAGGGCAGCCCAGTTCTTGGGGCCGTCAGTCCAGGCATGGTCTGAACAGCCTTTCAAGCCTTGGGTAATGCTGACTCGTGTTCATTTGGGTCTTCATATTAGCATTTGTGGCTCGGTTTGCATCTGCCTCAGTTTCCTGTGGCTGCTCTCCGGGGGTGGACGAGGCCGTGTACTGGGGGAGGACGGAGTCTTCCCAGGCTGCCCGTCCCAGACAGTGAGGAGAGCCTGAAGGGTGGCCAGTGAGGGAGTCCAAAGGCCCTCGAGCTAGAGAACTGGCTGTCCCCAGCCTAAGAATTGGGCCAATTAGGCCACAGCTATTTGCTGTAAACTCTGTAGTTAAAGACAACAGTGGAGTTTTTTTGGTAAACCGGTAAATTTAGGAGGCTTTGGTGAGTTAACCGTACAGCAACTTGATCCTTTAAACAAATGGCCCACATGGCGACTCGGTCACTCAGTGACTTGGGTTTCAGCAAACTGCTTCTTGATGAATTAAACAGAAGCCAAATATGTAACTTCCAAAACCAGGCAGAGGAGGTGGGGGGGTTCTCATCCATGGAAGGACCTCCTTAAGACCTTCCCTAGGGAGCCCTGTATTCCGGCAGGAGGGAGAAAGGGGAGCAGGGGCTCACATCGTGCCCTTGCACGTCCATGGGCACGCATCCTTCATAAGTGTCCCTCCGACTGACTTGTCCTCATGCTTCGTCTCCCCTCCCTGCCTAAGGAGAGAGGCCAGATGGGCAGGAAAGGCCAGGCGTGTGGTGGAGCCCCGGGTCAGGCGACAGCTGCGGAGAACCAGTGTGAGGCCTCTCTGCAGCACGCCCCACCCCCCACAAGCCCCCCCACCCCAGTACCTGAGTGAGCAGATCCTTGTTTGGAGCAGTACCGGCCAGGTCAGCCTCAGACTCCTGGCCGCTCTGGCCCAGGCCTGCCAGACAGAATGTTGACATGTGCTCCCCGGGCAACACCCATTCCCACCAATGGGAGGCAAAGCCCTGAGTGGCCACCCGCTTCTGCCAGTGAAGGCAGGGACAGTCCGTCCCATCAACCTTGGGACCTCTGCCCTGTGGCACTCGTGGCCAGCTTCCTCCGGCGGCGGGGGAGCTCGAAGGGCTTTTGCCGGAGAAGCAGGGATGGCGGCCCGGCATGTGGTGGGGATGATGGGGGTCTGCTCTCTGGGCCACTGTGTGCAGCGCCGTGTGTGTGTGTGTGTGTGTGTGTGTGGTCTCCGCCTCCTCCTGGCAGCCTGCTGGCCACCAGTAGTGTTTGTGTTACCGGGAGACACAGCGAGCCACCCAGGGCATCAGACCCAGGGCCGCTGGCCTCACTGACGGAACTCCTTACTTCTCGAGACCCACATTCCCAGGCTTGGAACTCCCTGCGTGCTTGACTGTTTTCAGGGGTGTCTTTTGTGAATCACGGATGAGCTTCCAACATAATGGTTATCAGCCTAGACCCGGGAACAGTTTACTGCACGTTTCGTAGTTTCCTTGTCTGCGAAATGGGGATCATAGTGCCTGTGGAATAGGGGTCCGCGGGAGGACCGGATCCTGCGATTCCTGTCAAGACTGGGAACAGTGCCTGGTGCATCAGAAGCGGTCTTCACACCGACCAGATCGTTTTTCTAGTATTATCACTAATAGCAGTAGTACTGTAGAGTGTTCTTTTAAATGGTACAATGGAAAGTTGTGGGCCCTGGGGCGCCTGGGTGGCTCAGTTGGTTAAGCGTCTGCCTTGGGCTTAGGTTATAATCCTGGGACCCTGGGATCGAGCCCTGAGTCCTCGTCATCGTCATTGTACTTGTTGTCGTTGTCATCCTCAGGTTCCCTGTGCTCCCTCTCCCCCTCCCCTCCCTCTGCAGCTCCCCCTGCTTGCGCGCCTGTGCTCTCTCTGTCAAATAAATAAAATCTTGAAAAAAAGTTGTTGGCCCTGTGTTAAGACCCAGTTTTATTTTATTAATTTTCTGTGAAATCCCTCCATCTCACAAGCCCTGCTTTGTGTCCGGAGTGCTTGGCTTCTCACCCCATGACAGTGTCCATCCCAGTGAAGAAAGGAGAGCGATTTGCTAAGTGTCCTCCTCACCCAGGACGAACGCTGAGCTGTGCCTGGAAGACGGTCCCGCGCACAGAGCCTGCTAGTGCGATGGCGCAGTGACATGGGGGCTGGGGCTGGAAGGGAGAAGGGTGGGAGGGAATGGTGCGGCTTGCGGGAGCTCAGCCTCTGATCCCACACAAGGGGCTCACATCCTAGCTCTGCCGCAGGCTGGCTTTGTGACTTTAGGTAGGTTGTGTCACGTCTCTGAGTGGGGGGATCTCACTTACAGTCCCTTCCTACCCCCGATGAGGGGAAACGAGGTGGTTCGTGGGGAGCCGTCAGAACAAAGAAAAACACCCTTGTTTTGCACACACAAAAGTGTGTTCATTGCACACACACAAAAAGTGTGCAATGAACACTAGTTCCCATGGCCAGGGTGGTGGAGACGAGCCACCACGGGCAGAATCAAAACCTAGAGGGGTCAGAAAGAGTCCACCGCTTCCACAACATAGGGCACATGTGCCTGAGACAGGAGGGACCGGTGTGTCTTGAGCTGTCGCTGTGCAGGCCCGGTGCCCGGCCGCCGAGCCAGGAAGAGGACTTGTGCGACATGCTCACTGGTGAGCACGTGGGCTCAGGCTCCAGAGCTGCCAGTACTCTAGGTGATGATGACCGGCCTTAGTGCTCCTCCCACACAGCCCATCAGACCAGCGGCTCCGAACCTTCTAGTGCCGCAGCAGGCCTGCCCTTCCGGACTCCCTGGGGGACGGTGGGGAAGTGGGAGCTGCTGGGCCCCGCAGAGCTTCCTTTGTGTCAGGCTTTGGTGGGCAGAGGCAGCAGGACCTTTCCCAAGAAGCTGTGGGGCCACTGGTGAGGGGTGAGAAGTGTGGGCCGAGGACCTGGCACCGGGATTCTTATTCGCCCAGAGGAGAAGGACGTGCGGGCAAGTGACAAGAAGCTCCTTGGAGGCAAGATGCGTTCATGGGGGAAGCTGGGCAAGAAGGTGCCTCTTTGAATGAGAAGCTTGAACTCTGTGGCCAGAACTTGACCTTCCCCTCCCACCCCCCAGCCAAGCCTGTTCCCCAAGTGACCGATCCTGGCCCTGGGCCCTCCTTATGGAGCGGCCTCTGATGCCAGGCAATGCTGAGGGCTGGTTCTTCTGCTTTTGCTCCCCCCCCCACCCCCGCCCAGGAGGAGCCCAGCCCAGCCCCTCGTTCCAGGGAGGAAGTAGATGCAGCGGGCCAGGAAGCCCCAAACCCAAGTCCCCACCTTGCTGCCCCCCTGAGTCCACCGTGAGCCTCTCCTCACGTAGGGCATCCTGCCTCCTCGGAGCCCCCCAGGCCCTAGGCCCCCACTTGGACAACAGCTTGTAGTCCAGTGATGCCCCTCTGTTTGCCCGAGAAATGGGGAGCTTGGCCTGCTGCCACAGCGCGGCTGGGCCCTTCAGGTCATGCTGAGGGAGCCTCCTGGGCCAGCGGTGGGCCAGGCCGCTGCTCCACGTCCACGTCCACGTCCATGGAGACCAATGGGCAGAGCAGGAGGGACAGGCCACGCCGTGTGCATGCGGCCTTCCTGAGGCGGCCTCGCTGGGCACGCCGCCGTGGGGAGAGGGGAAGGCACCTCGCTCTGGGGGAGCCCACACCCTGGGCCCTGAATCGGACTCTTGCCCTCCATGTCCCCTCAGTCGTTTTCACTCCCTCTCCCTCCCCTGCAGCCCCCCTGGTTTATCTGCTCACCCTGCCCTCCTCCCTCCCTGGCAAGGCGCTCAGCTCTCCTCCTCGGAGCCCGGGCTGAGCGCTGACCCTGTCCGGTCAGGTGAGGCAGAGCCCACGTGGAGCTTTTAAGGCCCCGCGATGCGCACGGTCGGCCGGCACTGTGGGCAAGTGAGGGTGCAGGGAGGACAAGGCCCCCAGCCTCCCTCCGCGCACTTGGCCTAGTTGGGAAGCTAAGGAAAGCCCCCTGAAGAGAGAATGAGCAAGTCAAAGGTAGCAAGGCCTGTCGGGTTCGGGCAGGCTCTAAGCAAGCAGGGCTGTATGATGGCGCTCTGGGTCTGAGAGGCCACCAGGCTGTCCCAGGAAGGGGCGCGAGGAGGCAGGAGCCCAGGGACTCTCCCAGGCTGAGGCCTGTCCTCCAGCAGTAAAGGCCCGGGACCCAGAGTCCAATGCTGGTCCGTCCCAGGTCAGCGGGTTCCCGAAAGTCATACTGTCCTGAAGTCCTCTCAGAATGTTCCAGCCATCCCTGAGCACACACGTCTGCCACAGGGCGAGTGCCTCGTTGAACACTGTGTCACTCAGAACAAAAGCCCAGTGGCAGAGCTATTCCCGGGCAGCTGGACTTTTGCCAGTGCTGCCCTGATTCTCGTCCCCACTCATAAGCACTTCTAGGCCCCGGATGCAAACTCCAGGGTTGCCCAGGAGACCTGAGCCACCCCACCCCCAAGACGGGGCTCTTACAGGTAAGAGAGGAGAGGGGGGCTTCTGGGAGATGCCCTGTTTTCTGGCCTCCGGAAGCCAAGGGTATTAGGCGCAGAAGGAAAATTTTCTGTGGAATGAAACAGACATTCCCAGCCACGTGTAGGTGGCGTACAGGCGGCGGCCTGGGCAAGGGGTACCAAAGAAACCCTTAAATACACGGGAAAGATTTTTGTTTTCTTGGGGCCGTAACACTCAGTGTTTCCGCTGTCTTTCCCTTTTCCTGTTGTCTTTGGGATTGTAGTTCTTTGGGATCACCATTGAAATTGCTTACTTGTTTGTAAGCTTTATTACCTGGCCCATAGGTAATAACTGGTTTCTTCACGGTTTCTGGACCTGAGGAAGATCTGTCAAGAAACAAGGCAACAGAAGGCACGAAATGTGTTCCAGGGGGATACCTGGGTGGCTTAGTCGGTTAAGCGTCTGCCTTCGGCTCAGGTCCTGATCCCAAGCCCTGCATCGGGATCCCTGCTCAGCAAGGAGTCTGCTTCTCCCTCTCCCCTGCCCTGCTCAGGCTCTCTCTCTAATAAACAAAACTAAAAAAAGAAAGGAAGAGCACGCCCTGAAAGTCCACATCGACATACCTAGGAAGAAGAAACTCTGTTTCATGTGTCTTGTGCCCACAAAAGTACAGTAATTTTTCTCGGGTCACGAAAATTATCACAAAAGTTATCAGAGTGAGAGGAAATCTTGAAAAGCAAGTGACGCCCAGCTCTCAGCCCCTACTCTCTGCCCTCATCCAGAAGCTTCCTGCTGAGGTGGCTGCCTTCAATCCCGTACACTCATCACCTTCCCACAGAAGGGAGTAGGTGGCAGCTGCCTGGAGGGGCAAGGGGGCACTCGGTTCTCACGGTGGCATTCGGCTAGATTGTGCTCTCTGCTCTCAGAAAACACCTTCAGAGCAATCGGTGTCTGTTGTCTTGGATCGCAGTGCTCTGGGGATACCTTCATTGTGATCATTCATTCCAGGAGGGAACCCTGGGCTGCTGCACTTGGTCATGTGCTGGGCCTGAGGGTGCCCTGACATCCCTCTGGGAACCGAGGAGTGGACTGGACGGCTCTTCAGGGGGTGCTTGCAGTGTCAGCAACGGTCCCTCCCACGAGCAGGGGCTGTAGTTACAGACCACCTTCCTGGCCGTCTCTGAGCCCCAGGGACCGGTGAGGGCACATACCCGCCTCACTTGAGAGACGGGAGACCTGAGGCTCAGAGCAGTGCAGCGACTTGCCTAAAGTCACACAGCCCCCAGGTGGCGGGGCCGCCCCCAGGCGCTGGTCCTCGCGGCACCCTGAGTCTCTGCATCACACATCCCCTCTTCCTTCCGAAAACAAACTGTCATGGGTCGGGGGAGGGAGGGGGTGGTCCTGGGCATCAGAAGCATTGCCAGCCTCTACCCACTAGGTGGCAGTAGCGCCCCATGAAAAGTAGCTAGACTACTGAGTAGTCCTGGCTTCCGGTCCGCGCTCCGCGGAGTAGCGGGGCAGGGGTGTGCCTGTCAACGTCGCACGCCCCCTTCCTGCCCTGCGGAGGCTCGCTGCTGCCCGAGGAGCGAGTCCAGCGCCCTAAGGGTGATAGACCAGGCTCTTCGGGTTCTGGGTCCTGGAGGCCTCTCCGGTTACGCTTCCCCCCTCCTTGCCGCCTCCCCCTTGGCTCTAGTTCGCCACCCCTGCTCGTAGGTCTCTCCCGCACAGCCGTGCTAGGCTGTGCCCCCAGCCGGGCCGTTTTTCTGCGTGCGGGGTCCGGCCTCGGTGGTTGAGTTCGTAAATCCTACCCAACCTCCGAGACTCGGCTTGGTGTGGGCATTACCTGGAAGCTTACCCCAAGCCTTTTCCCTGCCTCCTCCACCCCCTTTCCCCCCCACCCCCGCCCCCACTGAGTCAGCCCCTCCGTCTTGCTCCCCGCACCTCCTGCAAACTTCTGTTCCTAGCACTCCACACCCCATCCCGTCAGGCCTGTTTCACCCCTGCTGTGAGTTCCTGAAGGGCAAGGCTGGGTCTTACTCAAATCCGAGGCACAGCGCCTGGTATGTAGCCTTTTTTTTTTCTTCTTTTTTAAAAGATTTGTTTGTTTATTTGAGAGCGAGAGCCCACACAAGCAGGGGGAGAGGGAGAAGTAGGCTCCAGGACCCCGGGATTCTGACCTGAGCCCCCCCAGGCGCCCCTGGCGGGTAGCATTTACTCAGCAGTGTTTACTGAACCCCGGAGAACAGTTAAAAGTACACTGGGTTGGGAGTCAAAACACCAGGAGTCTAGTCCCACTTCTGCCACTAGCTAGCTAAGTGATCGCTTCCCATCTCTGAACCTGTGTTTCCTCATCTGGGGAATCAGAATTTGGACTGAATGCCTAAGGGTCCTCAGAAAGTGGATTGCTGAGTCCAGGATGTTTTTGCATAAATAGTCCACTTAAAACTGCTTCCCAAGGGCGGCTGGGAGGCTCAGATGGTTGGACATTTGCCTTCGGCTCAGATCATGATCGCCAGGTCCTGGGATTGAGCCCCATGTCGGGCTCCCTGCTCAGTGAGGAGTCTGCTTCTCCCCTTTCTCACTCCCCCTGCTTGTGCTCTCTCTCTCTCAAATGAATAAATAAAATCTTTTTTAAAAATGCTTCCAAAAGGGCAGGGCCATCGTCTTCCTCCCCCTTTTGAATGTGTATGACTTTCCTCTTAACCTTTTTCAAAGGCTTTTCCTATTGACTATTTCACTGGACCCTAGAAATAACTGCAGCAGCCTCGTAGATATTGTTCCAAACAAGAACCACTCTTTGAAACAAGTGACAAAAACTGTGTCACGTTACCTTGATGGAAGACAGAAGAACAAGTGTTTGTGTTTGTTTATGCACCCACGAAGAGCCCCTCCGGGATGACGTGACCATGGGGAGGTGCTGGGCCAGGGATCAGAGCAAGCCTTTTCACTCAGTACCTTATACTGTTCGATGTGTGAGCTATGTGAATACAGTATTTAAACAATTAACGAGAGTGAACATAGATGCCTGGGTGGTTCAGTTAAGCAGCTGCCTTCGGCTCAAGTCATGATCCCACAGTCCTGGGATCGAGTCCCGCAAGGGGCTTCTTGCTCAGTGGGGAGCCTGCTTCTCCCTCTGCCTGCTGTT
The DNA here is from genome assembly GCF_010015895.1 of Lontra canadensis. Lineage (NCBI taxonomy): Eukaryota > Metazoa > Chordata > Mammalia > Carnivora > Mustelidae > Lontra > Lontra canadensis. The sequence continues at coordinate 362,122 of NW_022631075.1, read as the reverse complement.
CCCTCTGCTTGTGCTCTAACAAATAAATAAAATCTTTAAAAGAAAAAAAGATGGTGAATAAAGCCACGTGAGTGGTGTTGTTTCCCAATCATCACTTCAATCTTTCCCCCCCAAAGATTTATTATTTAGGGGTGGGGGGCAGTGAGAGGGAGAGCAAATCTCCAGTAGACTCCCCACTGAGTTGCAAGTGTGATGTGGGGCTCGTTCCCAAGTCCCTGAGATCAGGATCTGAGCCGAAATCAAGAGTTGGAGTCAACCGACTGGGCCACCCAGGCGCCCCACATCATTTCAGTCTAAGAGCAAGTGACCTGTGGATCAGGGGTGGGTGGGAGGGCGTCAGTGGCCAGACCACCTCCGTCAGAGCTGCTCTAAGAAAATGCTTCTGGTTGATAGCACTTGCAAAAAATCAAGAGAAATGCAGGCTACAAACCACCACTACAGTCCCCTAGCTGCAGGGTTTTCTTCGGGTTCACTCGATGGCAGCGGGGGTGATAATGAGGCTGAATTTCACAGCAGGTGCCACAGAAACGGGAGGCGAAGGATTGGGCCTCAGGTGCAGAGCGGAACCGACTGATTGCCGCCTGTCGGGTTGTGGCCCTTCAGAGCCAGGCCTGAGTCCAGCTAAGGAGGTAAGCTTAGTGGCTGATCCCCGGCTAGAGGCACAGCAGACAAGTGACAGACCCACAACCCCAGAGCCTTAGCCGTGGCTCAGTCGTCCCCGTCTTCCACAGGCCTGTCCGCACCGCCTGCCCTCTCCCTTCCCGGAGCGAGTCTTCGTAACCCTGGGCTGAGGCCCTTGCGCAGCTAAGTGTGGACCAGAGCCGTGTGACATTTGTCATTGTGACCGTGGCTCTCCTTCAACAGCTTCATCACAGGGTGGCCGGTCAGAGGGTCATGCCCCCAGTGTGACCGCCGCCTGCCTCCTCTATAGGCCATGCCCGGACGCCTGAGTTCAATGGAAAGCGCCTAGCGCAGGGTTCAAGGTCACCAGCACATTGAAGGTTAAAATGGGTCCAAGATGGGAGATGAAAAACAATTGAGTTTTCTCACCTGCAGGGCCTGTGATCACCTGGGGGGTTGGTCTACACCCACAGCAGGATTCCCCTCTCTCTGAAGTTACATCTTTTCAGATCTTTGTACCATTGGGTTACCTTTAGGGGTGAACATGCAACTCTTTAAGTTGTCAGTATGCGCATTTGAGTAAAACTGTTGCTGTCGCTGCTCTCCACAGAAATGAAAATCAACCCTTCAGTGCATCCTAGCTGTTAGACACAGAACGCCTGACTGTAGAAGATGCAATCCGTTTTAAAAACATTCCACCTGGGGGGGGCCTGGCTGGCTCCATGGGAGGAGCACAAGACTCTCGATCTCAGGGTCCCAGCCCCCAGGCTGGGTGTAGGGATCACTAAAAAGAATAAAAACTTTAAAAAATAAAATAAAAGCATTCTACCTGGAATTTCACACAACAGGAATCACCCAAGAAAGGAACTACAGGGGAAAAAAAAAAAGTACTACTTTTTCTGTATTCTCCTAGCAATCTCTAAAGGAATGATCTTTTTTTTTTTTTTTTAAGATTTTATTTATTTGAGAGCGAGCGAGAGAGCACAAGTTGGGAAAGTGAAAGAGGGAGAAGCAGGCTCCCCACTGAGCAGGGAGCCAGAGGTGGGGCTCAATTCCAAGTCCCTGAGATCACGACCTGCCCAAGCCAAAGGCAGTCGCTTCACTCAGCCACCCAGGGCCCCCTGAAATGTCTTTTTAAATATTCCAACAGTATATTTTGTTCCAACAAATTATATATATATATATATATCCCAACAGTACTAACTACCATGTATGACAGGCTGGGTAGTAGGCACAGGGACAGGTGCTTGCTGCACATTCTAGCTATAATTCTAAGCCTCAGTTGCCACCTAGTTTTTTTTAAGGTGAAAAAGCTCCATTTGGGTAGACTGTTTGAGCTTGTGTAGTACTGTTAAAAAAAAAGTCAAGAAAGCCTTTGATTTTACTTTTTTATTATGCACTCCGTTAATACACTGCATAACCTTTAGAAGGGCTAGATGAGCATGACTGAGTTCTTTTTCATCCATCAGGAAGATGCTTCCTTAATCGATATTCTCCAAACCCTGAAAAACAGAATCAAAAGGGAAATGTGAGAATTCTGTTGCGGCCACAAATGTACACACGCAGGCGTGCCTCAGGGACACGAGTCAGCTCCAGACCGCTGCCGTACAGTGAACGGAAGGGAACAGGTCTGGTTGCCCGGTGCATAGAAAAGTCCCGTTTGCACGACAGTGCGGTCTGTTCAGTGTGCAACAGCATACGTCTACAAACCAATGTGCATACCTTAACTTCAAAAAACCTTAGTGCTAAAAAACAGGAACCACCATCTGAGTTCTCTCTGAGTCCTAAGCACAGATCGCAGATCGCCATGACAAATGTCAACAGTAACAAAGTTTGAAATAGTTTGAAAACTACCAAAACGTGACGCAGACACAAAGTGAGCAAATGCTGGTGGGCAAACGGCGCCCACAGACTCGCTCCACACGGGGCTGCCCCAAACCTTCGATGTGCACCAACACCCGGCATCCGTACACGCAGCGAGGCGCGCGGGTGCTCTCTGGCGTCAGCGGCCTGCTCTGTTATTAAGGACGTACCCGCACACCCCACCTTTCTCTCGATGCAACAGTAAGCTGAACTGAATTTTCTAATCACTGAGGTACAAAGAATAACCTACAATGATTTCTAGTTTCCATTTTCTGACCGCAGCAAACATCACTTTATACGAAAAGTGCCCCGCCCGTCAGAAGGAAAACCAGTGACCGGCTGGATCCTTCCGAGAGTGAAGACAATCGGGTCAAATCATTACAAAAAAATAACAGCCAACGCGAGGAAGAGACCATTAACCTCATTCTAGTTTTTAACAGATGAACAAATGGAGACTCAGCTTAAAAGGCTCTTGTGGAAGTCAGCAAGGAAGTGGCAGGGCCAGAATTCAAGGTCAGGGACCCCCCAACTCCAGAACTCTTTCCCTGTGAGCGTGACACTGTTTATCCAGAAGACCCACTCTTTCTTAGCTCACGACCAAATTCTTCAGAAACTGGAGAGTAAAACATCAGTCAGGGACGACATTTCTTCCAAGTGTTAAATAACACAGTCCAGGTAGTCCGCTTACTACCGCAGGCAGAACCACCTTGAGAGAAATGAGACCTGCACAGTCCTAGGAGCTGCCCTGCAGAAATTCTAATCGGGAACCTTCTCTCCATCTTGTGCGCCGGCCGACTGTGCTGGTCACTCTTGGACCACACTGGGAAATCCTGCCTTAGTCAAGTAGACCTCCAGCACCATGTTCGTCAGCTTCTCAAAGGGCGCCGTGCTGACAGGCAGATCACCTAGGCTGAGTCCTTACAGTGTCACTGAACCACTCTGACCCTGTTTTCTCATCTATAAAATGAAATGAGTATTAACCTAGGTTCACTGTGAAGAATAAACGAGCAAGGAGAAAATATTAAAAACTACTTTTTTTTTTCTTAAAGAATAATGGCGATGAACTCCTACGAGATCTAAGAACATACTACCAGGTTTAATCATATGAAAATGTTCTGCTTGCCTATATCTGACCGACAAAAACAGCAATTCCACAGGATTCACTCAAATGCACAATTATGGTAATTCTTTACATATGGTACTGGGTGCACGAACCGGCAAACTCATGAAGTATTAGTGTATTCGTGAAACAGGACCGTGTGTATACAGAAATTTGGTTCACTCGAATGGTATTTCAAATAAAAAAATGGAGGGGCGCTTGGGTGGCTCAGTGGGTTAAGCCTCTGCCTTCGGCTCAGGTCATAATCCCAGGGTCCTGGGATAGAGCCCCGAATTGGCCTTTCTGCTCAGCAGGGAGCCTGCTTCCCCCACCCCCACCCCCCACCCCCCTCTGCCTCTCTGCTTACTTGTGATCTCTGTCAAATAAATAAATAAAATCTTTTTTAAAAAATTAAATTAAATTAAAATTAAAAATGGACTGCTCCATAACTAGATAATTGTGACAACTGGCTATCTCTTGGAAAAAAATAAAGTTAAATCCTGTGATTTCACATTATACCCCCAATGACCTATAGACAAATTAGCACTAAACGTTAAAAAAAAGATATTTGGAGGGGCGCCTGGGTGGCTCAGTTGTTAAGCGTTTGCCTCTGGCTCAGGTCATGATCCCAGAGTCCTGGGATCGAGGCCCACATCAGGATCCCTGCTCGGCTGGAAGCCTGCTTCTCCCTCTCCCACTCCCCCTGCTTGTGTTCCCTCTCTGTCTCTCTCTCTGTCAAATAAATAAAATCTTTAAGAAAAGAAAAAGATATTTGGAGAAATTTTAAAATTTATTTATAATCTTGGGTAGGACAGTCATTTGTAAGCAAGACATAAAACTCAAAATCCTGAATGACAAAATATGATAAAATGAACATCAAAATTAAAAACTGATGGGAGACTTTATAAAGTGAAGACAGACTGGTAAAAAAAGATCTGCCACATGTAAAACAGACAGAAGATTAATAACCATAACGTATAAAGAACCCCCATTAAAAAAAAAAAACAAGCAAAGCACGCAAGCAGACAATCCATGGAATAAAAGTACAAACGATCATTAAATCTCTGAAAGGCTGTTCAACTTTGCCAGCAGACAAGACAACTCAAATTCAATTAGCACTGTTAAGACATTTGGCAAAACATAACCAGAACCCATCTCAACCCCGAGGATGTCTAGTATCAGAGCCATCTTACCTTTGACACATAGTAACGATCAACTCCAGAGATGCGCCTATCTCTTTGCATCAAACTCCACTGATACTGATAATAGGCAACCCTTTTTTCCTACAATTAAAAGAAATCATTATTGCACAATGTTTACGAAGATGAGTGACTCTATTATAATAGAGGGCTATCAGAACTTATTAAGTGGCATTCTAGGAAAATGGAATCATCACTGAAACAAAAACCAAATTAAGACCAAATCCTAAATAAAATCGGACCATTAAGCTTCAAAAATGAGATGGTAACCATGAGTCTTTACACATTCTATTTTAACCAGCATCTGGTTTTTTTTTTTTTTTTCCCTTTCCTCCTTTCCTTCCCCCACCCTCTTATTTGAAAGACTTGACTACTTGTTTCCATTTGGGACCTCAAAGAGAAGAAACAATAGCAGCAGGTCACACGTGAAGAAGAATCACAAAACCAGAAAGCAAATACATTATGCCCTGTACTCTAGGGATAACGTGATGGGCCTGGAAGAGAGGAAAATGAAATCCTGATATGAAAAGCAGGATCTTACGGTAAATTCCTCAAGGCTTGGGAAAAGGCGGGGTGGGGGGTGGGGATAAAAAATGTCAAAGTAAAAACCTAATTAAGAGCAGAGAGTTTGTTAAAAACCGAGAAGGTACCAAGATGCGGACGCGAGACATTACAATCAAAAGATTAGAGATCCGAGGGGGTGAAGGCAAGACTAAAGCGAGGCCCAGGAGTTCGGACCCACCTTCTCCTCTACCTTTCCAGCCCCCGAACCTACAATGCCGTCTTGGCCACTCCACCCAACAACTAGCTGCTTCTTGCTAGAGCAGAACGCGGTTTCCGTCGGCTTTCGTTCCGCAAGCCTCTGCTTTTAGGCAACCAGAAGAAGGGGGATGCAAGCCTGGTGTCCCCCAGGTCGGAGAGCGGCTCCGGACCCCAGTGGCCTCCCACCGCCCGTCCGCGAAGTCAGCCTTCGCGCGGGAGAGGCCGCCTTACCTTGCCCCCGTTGGTGAACCTGTGGATGTGCGCCGTGGCTATGCCGGGGATGACCAAGCACACGGCCATGATGCCGATCCCGGGCAGGATCTCGAACCACATCGCACCGCAGCGGCCAACGCCAAAACCCTCCTTCCCGGCCCGGTTAAAGGTGACCCGGCCTCGGCCCCTTCCCAGTAGGCTCCGCGGCAGCCAGCCGGCGGGGCGGGGCCGCGCACGCCTTGGGAGGAAGCGACGGGGGCCGGCAGGGCTCAGGGGCGGTGCGCGCTCGCATCCTCGCCCCCGCGGATGCCCGCCGTCGGCTTGGGGCAGCCCATCTCGCTCCGACTGGCGGCCGGGCGCGCGACGTGCGGTGACGTGAAGAGGCCCCGCGAGGCCCAGCACGCCATAGCCTTCCGGAGCTGCGGACTCTAAAATGGCAGAGCAACTTTCTCCGGCCAAGACGGCAGACCAGGTGTGCACCTTTCTCTTCAAAAAGCCTGGTGGGCGAAAAGGGGCTGCGGGCCGCAGGAAGCGCCCGGTCTGCTACTCGGAGCCCGGGGACAGCAACAGCAGCAGCAGTGACGAAGGCAGCACTGTGGTTCGCCCGGAGAAGAAGCGGGCGATCCACAATCCGATGATACAGAAAACTCGTGGCAGTGGTAAACAGAAGGCGGCTTACGGCAACTTGAGCAGCGAGGAGGAGGAGGAGGAGGAGGAGAAAGAGCCCGAGAGTCTTGGCGTGGTGTACAAGTCCACCCGATCGGCAAAACCCGTGGGACCAGAGGATATGGGGGCGACTGCTGTCTACGAGCTAGACACAGAGAAGGAGCGTGATGCACAAGCCATCTTTGAGCGCAGCCAGAAGATCCAGGAGGAGCTGAGGGGCAAGGAAGATGACAAGATCTATCGGGGAATCAATAATTACCAGAAATTCATGAAGCCCAAGGATACGTCTATGGGCAACGCTTCCTCCGGGATGGTGAGGAAGGGCCCCATCCGAGCTCCGGAGCATCTACGTGCCACCGTGCGCTGGGATTACCAGCCCGACATTTGTAAGGACTACAAGGAGACTGGCTTTTGCGGCTTCGGAGACAGCTGCAAGTTCCTCCATGACCGTTCAGATTACAAGCATGGGTGGCAGATCGAACGTGAGCTTGATGAGGGTCGCTATGGTGTCTATGAGGACGAAAACTATGAAGTGGGAAGCGATGATGAGGAAATACCATTCAAGTGTTTCATCTGTCGCCAGACCTTCCGGAATCCAGTTGTCACCAAGTGCAGGCATTATTTCTGCGAGAGCTGTGCACTGCAGCATTTCCGCACCACCCCTCGCTGCTATGTCTGTGACCAGCAGACCAATGGCGTCTTCAATCCAGCGAAAGAATTGATTGCTAAATTGGAGAAGCATCGAGCTGCAGAAGAGGGTGGTGCTTCCCATTTCCCAGAAGACCCCGATGAGAGTCCAATCCCCATCACTTAGTTTCCCTATTAGACTCACACCTCAAAATAAATCTTTTGTTGTTTGGAAATCTTAATTTGTCGTGTCCTTCCTTTCTAGGGAAGTGAAAGGAAAAGGCGGGTGGTGAAATAGGGCCCTGGACGGATGGTTTATAAAAGCCTCGAGGTAGGTTCGGTCTGGATTTTTACCTGTTACATATGCTGCCTGGGTGTGACATAACTTTTCAGAGCCCTTTGGCATAAATTCTGGGGATAGGAGAAGTTCGAGAAAAGAGCTAAAATTCGCTTGAACTAAAACTGATGAAAGCAAGAACTGAACCTATTATATCACGTTTCTGTATCACTTAGTAGTTTACCAAAATACCTCCATGTATGAGCTCTACCGGAAGCCTGTACTACTACAAAATCTGCCCCCGCCAGGCTGTGTGTTTGGAGGGTGGGGTGGGAGTGGGAGAATTGGGTGGGGGAGCTGGTGGCGAGCACCAGAGTGCACGTATGGGAAACGGTCCTTGCTCTCTTAAAGCACCACAGGTGGGTGCCTGGGGGGCTCAGTCGGTTAAACCCGTGCCTTCCGCTCAGGTCATGATCTAAGGGTGGTAGGATCCAGTCCCATGGTGGGCTCCCTGCTGGGCAGGGAGGCTGCTTCTCCCTCTGCCCCTTCCCCAACATATTCTCTCAATCTTGCTCTCAAATAAATATAATATTTTTTAAAGATTTTATTTATTTATTTGACAGAGATCACAAGTAGGCAGAGAGGCAGGCAGAGAGAGAGGGAGAGAGCAGGCTCCCTGCTGAGCAGAGAGCCCGATGTGGGGCTCGATCCCAGGACCCTGAGATATGACCTGAGCTGAAGGCAGAGGCTTTAACCCACTGAGCCACCCAGGCACCCCTCAAATAAATACAATCTTTAAGAAAAAAATAAACTACTGTAGGTAACCCCCTTCCACAAATGATTGAAATGGCTTATGCTGTGCTGTCCAGTATGATAGCCACCAGCTTCAGGAGGCAGTTGAGTACCTCAAATGCGGCTGGTAGCCACTATATTGGACACTGCAGTTCTAAGCTGAACTTGTAAGCCAAGTTCAGAGAACAAAAAACTAACATTTTATAATCCACTGTCTGAAATTATTTGTGTTCGCAATAGAGCTGGTCATGTTAATCTACGTACCTGTCTTCCCAGCTAGTTTGGAAAGTCCTCAGTGACTAACCCAGTGCTTGGCATATGATAAACAAATAATCCCAGAAATGTCTGGAAAGGAGTATTGGGGCCAAAGCCTCAAATCCAGGTTGAGGAGGTTTGACTATATTCTATAGGTCATGAGATAGCAGAGGTTTGGGGAGGGGAACACAATCAGACTTTTTTTTTTTAATGTTACTGTTGTTGCAGGCTATTGGATAGATTACAGGAAGATGGAAGATAAGAGGCAGGGAGACCAATTAGACCAAATGATGAATAAATTTTCACTGATCTGCTTAGTATTTGTGCTGATCCCAGAAAACAGATGCAGTAATAAGTTGTGGGTTAGAGTTTTTAAATTCACACTCATTACTCCATTCAAATATACTCCTTGAGCACCCACTGTGTCAAGGCACTGTGCTTGGCATAGGGGATATTAGCAAACAAGACAGGCCCAACCCCTGTCTTCATGGAGCTACACATCAAACAATGACAGGTGTGGGGTGCCTGGGGGATTCAGTTGGTTAGGCGTCGAACTCTTGACTTTGGCTCAGGTCATGATTTCAGGGCTGTGAGATGGAGCCCCATGTCGGGCTCCGTGCTCGGTGGGGAGTCTGCTTGAGATTCTCTCTCTCTGCCCAAATAAATAATAAATAAATAAATAAATCCAAATAAATAAATAAATCTCTTAAAAAAAAAAACAAAACCAACAACAGCGACAGATGTGATGAGTACAAGACAAAAAGTGCACTGGGTTGACCTGTTAGGGTTAAGCCAATCCCAGCCTTGCGGGAATTCAGTATCACCAATTTACTCGACACAAAGTGATACATTTTATAAGAGAATGTATCAATGGAGAACAGAGAAGTAGCAGCAGGCACTGCCACAGAAGGCAAAGGAAGGAAGTGTTCTAAAAAGTGTCATGAAAAAAAATCCATCGATGAGGTGCAAAATAGTGTTTTTTTTTTTTTCCCTGTTCCTGAGAATTTATGTTGGAAATGGCTCAGGAGAAAAAGATGAAAGGGACAGAATGCAGCTGGAGACTATGACAAGGTGGGACTGAAGGCCCAGATCAAGCAGTTAGTCGTCAAGAGCGGAGAGAAAAAATAGAAGAAAGCTGACATTTGTCTACTACTCCACATCTTAAAAAAAATTTAAGATTTTATTTATTTATTTGACAGAGAAAGAGAGTGTAAGCAGGGGGAGCAGCAGGGGGAGCAGGAGAGGGAGAAGCAGGCTCTCTCCTCAGAACCTGATGCAGGGCTCGATCCCAGGACCCCAAGATCATGACCTGAGCCAAAGGCAGATGCTCAACCAACTAAGCCACGGAGGCGCCCCGGCTCCACATGTTTTAATACCTGCCTCTGAATCTTAGGAGTACACAGGATTTTTAAAAAGTATACAAGATACACGCACATGAGGATTATTCTTAGAATCTACAACATTCAACAGATTCTTTTTTTAAAGATTTTATTTACTTATTTGAGTGGGAGAGAGTACGAAGAGAGGGAGGGTCAGGGGAGAAGCAGACTTCCTGCTGTGTGGGGAGCCTGATGTGGGACTTCATTCTAGGACTCCAGGACCATGACCTGAGCCAAAGGCAGTCAGTTGGGCATCTGACTCTTAATAACCAGTTCAGGTCGGGCACCTGGGTGGCTCAGTGGGTTAAAGCCTCTGCCTTTGGCTCAGGTCATGATCTCAGGGTCCTGGGATGGAGCCCCGCATCGGGCTCTCTGCTCAGCAGGGAGCCTACTACCTCCTCTCTCTCTCTGCCTGCCTCTCTGCCTACTTGTGATCTCTGTCTGTGAAATAAATAAATAAAATCTTTTTTAAAAAAATCAGTTCAGGTCATGATCTTGGGATCCTGGGATCTAGCCCCGTGTTAGGCTCTGTGCTCAGTGGGGAGTGTACTTGGATTCTCTCCCCCTCTCCCCCCCCCCCCCTCTTCCCCCCCCCCCCCCACAAAAGTAAACAAATCTTAAAAAAAAAAGGGACCAGGACACCTGGGTGGCTCAGTTGGATAAGAGTCTGCCTTTGGCTCAGGTCACCATCTCAGGGTCCTGGGATAGAGTCCCGCATTGGGCTCCTTGCTCAGCGGGGAGTCTGCTTCTCCCTCTGCCTTCTGCACTCTCTCTGACAACTAAGTAAATAAAATCTTTTAAAAATATGAAAATAAGGGCGCCTGGGTGGCTCAGTGGGTTAAGCCGCTGCCTTCGGCTCAGGTCATGATCTCGGGGTCCTGGGATCGAGTCCCGCATCGGGCTCTCTGCTCAGCAGGGAGCCTGCTTCCCTCTCTCTCTCTGCCTGCCTCTCTGTCTACTTATGATCTCTCTCTGTCAAATAAATAAATAAAAATCTTTAAAAAAATATGAAAATAAAAAAGGGACTATAACCACAAAAGCACACACATCGATAGTGTACTCAAAATATTTTTCATATTTACAAGTTTATGATGACCTTTTTTAAAGTCAACTATTTTTTAAAGATTTTATTTATTTGAGAGAGAGACAGAGAGAGAACACAAGCAGGGGTTGTGGCAGAGGGGGAGGGAGAAGCAGGCTCCCTACTGACCAAGGAGCCCAACGTGGGGCTTGAACCCAGGACTCTTGAGATCATGACCTGAGCTGAAGGCAGACGCTTAACCAACTGAGCCACCCAGGAGCCCCAAAGTCAACTATTTTTTATCACTTGTAATTAAATGGTGCAATTTCATTTCATAGAAACTAAACTTTTGTTCTTAAGGTTTTTTTAAGTATGTGGGGAAAAAAGCAAGCATGCCAACAGTGCTAAGATTGCAGCAGACACTGAAGAAGCCAACCTCGTGTGAGCAAAGTCAGCAAAGGCTCCCCTAGAAATGACCCTCAAACTGAGACCTACAAGGGGAGCAGAAGAAAGAGTGTCCCAGGCAGAGGTATAAGTACCTATATACTAAAGACCTGACGTGAGTGACTGGCTTCAATGGAGAATTCCAAGCAGTCCGGCATGGCCACAGGAAGCAAACAATGTGGCCAGGTAAGCAGGCCAAAGAGCGGGCATCTTGCAAGTCATGTTAAGGACTTCGGGCTTTATCCAAAGGGCAAAGGGATGCCATTAAAAGGTTTGAAGAAAGAAAGTGAGATGATCCCATCTGAATGTTAAAAAGAGAATTCTGCAGTGGGGAGAACGGATTGAGGGAATCAGACATGAGACAGGGAGATCATTTAGGAGGCTGGAGCACTAGTTCAGGTGATAGGATAGTGGACTGGACTAGACTGGAGGCGGTGGACATGCATCTAATAGCTTCTGAGCACCCACTGTATGCCAGGCATTGACGTAAGCTGTGGGGTTAGAGCCCTAACAAGTGCACAAGTCCGTGCTCTCACAGAACTTACGTGAGATACAGTTACAGATTTATACACACATATATCAACAATACCAGATTGAGATAAGTACTATCAGAACAGTAGAGCAAGGTAAGGGAATAAGAGCGCAGTGGTGTGGGGGCAAAGCTAATTTCCATACAATGGTCAAGGAGGGCCTCTTCTGATAAGGGAACATCTAGCAGAGACCTAAATGAAGCAGGTGTCTGGAAGCACATTCCAGACAGAACACAAAGGTCCTGAAGCAGGGCCTGACTTGTCCTAGGAACAGCGATGAAGAAATGTAACTGGAGTGGACTCAAGGAAAAGGAAAGAATTCTAAAATGAGGTAAGAAGAGTAATGCAGGGGGGCGCCTGGATGGCTCAGTTGGTTTCGGCACCTGACTTTATTTCGGCTCAGGTCATGATCTCAGGGCCATGTGATCAGGCCCCACATCCGGAGGGCCTGAGGCAACTCCAGTTGTCCAGCTCCCATAGCTCACAGGTCAACTAGCAGTCACAACCTCTCAATGACCTCCTGTAACTAGTACCTTTCTTTACCTGTGTTGTTTTTGCTATGGATCTGAATTAATCTGAATTAGTGTGTGAGGTCACTAGATTTCAGCCTGATGAGCTTTACTGTATCTTGTCGCTGGAGGCCCTAATCCAGTCTAAGTGATGCTTGTAAGATGAGGAAATTTGGATGCAAAAAGAAACACTAGGGGCACCTGTTCACAGAGGAGTGGCCACGTGAAGAACAGTGAAAGGGGCGTCATCCGCAAGCCAAGGAGAGAGGCCTCAAAAGTAACCAAACTTGCAGACACCTTGATCTTGGACTTCTAGTCTCCAGAACTGTGAGGAAATAAGTATCTGTTGCTTAAACCACCCAGTCTGTGGCATTTTGCTATGGCAGCCCTAGCAAACCAATACAAGCCCCGGTAGTGAACTTTTCACCTCAGTTACTACACTTTCCAACTCTAGAATTCCCATTTGGTTCTTATTCTTGTATAATTTCTATCTATTGTGTTCTCTTGAATGACATTGTCATCATACCTTTCTTTCTTTAATCATGGTTTCCTTTATTTTCTTGAACCTATTTAAAATGGCTACTTTGTTTTTAAGTTTTATTTATTTATTTTAGAGATTTTATTTATTTATTTGACAGAGATCACAACTAGGCAGAGAGAACGAGGAGGAAGCAGGCTCCCCATGGAGCAGAGAGCCTGATGCAGGGCTCGATCCCAGGACCCTGGGATCATGACCTGAGCCGAAGGCAGAGGCTTTAACCCACTGAGCCACCCAGGCACCCTTAAGTTTTATTTATTTAAGTAATCACTACATCCAACATGGCGCTTGAACTCACAACCCTGAGATCAAGAGTCACATGCTTTTCTGACTGAGCCAGCCCAGTACCTCTAAAATGGCTACTTTGAAGACTTTGTTAAATATGACATCTAGTAGAGGCATCTGGGTGGCTCAGTTGGTTAAGCATCTGCCTTTGGCTCAAGTCATGATCTCAGAGTCCTGGGACCCGTGAGTCCGGCTTCCTGCTCAGCAAGGAGTCTGCTTCTCCCTCTGCCCTTCCCCACCGCTTGTGCTTGCTTGTTCTCTCAAGTAAGTAAAATCTTAAAAAAAAAAAAAAGATAGGAAGAAAAAGAGGGGTGCCTTGGTAGCTCAGTTGCTTAAGTGTCTGCATTCAGCTCAGGTCAGGATCCCAGGGTCCTGGGATCAAGTCCCATGCCAGGCTCCCTGCTTAGCGGGGAGCCTGCTTCTCCCTCTGCCTGCTGTTCTCACTGCTTGGGCTCCCTCTCTCTCCTCCCCTCTCTCTCTGACAAAGAAATAAAATCTTAAAAAAAAAAGAAAAGAAAAAGAAGTATGATCTCTGGTTATTCTCACAGGTAGTTTTTGTGACCTGCTTTTCCATAGCCCCCCAGACCCGCCCCACCGTCTGGTTTACACTTTCCTGTTTCTTTGCATATCAAATTTTTTTTTGTTGGAAACTGGATATTTTGTAATATAATTTTTAAAAAAAGATTTTATTTATTTATTTGACAGAGAGTCAGCGAGAGAGGGAACACAAGCAGGAGGAGTGGGAGAGGGAGAAGCAGGCTTCCCGCTGAGCAGGGAGCCCCATGCAGGGCATAATGTGAACCAAAGGCAGACACTTAACGACTGAGCCACCCAGACTCCCTGGAAACCGGATGTTTTAGGTTGTGTACTGACTCTAGGTAAAGGCTCTCTACCCCTTCTTTCAAGTTTATTATTATTTGTAGTAACTAGCTGGATTATTTAAATCTATTCTTGCTACCACTGCCACCTCCTCCCCACCAAAACACACACCAGTGTTAAACCTATTATGTTGGTCCTCAAGGGGTGTGGCCTTGGGCGTACACACACAGTCACCCAGAGATGACAATGGATTTGACAGGTTTCTCCTTGCCTCTTTTCCTGACGGTGCCCAAATGTTAAACTCCACTAACTGCAGGATGATTGCTGTATTGTTTCCAGCGATACCCTGGGACTTAAATTGCTGGATAGATAGCTCAATCCAGCTCGAGTTCTTTTGGAGAAGGGATCCTGATGTCAGTGTTAGATTTGTTCTGACCCCCTGGAGGGCTTCTCCCAGCTGTCTCCTTACCCATTTCTCTTGCAGATTAACTGGCCTGCAGTTTAGTTTCTCTCTCCACTTGCCCTTTCACCATAAGTATCACTGTTTTTGAGGGCACCTGTCTGGCTTAATTTGTACAGCAAGCGACTCTTGATCTCAGGGTCATGAGTTTGAGCCCCAAGTTGGGGGTAATGTTTACTTTAAAAAAAAAAAAGGCTAAGCTTGAACGCCCTCATCCTGTTATCGATGAAGTCAGGTCTTTCAGGACGAGATTAAGAGCCGTCTGTTTGTGACTACTTCTCCCCCAAGGAAAAATCTCCAAGCCAAGAATGGAGCTGGGTAAGATGAATGACTTGCTTCTGAGTGAAATCCCCACTTTGGGGGTGCTAGGTGGGAGAGGGGCAGTAGCCTCAGGTCTCTTGCCTCTGCCAGTGTGGACCCACCTTACCAGCCAGGACAGGGTGATCAGGGTCCCAGTGTTTTCAGCCCCACCATGCTTGTTGCCGGTGTGCAGGGCTGCCAAGGGCATGTCCCTCCAGAGGTCCCAAACACACCAGGCTCGGCCGCTCACCACTGATAAAATCCAAAGGCAGAGAAATGACTGGTAGTGAAAACAAGAAATGAATTTATGTCTGTGAGGCCCAAACCAGGAAGACAGTGGGTTAGCGTCTCAAAAGACTGTCTCCAAAGTGCCGAAAATACTTGCAGGTTTGTTAGGAAAATGTGGGGCAAAGTGGGTAGGCACATGCCCATAGGCCCTGAAGGTCAAATTGATCATTATCGTAGAGTCGATCATGGGTGGGGTCTTGGTGGCTCTGGGCAGTCTGCCTGTGGACTTGTGAGAGGTGTTAGGTGTTAGGATGACGTGAAGGCTTTCACCTAAGCAACTAGAAGGATGGAGATGCCATTAAGGGATGTGGGCGATATTGGCGGAAAGGCTCAGGAGGACTTCAGTTTGGATGTGCTAAGTTTGACAGGCCTATTAGACCTCCAAAGAGAGCTGGCCAGGAGGCAGCTGGATCGCTCTGTCTGGAACCCAGAGGAAACTTCCGGGCAGCAGGTGTCCTTGCAGATACAGTGTTTAAAGGCCTGAGACTGAATGAGGCCCTTGAGGAGGTGAGAGCACAGAGAGGCAGTTGAAGGCTCTAGGTCCAGGGCTCTCCAACCTCCAGACTGTAGAGGTTGGAGGGAAGAGGAAACCACAGAAGGCACAGAGGACTGACTGACTGGGGAGATTAGAGATAGATCAGGAGAGCTTGGTGTCCCAGCAGCCAAGGGAAGCAAGGGTGGTAAGGAATACAGAGTGACTATGTCAGATGCCACTGGGAGGTCCAGTAAGATTATTCACCGCTGGATCTGACAGCAGGAAGGGAGGCCGTGGATGACCCTGGCAAGTACAGATCCTCAGGCTGGGAAGCAGGGTGAACTTTATTGAAGTGAGCTCAAAAGGCAGCGGGTAGTAAGGAATTTGGCCCTGTCCTCATTTGGCTCTCTCCTCTGTCTCACCCCCTTCAATTTGGCCTGGAAACTGCCGTCAGAGGTCTCTCTAAAATACAAACCTCATCGTGCAACTCTTTTAAACTCTGTTTAAAGTCCTTCAGTGATAGTTGAAACAAGATCAACAAAATACTGATCATTGTTTTTATTTCTGAGCTCTTTATTCTGTTCTATCAGTCTTAACGTCTGTCTGCCAGTACCATACTGTTTTTTTAAAGGTTTTACTTAAAAAAGGATTTTAAAGCACTCTCTACACCCAATGTGCGGCTCCAACCCACAATCCTGAGACCAAGCGTCACATGCTCCACCGACTAAGCCAGCCAGGCGCCCTAGTATCATACTGTTTTAATATACTATATTTTGAAATGACAAAGTGCAATGCCTTCAACTTTGTTTTTTGTTAAGACTGTTTTGGCTATTCAGGATCCTATGTGGTTTCATATGAATTTTAGGATTGTTTTTCTGTAAAAAAAGTTAAAAATTCCATTGGAATTTTTTTTTAGGATTTATTTTTTTTATTTGAGAGAGAGAGTGCACACATGGGTGGGGGGGAAGGGCAGAGGAAGAGAGAGAATCCCAAGCAGACTCAACCCTGAGCACAGAGCCTGACATGGGGCTCAATCCCAGGACCCCAAGATCACGACCTGAGCCAAAACCAAGAGTTGGACGATTAACCAACTGGGCCACCCAGGCACCCCCCCATTGGGATTTTGATAGGGATTACATTGACTCTGTAGATTGTTTTGGGTAATATGGCCATTTTAGCAATATTCTTCCAATCCATGAACATGTGATATCTTTCCAATTATTTGCATCTTCAATTTTTTTCATCAGTATTTTTAGTTTTCAGTATACAAGTCACCTCCTTAGTTTATACATAAGTGTTTCATTTTTTTGATGCTATTGTAAATGGAACTGTTTTCCTATTTTCCTATTCAGATACATCATCGTTAGTATATAGAAATGCAACTGTTTGGGACACCTGGGTGGCTCAGTTGGTTAAACATCTGCCTTCAGCTCAGGTCATGATCCCAGGGCTCTAGGATAGGGTCCTGCATCAGGGAGTCTGCTTCTCCCACTGCCTGCCACTCTCCCTGTTTGTGCCCGCTTGCTCTCTCTCTCTCTCTCTCCCTCTCTGACAAATAAATAAATCTTTTTTAAAAAAGAAAGAGGGCGCCTGGATGGCTCAGTGGGTTCAAGCCTCTGCCTTTGGCTCAGGTCGTGATCTCAGGGTCCTGGGATCAGCCCCCCGCATTGGGCTCTCTGCTCAGCAGGGCGCCTGCTTCCTCCTCTCTCTCTGCCTGCCTCTCTGCCTACTTGTGATCTCTATCTGTCAAATGAATAAATAAAATCTTTAAAAAAAAAAAGAAAGAAATGCAAGTGATATTTACATTTCAATTTTGTATCCTGCAACTTTACTGAATTAGGGTGCCAAAAATACACAGTGGGGAATGGACAGTCTTCCCAATGTTGCTGGGCAAACTGGACATCCACATGTAAAAGATTGAAATTGGACCTTTATCTTATACCATACATAAAAATCAACTCAAAATGGATTAATGACTTAAATATAAGACTTGAAACTGTTAAAACTCCTAGAAGAAAACACAGGAGATAACATCATGACATTAGTCTTAACAATGATTTCATGGTAATGACACTGAAAGAACAGGCATCAAAAACAAAAATAAACAAGTGGGACTACATTAAACTCAAAGGCTTCTGTACAACAAAGGAAGCAATCAACAGAGTGAAAAGGCAATCTAAGGAATGGGAGAAAATATTTGCAAACTAGGTATTTGATAAGGGGCAAATCTCCAAAAAAATATATATATATACATATATATATATATATATTTTTAAAGATTTTATTTATTTATTTGACAGAGAGAGACAGCCAGAGAAGGAACACAAGCAGGGGCAGAGGGAGAGGGAGAACCAGGCTCCTCACTGAGCAGCGAGCCCGATGCAGGACTCAATCCCAGGACCCCAGGATCATAACCCAAGCCGAAGGCAGACACTTAACAACTGAGCCACCCAGGTGCCCCAAATCTCCAAAATATATAAAGAAATCCTATAACTCAATAGTGGAGAAAAACCAACTAAATTAATAACCCAATTAAAAAATGAGTTGGGTGAGCCTGGTGGTGGGTATTAAGGAGGGCACGTATTGCATGGAGCACTGGGTGTAGTGCATAAACAATGAATTTTGGGACACTGAAAAGAAATAAAATGAAAAAAAAAATTTAAAAATGGGCTAAGGACTCGATTAGACATTTTTCTTTTTTCTTTTTTTTTGAGATTTTATTTATTTACCTGACAGAGATCACAAGTAGGCAGAGAGGCAGGCAGAGAGAGACAGGGAAGCAGGCTCCCTGCTGAGCAGAGAGCCCGATGTGGGGCTCGATCCCAGGACCCTGGGACAATGACCTGAGCCGAAAGCAGAGGCTTATTAACCCACTGAGCCACCCAGGTGCCCCAATTAGACATTTTTCAAATGGCCAACTGATACAAGAAAAGATACACAACAACACTAATTATCAGGTAAATGCAAATCAAAACCATAAACCTGTTAGGATGGCTAACAACAACAACAACAAAAAGACAAGTGTTGGCAAGGATGTGAAGAAACTGGAACCCTTGTACACTGCTGGTGCAGCTGGTAAGGAAAACAGTACGGAAGTTCTTTAAAAAATTAAAATTAAGGGACGCCTGGGTCGCTTAGTCGGTTAAGCATCTGCCTTCAGCTCAGGTCATGATCCTGGAGTCCTGGGATAGAGCCCTGCATCGGGTTCTCTGCTCAGCAGGGAGCCTGCTTCCCCCTCTATCTCTGCCTGCCTCTCTGCCTACTTGTGATCTCTCTGTCAAATAAATAAAATATTTAAAAATAAAAAAAATTAAAAATATAAAATAAATAAAATGGGGGCACCTGGGTGGCTCAGTGGATTAAAGCCTCTGCCTTCGGCTCAGGTCATGATCCCAGGCCCTGGGATCGAGCCCCGCATCAGGCTCTCTGCTCAGCGGGGAGCCTGCTTCCTCTTCTCTCTCTGCCTCTCTGCCTACTTGTGATCTCTGTCTGTCAAATAAATAAAATCTTTAAAAAATAAATAAATAAATAAATAAAATGGAGTCAAGCTTGATCTTAGGGCCCCACAGCTGTTTTATTTACTTAAATAAATAAAACTTTACAAAATAAAACTGAGGGGCACCTAGGTGGCTCAGTCAGTTAAGCGTCTGCCTTTGGCTCAGGTCATGATACCAGGGCCCTGGGATCGAGCCACACATCGGGCTCCCTGCTCAGCGGGGAGCCTGCTTCTCCCTCTCCCCATGCTTGTGCTCTCTCTCTCTCAAATGAATAAATAAAATCTTTTCAATAAATGAATAAAATAGAGTCAGGAAGCCAGAGGGGAAGCCCTCATGCACTACCACACCACATCAATTACGGACCTCAACAGGAGGAGATGCACTTCACTAGTCCTATTACGTTCCTACTCTAACACGAGGAAGGAAGATTCTATATGGGAACATCAGGAGCGCCTGGGAGTGCAGTTAAGCAATCGACTCTTGGTTTCCCGGAAGCTGCTGATCTCTGTTGTGAGACGCAGCTCCAAGTCAGGCTCTGTGCTCAGAGAGGGGTCTGCTTGAGATTCTCTCCCTCACCCTCTGCCCCTCTTGCTTTTGTACTCACTATCTTTCTCTCAAATAAATAAATCTTTAAAAGAAACCTACACTATGGTCTGAACTCCCAGTTTACTCCAATGGACTTTTTTTTTTTAAGATTTTATCCATTTATTTGACAGACAGAGATCACAAGCAGGCAGAGAGGCAGGCAGAGAGAGGGGGGGAAGCAGGTTCCCCACTGAGCAGAAAGCCCAATGCGGGGCTTGATCCCAAGAACCTGGGATCATGACCTGAGCTGAAGGCAGAGGCTTTAACCCACTGAGCCACCCAGGCACACCACGAACGGACTTTTTAACTGCCCCTCCCAACTCTCCTCTTTCCTCTCTTAGAGTGTTCCTCTCCTTTGTTCTCTGAACTTGCCCGTGGCTTTTCCTGTGGCTTGCTAGTCCCAAACTGCAATTATTCTGCTATTCCTGAATAAACCCATTTGCTGGTAAAATAACTGGCTGTTTTACTTGTAAGGCTCGCAACCCACATATTATAAAATTTTTAGCAACATCTCTGTCTTCCAGCCACCAGACACGAGTAGTTCTCCCTTGGTTTTGAAAACCAAAAATATTCCCCAGGCTTTGCTAAATGTTCCCTAAAAGGGAAAATATAGCCCATGATCAAGACCACTGGTCTACGTATACCAGACAACTAGCAGTTCTTAACATGACATGCTGTTTCGTACCTTTGATAATCTGCATAAACTATCCCCTTTGCCTAGAATGTCTTCCCTCTCCTCTGCCTAACAACGTTTGTTAATGGTTCAAATAACTGCTTAAAGCACCAACTTCTTTGTTTCCTCTGTTCATTTTTGTAGCTCCAGTGCCTAACACAGTCCCTGGCATAAAATAGGTACTAGATAAATGTTTGCTGAAAGGATTAATCGTCATTATTAAGAGATTTTTATTAAGCTCCTTGTGAGCACTGATTTTTATAAAAGGTACAAAACAGGATCCCCACTCTAAATTTGTTAACAGTTTAATGGGTGTGAAAGAAACTATTACCCCCTACTGTCCTTTCTCTCCTTTTGTCTTAAACAAAAGCAGTACTGATAGTTGCCTAGTAAAAACATTTCCCAATCTCCATTACAATTACAGAACAAGTCCTTGACAAGTGATTTAAGTGGAAGTAGTATGTGCCCCTTAAAAGAAGGGACAAGTTCATCATTTTTGCTTTCTTCCCTTTGGCTGGAATGCAAATCAAGTGGCTGGGGCTCAAGCAGCTGTTTTGTACTATAGCCTACTTAAGACTATAGAGAAACAATAAAGACCAAGCGTGTGTCCATGATGAGCACAAAACCACCCAACTCACCTTGGACTTCATGTCTTCTGACTTTATAGCATAAAAAACTTTCATCTTGTCTAGAATATAGTTAAACTTAACCTCAAATAATTAAGTTGGGAAGACCAAAAGTAGAAGAGCTTGGACTGAGAGCAAAACAGAATCCTAGGATGGATGAGGCAATTTGTATTGCTGGGTCCCCAATGTTGGGTCCCCCAATAATGGGTCCATGGTCAAAGGAGCGAGACTGATAAAAAGCGAAGGTCAAGCAAAGCTTTATTTCGCTCCAAGCATCAAGAATCAGACCGACCGTCAAACAGACCAGTCGGGGACACCCCTTACAGAGAGGACGACCCCTCCCTGCTTTCCAGACTAACTTTTATAGAGCAAAGGCCCTGTGGTTGGGCCTGGCCACACACAGGTGGCTAACTGAATTACAATTCAACCCATAGTAGCTATGGAAACTAGCCTATCACCTTGGTAGCTAGGAGGCAGTATGCGCCCCCTACTGATGGAATGTCTCCACCTGACCTGATCCACCCTTGTATTTGGGCCATTACCTGGGACTGGTCTCCCGGACTTGCTTTTAAATAAATTCCCCTGGGTGGGGGGGCGAGGTCAATTTAAGTTTTACTGCATAAACAACAAAATGGCTGTTCAACCGAGGTGGGGCTGCTCTGGCTATATAGGCCCTTACAGTATTAAGAGTAAAATAATGCAAAAGGTGGATGTGATACCAAGGATACCTCATGCCCAGAGGTGTCTGGGGATAGGGTTCAAATTTCTAACACCTGCAAAGATATGGCGCCCCATGACTAAGAGATTTTTTAGAAATAAGTCTTCAAGCCAGAGGAGCAACCTCAAATACTTAGCAAGATAAATAAAAATAAATCCACACCTAGACAAGTTGTACTGAAATTGAAGAACATAAAAATCAAAGAGAAAATCTTAAAAACTAAGAGAGAGGGCGCCTGGGTGGCTCAGTCATTAAGCGGCTGCCTTCAGCTCAGGTTATGATCCCAGGGGCCTGGGATGGAGCCCCATCAGGCTCCCTGCTCAGCAGGAAGCCTGCTTCTCCTCCCACTCCCCCTGCTTGTGTTCCCTCTCTGGCTGTGTCTCTCTCTCTCTCAAACAAATCAATAAAAACTTAAAAAAAATTAAGAGAGAGAGATTACTGGGATGCCTGGGTAGCTCAGTTGGTTAAGCATCTGTCTTCAGCTCAGGTCATGATCCCAGGGTGCTGGGATCAAGTCCCACAAGAAGCTCCAGGGAGCCGGCTTCTACCTCTGCCTGCCGCTCCCCCTGCTTGTGCTTGCTCTCTCTCTCTCTCTCTGACAAAAAAAATAAATAAAATCTTTTAAAAAAGAGAGAGAGATTACCAACTAAGTAGCAATAGAAAAATAACTACAGATTTCTCAAGAAAAAAAAAGGTATCAGAGATAATAGGATAATAAAAGAATAATATCTTCCAAGTACTGAAGAAAAAAGTCAGTCAAGAATTCTACATTCATTCAACAGACTCAGCAAGTGCAGTGAATTCATTTTTTCAAAACTCAACACCTTCTCTGTGTCTGGCATTTTTCTAAATGATTGTGATACATAACAGATTAAATAGACAGAAATCCATGTCCTCAGGTAGCCTGGGTGCCTCAGTCAGTTAAGCCTCTGTCTCTTGGTTTTGGCTCAGGTCATGATCTCAGGGTTGTGAGATCAAGCCCTGTGATAGGCTCCATGCTAGGCTTTCTCTCCCTCTCCCTCTGCCTCCCCCATATCCCCCCCTGCCCCGTGCTCACTCTCTCTCTCTCTTTAAAAAAAAAATAACCCAAACAGGTAAGAGAATTAAGATGGTCTGAGGTGGGAAATGGGATGGAAGTTATTAAAGGGTTGTCAGGGTCACCTCATTAAGGAGGTGGCATTACAGCAAAGATCTGAAGGAGGTGAGGTACTTCGTGGAAATGTATCCAGATAAGTATTTATTTAGGCATGAGAGAGAAACAAGAGCATTTTTAGACATATAAAGATTGTGGGTGTTTACTACTCACACTCACTGACATAACTATTAAAATGAAGATTTTTGCAAGAAGGAAACTGAAGACAAAAAGAGAAAAAAGCAAAAAGAAATGGTGGGCAAAGGCTTTACAAAATCTTTTTTAAAGATTTATTGACTTTTTTGGGGACACAGTGAGTGTGTGCACGAGAATGGGGGGAGGAGCAGAAGGAGAGGGAAAGAAGCAGACTCCCTACTGGGCATGGAGCCTGATGTGGGGCTCGGTCTCAGGAACCTGAGATCATGACCTGGGCTGAAACCAAGAGTCAGATACTTAACCAACCGACTGAGTCACCCAGGTGCCCCAACTTTGCAAAATCGAAATGAATACTAACTGTTCACATATAAAGGGAGGATTAAAAAATAAAACTCAAATACCTCACAACCATAACACAGAAAAGTAGATGGCGTGATGGGAAGGATTGGAGTTAAAGCCCTGAAAATTTCATGTATTGTTTGCAAGAATGATGTAGTTACTTATTAACTCTAAACTTATTAAAAATTAAACATGTATGTTGACATTTTAAATCAATACTACAAGAGAGAGTAAAAACAAGCAAAACATACATTTAAAAAATTAAAAATACAACCCTGAATAGCCAATGAGCTCATGAGAAAATTATAGTGGAAATCATGAAAAAGTTAAAACTGAATGACAATAAAATATAAAAACAGGTGACATGCATTAAAATGGAATCATGAAGAAAATTTACAGTGTTAAATACATTTTTTCCCAAAATATGCCAAATCAGGGTGCCTGGGTGGGTCAGTTGGTTAAACATCTGCCTTCATCTCAGGTCATATCCCAGGGTCCTGGGATCCAGTCCTGCACTGGGATCCCTGCTCAGTGGGGAGTCTGATTCTCCCTCTCCTTCTGCCTGCTGCTCCCCTTCCATGTTCTCTCCCTCTCTCGATCTCTGTCAAATAAATAAAATCTAAAAAATATGGCAAATCAATGCATAAGGAGTTCTATTTTTAATATTTATTTTCATCTCTATTTTTATTATTTTTTTTAAGTAGTCTCTGTGACCAGTGTGGGGCTTGAACTTACAACCCTGAGAACAAGAGTCACATGCTCTACCAACTGAACCAGCTAGGTGCCCCAACAGTTCCATTTTTTTAAAATAAGCAATTACTTACATATTTACTTAAGAGAGAGAGAGAGCAGACATAAGGAGGGGGAGAGGCAGATGGAGATAAAAAGGGAGAAGCAGACTCTAATGAGTAGGGAACCCTACATTGGGCTTGATCCCAGGACCCTGAAATCATGACCTGAGCCGAAGGCAGACGCTTAGGGCGCCTGGGTGGCTCAGTAAGCTAAGCCTCTGCCTTCAGCTCGGGTCATGATCTCAGGGTCCTGGAATCGAGTCCCGAATCACGCTCTCTGCTCAGCGGGGAGCCTGTTTCCCTCTCTCTCTCTGCCTGCCTCTCTGCCTGCTTGTGATCTCTCTCTGTCAAATAAATAAATAAAATCTTAAAAAAAAAGAAGGCAGACGCTTAACCAACTGAGCCACCCAGGCACCCCAAGAATTCCATTTTTGAAGCTAGAGAAAGAGCAGAACACACCTAAAAGGACAGAGGAAAAAAATAATACAGAGAAGAGTAAAAATTAATAAATGCATACATAAAGAGTGGAGATATCAGTAAAATCAAAAGCTGTTCTTTGGAAAGACTAATATGATCTACCTTTATGAAAACTGACCTATGTAAAATGATGAAAGGTAGGGTGCCTGGGTGGCTCAGTTGGTTAAGCAACTGCCTTCTGTTCAGGTCATGATCCTGGAATCCCAAGATCAAGTCCTGCATGGGGCTCCCTGCTCAGTGGGGAGTCTACTTCTCCCTCTGACCCTCCCTGCCTCATACTCTCTCTCACTCATTCTCTCTCTCAAATAAATAAAATCTTAAAAAAAAAATAAAACACTGAACGGTATATATAAATAATACTGAACAAAAAGATATAACTACAAGATTCAATTAAAATTAAAAGCTATATAGAACATTTTGGAAACATGACAGAATGAAAATGTTTTCATTTCCCCAACATCCTGAAATCCCACTAAAATGATAATAAATGGGGCGCCTGGGTGGCTCAGTGGGTTAAAGCCTCTGCCTTCAGCTCAGGTCATGATCCCGGAGTCCTGGGATCGAGCCCCACATCGGGCTCTCTGCTCAGCAGGGAGCCTGCTTCCTCCTCCTCTCTCTCTCTCTCTCTGCCTGCCTCTCTGCCTACTTGTGATCTCTGTCAAATAAACAAATAAAATCTTAAAAAAAAAAAAAGATAATAAATAATTATATGGGGTGCCTGGCTGGCTCAGTTGGTAGAGCACGTGACTCTTTTTTATTTTTTTTAAAGATTTTTATTTATCTATTTGACAGACAGAGAGACAGAGAGAGAGGGAACACAAGCAGGGGGAGTAGCAGAGGGAGAAGCAGGCTCCCTGCAGAGCAAGGAGCCCAATATGGGACACGATCCCAGGACCCCGGGATCAGGACCAGAGCCCAAGTTAGACGCCCAACGACTGAGCCACCCAGGCACCCGAGCATGCGACTCTTGATCTCAGGGTCATGAGTTTGAGCCCCACATTGAGCATGGAAATTACTTTAAAAATAAAAATTAATTAATTAAAATGATAATATATAAATATAAAAGATATGGACCCACAAAGTCATAAAACTTGCTTAGCGGAATGGAGGAATTTTGAAACTAAGTACGCATAATGGGGAAGCCAACAACATATAATCCAATTTGTGCTGCAGAAAGCCATGAAAGTTGAGGAACTAAAGGTATCGGCATATTCACTATTTCACATTATGTACAACAACTGTAATATGCTGGGAAAAGATTTATGATTTCTGTCACATGCTTTGTTGCCTACATTCATAATTGAAGGAAATGCTAAATTTCACATAATGATTAGTGAAAATATAAGAGGTAACTTTTTTCCAACCGAGTTCACAAGTTCAACATACCTGTGGCTCGGCAAGTCCACTCTTAAATATATACCCAACAGGAATACTTCCAAGAAGGAACATATATATAAGAATGTACACGGGCAGGGCGCCTGGGTGGCTCAGTGGGTTAAAGCCTCTGCCTTCGGCTCAGGTCATGATCTCAGGGTCCTGGGATCAAGCCCCACATCAGGCTCTCTGCTCAGCGGGGAGCCTTCTTCCTCCCCTCTCTCTGCCTGCCTCTGCCTACTTGTGATCTCTCTCTGTCAAATAAATAAATAAAATCTTAAAAAAAAAGAATTTACATAACATTACTTAATAGCCAGAAATTGGAAACAATTCAAATGGTCAAAATCAGTAGAATGACATCCAGAAAACAGGAATCTAAGAAAGGCAAAGTGAATTTCCAGGATGACATCTGTGTAGCAGGCCTAAAGATCAGTCAATCGTTACAGTTGTATAAGGGTAGATGGCAAGAAGAAATATGTCTCCAAATAAAAAAACAAAATGAAAACGAATACTAAAGGATTACCTGATTCCTTTGACCTTGTCCAGTAGGGTTTTACATCTCTGGAGGGGTCTGGTGGAATAATTACTAATGGGTACAAGAAAACAAATCAATTAAACAAAATAACCAAGGTAATTATTAACTCTAGATAAAACAAAATGTCATATTTGAAAAGCAGCATAATAAGAATATATAGTTGACCCTTGAACAATGCAGGGATTAAGGGTACCAAATTCCCCACACAGTCAACAGTCGAACTTCGGAGTCCGCCAAGACTTAAGTACTAAAAGTCTACTGTTGATTGGAAGCCTTACTGATAACAGAAACAGTTGGATTAACACATATTTTGTATATGTATTACATACTGTGTTCTTATAGTAAAGTAAGCTAGAGAAAAGAAATGCTACTAAGAAAATTATAAGGAGGGGCACCTGGGTGGCTCAGTGGGTTAAGCCTCTGCCTTGGGCTCAGGTTATGATCTCAGGGTCCTGAGATTGAGCCCCGAATCGGGCTCTCTGCTCAGCAGGGAGCCTGCTTCCCCCTCCTCTTCTCTCTGCCTACTTTACTTTTTGCCTACTGTAATCTCTGTCAAATAAATAAATAAAATCTTAAAAAAAGAAAATCATAAGGAAAATACAATTACAGTACTATATGTATATTTACTGAAAAAAATCCATGCACGAGGGGACCTGTGCAGTTCAAACCCATGTTGTTCAAGGGTCAACTGTATTATATGTCTCAGCTATGAACAACAATAAATTATCATAATAATGTTAACAATGAATTATGATTGACCAAAAACTTCAACTAAAACAGGTAAGGGGAAGTATATGCAAGACTTTGCATTGTGAATAAATCCCATTAGACACACTACTATCTTTTCCTTGTGGTTTGCCAGTCTGCCATGACTTGAGTAATTAATAACAGATACAACAGTGAGCTGGAACTATTTTCTACAATAGACATGTTTGTGACAGCATGAAATTCTCCAAAACATGTCTTACAAGCTATTGGAGCCAATACACGCCTTAACACACGATGGGTAAAGGCAGGTTCTTTAGTAAAAGATTATGAGAAGAACCCTTATCTCCTTATACTGAATGTCAGGAAGGCACAAAAAGAGGTTCCCTGCAGCTTATGATAACGAACAAAACATAGTCAAATTTATTCTTCCTTAGAAACGTGCTTTCAAGATGATTAGTCAGGCAACACGTTTTCTTATTTAGCCCCTATGGTCTTAAATATTTTCCAGCTTTTTTTTTTAAGATTTTGTTTATTTATTTGATAGAGAGAGACACAGAGAGAGAGAGGGAACACAAACAGGGGGAGTGGGAGAGGGAGAAGCGGGCTTCCTGCTGAGCGGGAGCCCGATGTGGGCCTTGATCACAGAATCCTGGGATCATGACCTGAGGGGAAGGCAGCCGCTTACGGATTGAGTGACCCAGGTGCCCTCCAGCTTTTTTAATAAGTAAAGTTAGAAAAGCAACCTATAGCAAAGCACATAAATGAACAGAAATTTCAGGTTGAAAAAAGTGTTTTGTGTGTATTCAATACGCCTCACCCATTTTTCCCTTTTAATTGGGAGTGGACAGTACAAATGGTTGTATTCTCCGTTTCTCCTCTCATACACTCTAACTCGTGTGTGTTTGCAGGAGGTGGTAGCTATAGGAGAACTCAATGCTCATCTTCAATAAAATTCAACAGATAATTCTCTTCTTTGCTTCTGTATAAATCTGAATAGAAAAGGAGAAGGATTTGGAGAATTAGGGAAATAATCTTTTGGTTTGAGTTTTAAATTTAGGGAAAAAAAACCAGGGGCACCTGAGTGGCTCAGTAGGTTAAGCCTCTGCCTTCAGCTCGGGTCTTGATCTCAGGGTCCTGGGATCGAGCCCCGCATTGGGCTCTCTGCTCAGCGGGGAGCCTGCTTCCCCCTCTCTCTCTGCCTGCCTCTGCCTACTTGTGATCTCTCCCTCTGTCAAATAAATAAATAAAATCTTTTAAAATTTTTTTTTAAAATTTAGGAAAAAAATAACTTTTTAGATTTTATTTATTTGGGAGAGTGAGAGCACAAGCAGGGGGAGGGGCAGAAGGAGAGGGAGAGAATCTCAAGCCAACTCCTGGCTGAGCACAGAGCCCAATGTGGGGCTTGATCTCATTACCCTGTGATCATGACCGGAGCCAAAATCAAGAGTGGTACACCCAACCATCTGAGCCACCCAGGCGCCCCCAACAATTAACTTTTTAAAAATTGTTGGGTAGGGGCCAAGGGCAGGCCATCTCAAAGTGTACCACTGGGCATACTGATTATTTTTAATTAAAAGTTACTTAAGGGGCGCCTGAGTGGCTCAGTCAGTTAAGCGTCTGCCTTTGGCTCAGGTCATGATCCCAAGGTGCTGGGACTGAGTCCTGCATCAGGCTCCCTGCTCAGTGGGGAACCTGCTTCTCCCTCTCTCTGTATCCCTCTTCCCTGCTTGCGCTCTCTCTCATGCGCTCTCTCTCAAATAAATAAATAACAACTTAAAAAAAAAGTTACTTAAGGGATGCCTGGGTGGCTCAGTCGGTTAAGCGCCTGCCTTCAGTTCGGGTCATGATCCCAAGGCCTTAGGATCAAGTCCCATAACCAGCTCTTTGTTCAGCAGGGAGCCTGCTTCTCCCTCTGCCTGCTCTGCCTGCCACTCCCCCTGCTTGTGCTCTCTCTCTGACAAATAAATAAAAATCTTAAAATAAAATAAAGTTACTTAAGAAATAGCCAGTGCAAGGGGCACCTGGGTGGCTCAGTCATTAAGTGTCTGACTTTGGCTCAGGTCATGATCCTGGGATCCAGGGATCGAGCCCCACACTGGGCTCCCTGCTGGGCGTGAAGCCTGCTTCTCTCATTCCCCAACTGTTCCCTCTCTCGCTGTGTCTGTCTCTGTCAAAAAAAAGAAATAGCCAGCACAAGAACACTCTGACACCGCCCCCCAACTTTGTCTCCAGAAAGCAGGAAATAAATCTCCCATGTGAAAGGTACACACTCCCTGTACCAGGAGGTAAACAGACATCCTTATCACCAGAGAAAGAATTCAGAGCCAAGAAGGCTGTATAAACAAACCTTATACTTTTACTAACTTACTACCCCAGCTCAAATTCTGTTCAGAATTCCTTACCAATTGAAGCTCCTGAACATAAGTTTTCTTTGGCCTGTCCGTTCCTCACAGATATATTGTCTCTTTGTCTAAAAAATATAAAAACTGTCTGCCTTGGTCATTTCTTTAGGTCTCAATTTCATTATTGGGCCTCTGTGCATACATAATTAAACTTTGGGTTTTTTCTCCTGTTACCTGTCTCAAGGCAATTTAATTCTTAGACCAGGTAGAGAGTCTTGAGGATAGAGGAAAATTTTTCTTCTCCAACAGCAGCAGAAACACTAGGGAGGGAGAAGCTGACTCCCCACTGAGCAGGGAGCCCAATGCAGGGCTCCGTCTCAGGACCCTGGGATTATGACCTGAGCCAAAGGCAGTCGCTTCACTCACTGAGCCACCCAGGCACCCCAGAAAGACTAATTTGTTTTCTTTTTAAAATTTTTTTAAGTAATCTGTGCACTCAACAAGGGGCTTGAACTCACGATCCTAAAATCAAGAGTCACATACTCTTGAGCTAGCCAGGTACCCCAGCAAGACTAATTTGATAGTATTCATTTTGGGGGGTGGTGCCTGTGTGGCTCAGTCAGTTAAGCATCTGACTTGATTTCAGCTCCGGTCACAATCACAGGGTTATGTGATCAAGGCCTATGTTGGGCTCCACACTGGGCATGGAGTCTGCTTCAGATTCTCTCCCTCTGACCCTCCTCTCTCTCTCTTCGTCTCTAAAAAAATGAAGTATTCATCTTAACATCATTACAATAAAGCTTTTCTATTTTGAATACTCTGTTCTTAGCTGATGTCTCTAAATGATTTCACTTTTAAATTCACCATTATACATTACATACTCATATGATTATGTGAACAACCAAAGTTTATAGTATTTGAAGCAACCAAAAGGCAAAGGGCCTCTAATGTCTATAAAGGCAAAATGTGGGGGCACCTGGATGGCTCAGTAGTTTAAATATCTGATGCTTGATTTTGGGGCTCAGGTCATGATCTCAGGGTGGTGAAACTGAGCCCCGTGTCTAGCTCCTCGTTCAGCAGGGAGACTTCTTAGAATTTTCTCTCTTCTTCTGTCCCTCCTTGCCCAGCCCCCTGCTCATGCACGTGTTCTCCCTCTCTCTCAAATAAATAAATAAACCTTAAAAAAAAAAAGACAAAATGAGAAACATGAGATCTTTTAACATTGGAAGCTTTTTTTTTTTTTTTTTTGGTCTTTGGGACTGCCCTACTAGAAATTACAAAAGTATTAACTTTGAACCATTTTCCCCCTTAGGATTAGTAGTGGCTGCTTGGTAGTTGTTTACCATAAATAAATGAGAAACATTTCTGATCTTATTTTTTTTTTAATTATTCTTTGATTTTTCTTTTTACTTTGGGCTTTTTAAAATAGCTCCAAATCCTAGATGCCTGGGTGGCTCAGTGGGTTAAAGCCTCTGCCTTCGGCTCAGGTCATGATCTCAGAGTCCTGGGATCGAGCCCAACATCAGGCTCTCTGCTCTGTGGGGAGCCTGCTCCGCCCCCCGCCTGCCTCGCTGCCTACTTGTGATCTCTGTCTGTCAAAGAAATAAATAAAATCATAAAAAAAGCTCCAAATCCTCCCCAATCTGAATTTCTCTAAATTGTTATTTATCTAATTGTCTTCCTTTACTTCTATACCTATAGAATGTGTTACAGTGCTTGTCTACTATTTGACATGAAACCTCTTCATGTTTTTATAATATAACATAAACAACATCTTTTCTTTAATTTTTACAAAATTTTAATTCCAGTATAATTAACATATAGTAATATATTATAGGCATAAAATACAGTGATTCACCAGTTTTTTTTAAAGATTTTATTTATTTATTTGACAGACAGAGATCACAAGTAGGCAGAGAGGCAGGCAGAGAGAGGAAGGGAAGCAGGCTCCCTGCTGAGCAGAGAGCCCAATTTGGGGCTCGATCCCAGGCCCCTGGGATCATGACCTGAGCCGAAGGCAGCGTCTTAATCCACTGAGCCACCCAGGCGCCCCAATGGTAAGGTATTTTAAATAATTATACCTTGTAAGCCTCCTTTTTATGTTGGAATCCAAAGTCCTCAAAAATACCTTTAATACCTCGACTAATATATAAAATAAAATATTATCCTTTCCTTTACAGATAACATTAAAATCAGCAAGTATTTATGTGAAATAACTTTTTGTACTTTATAAATCATCCAACTCCTTTCTTAAATGTCTGCTTGGGATCTGGGTAATTTCAGAGCTGATCTGGGTCAGGAATTAATTTCAAACAACAGTGAACACAAGAGTGTTTAAATAAAGATTATTTGGGGGCACCTGGGTGGCTCAGTGGGTTGGGCCTCTGCCTTCGGCTCGGGTCGTGATTTCGGGGTCCTGGGATTGAGCCCCACGTCAGGCTCTCTGCTGGGCGGAGAGCCTGCTTCCACCCCCCGCCCCGCCCCGCCACCTGCCTCTCTGCCTACTTGTGACCTCTTTCTCTCTCTGTTAAATAAGTAAATAAAATCTTTTTTAAATAAATAAATTAATAAATAAAGATCATTTTGATCTTGAAACAATGGTAGTCTTACAGTTCCCATTATGCTGGGTGAAGTTGAACACCAAGCAGTCCCCACATGAGTCCCATGAGTTTTATTTGTGAAAGGAGTAGATATAAAAGGGGACTACAACTTATAAAAAAAATGGCCTGCTCAAGTAAGGCCAGGGAAGAATTTCAGTAGAATTTCAGAAGAAAAACAGTACGGTTTTTCTGTGTGTATGGAGACATTTTCCCTTCTGCTTTTCCAGGTGGGGAGACAACCCCAACCACGATAATGCCTAGCTTGGGAAGTGGGAAGAAGGATCTTGGACTATACAGTGAAACAGTGACAGTCTATGATGCGAGGAACTTTGGAAGAGTTCTCTACCTCTCTCTCTCTCTCTCTCTCTCTGTCTTTTATTCTCCCCTTTAACTGGCAAAAAGGGGCCATACCACAACCTTCCCCTTGGGTTTTGTGGTTTTTTTTCCTTTTGTTTTGGAATAAATAATATATTAACAGGGTACAATAACCAAAAGGTTAAAAAGATGTACAGTGAGAAATATAAGAAAAGGTGGGCAACTTCATTAATCATTAGAGAGGTGCCAAGTGAAACTGCAAGGGGGGACTTCTGCGTGGTTCAGTCTGTTAAGCTTCTGCCTTTGACTGAGGTTATGATGTCCTGGGCCTGAGATCGAGTCCACATTAGGCTCTCTGCTCAGTGGGGAGCCTGCTTCTCCCTCTGCTTACTGCTCTCCCTGCTTGTACACTTGCTCACTCTCTCTCTCTGGCAAATAAATAAATAAAATTAAAAAAAAAAACAACAACAGTGGGCTACCACTATATGCTCATCTAGTTTTCACAAGGGTATCAAGCAACTGGAACTCACACATGGCTCTTAAGAATGTAAAACAGTACAAACACATTGGAAAGTTCTTTGGCAGTGTGCAAGCCAAGGGTAGGCTGCATCAAATGTGACATTTTGGCAGAGTGACTACATAGAATTAAAATTACTCACGAAATTCTGACTTCCTTTTGTCTCCAGAAAGCAAGGAATAAATCTCCCATGCGAAAGGTACCCTTCCTGTACCAAGAGGCAAAGAGACATCTTTATCATCAGAAATCGAGACTTCATAAACAAGAAGGTTGTATAAACAAGTCTTGTTACTTTTACTAGTTTACTGCCCCAACCCAAACTCTGTCTAGAATTCTTTACTAATCGAAGCTCCCAAACATAAGTTTTTAAAAAAGACTTCATTTAATCATTTGAGAGAGACACACAGAGAGAGAGAGAGAGACAGAGAGAAAATGAGCAGGGGCGAGGACGGAGAGAGAGAAGCAGGCTCCCCGTTTAGCAGGGAGCCCGACGTGTGACTCAGTCCCAGGACTCTGGGATCATGACTTGAGCCAAAGGCAGATGCTTAACTGATTGAGCCACCCAGGTGCCCTGAACATAAGTTTTCTTTGTTCTGTCAATTCCTCACAGATTTGTTTGCAAAAAAATTAAAAAGCTATCTGTCTTGGTCATTTCTTTGGGTCTCAATTTTATATTAGGCTTCTATGCACATGTAATTAAACTCTGGATTTTTTTCTCCTATTAATCTGTCTTATGTCAATTTAATTCTTAGGCCAGCTAGAAGAATCTTAAGAGTTCAAGTAAAATTTTTCCTTTATTAAAATGGAACATATGCTTACTGTATGATCCGGCAATTCCAATGCTAGATATGTATCTGATATAAATGTATACATTTGATCACCAAATGATATGTACTGGAATATTCAGAGCAGCACCCCACATAGCAAAATGGATACACTGTGGTAGAGTCACACAATGGAATACTATACAGCAATGAAAACGAACAATTCAAAGCTACATGTGAGAATATAAATGAATCTCACAGCCATAAATGTTAAGAGAAAGAAGCCAGGCATAAAGAATTCACACCATGTAGTTCAGTTTACATAAATTTCTGAACAGGCAAAATTAACCAATGTGTGAGAAGTCAGGATGGTGGTATTCTTGGTAGAGGAAGTGACCTGGAAGGGAAACCAAGGGAGCATCTAGATTGCTGGCCATGCTCTTTCTTGCTCTTGGTGCTGGTTACGTGAGTGTGGTCACTCTGTGAAAATTTATCAAGTTGTACATTTATTATTTGTGCACTTGTCTGTATAGGTATTATACCTTAATTAAGTTTAATTACAAAAAGAAACTTTACATGGGGCGCCTGGGTGGCTCAGTCAGTTAAGTGTCTGCCTTTGGCTCAGGACATGATCCCAGGGTCTTGGGTTTGAGCCCTACGCTGGGCTCCCTGCTTGGCAGGGAGCCTGCTTCTCCCTCTCTCTCTGCCTGCTGCTCCCCCTACTTGTACTCCCTCTATGTCAAATAAATAAAATCTTTTAAAGAAAAGATTTTATTTATTTGACAGAGAGAGAGAGAGAGAGAACATGAGTAGGCAGAGAGGCAGGCAGAGAGAGAGGGGGAAGCAGGCTTCCTGCTGAGCAGAGAGCCCAATGCTGGGCTCGATCCCAGGACCCTGAGATCATGACCTGAGCTGAAGGCAGAGGCTTAACCCACTGAGCCACCCAGGCACCCTAAAATCTTTTTTTAAAAAAATTAACTTTACAGTGTATGGTAGATAATATAATGCCCCCCCAAAGTTGTCTACACCCTAATCCCTAGAAGCTCTATGTTAAGTGTTTAGAATTAAAAAAAAAAAAAAAAAAGAGCAGCCATGAGCTGGAGTCAATTCCACCATCCCCCGACCACAAGAGCAAACCAAGATTTAATTCCAGTTTCAATCTATCCCAGGAATTTGACCTTTTAACAGTCAAGCTAAAAGTTCCTGATCAGCACTAGTGAGGTAATCAGCACGATAAACACCCTACCTTTCCTTTCCTCTCAGAAAGATGTCTGAACCTCAAACAGTCATTTATTTCCTTTTGCTAGTAACTTCCATGCCCCACCCTCCTACCTATAAAAACCTTCCATTTTGTACAGCTCTTCTGAGCAGCTATTTGCTAGGTGGGATACTGCCCAATTCATGAATCCCTTAATAAAGCCAACTGAATTTTGTTTTTATTTTTTTTAGTATAGAAATGTCTAATTTATTTATGTATTTGTTATTTTATCTTTTCATTAACATATAATGTATTATTAGCCCCAGGGGTACAGGTCTGTGAATGGTCAGGCTTACACACTTCACAGAACTCACCATAGCACATGCCCTCCCCAGTGTCCATAACCCAGCCACCCTATCCCTATCCCCCACCCCCTGAATTTCATTTTTAAACATAAATTATACGGCAAAGGGAATTAAGGTAGCTAATCACCTAACATTAACACAGGAAGAGTATTTGGGATTATTCAGAACAATATAATCATGGGGGTCTTAAACGTGGAAGGGAAGGGGTGCCTGGGTGGCTCAGTCAGTAAAGTGTCTGACTCTTGACTTTGTTCATGATCTCAGGGTCGTGAGATCAAGCCCTGTGCCTGGGGCTCCGCACTGGGCATGGATTCTGCTTAAGATTCTCTCGGGGAAAAAAAAAAAAGTGGAAGGAGGAGATAGAAGAGCGAGTGAAAAAGAGGTAGCTAAAGCAGGGTCAGAGAAAGGTGCTATGTTGCTGGCTTTGAAGATGGAGGAAGGGGCCATGAGTGGAGGAAGATGAGCGGCCTCAAAACTCTGAAAATGACAAAAAAACTACATTCTCTCCTAGAGCTTCCAGCAAGGAACTCAGTCTGCAAGTGCACCTGCCTGCATCTCAGTTTTAGTACAGTGAGATCCACGTTGGACTTTTCATCTACAGAACTGCAAGGTAATAAAGGTGTGTTATTTTAACCCACTACATTTGTGGTAATTTGTTACAGCAGCAAAAGGAAACTACTACAGTTGGTGTGGGGAAAAATCAAGTGTTCAGTTTTGATGTGTTCAGAGAATCTGAACATGTTAGACAGCTATGCGGAGATATCAAACAGGCAGCCACATAGGAGTCTGGAATTCAGGGGAGAGGTAGCAGCTGGAGGTACAAATTTCCAAGTAGTCAGTGAAGAGCGAAAAGCCACAGAATGGGTGAGATTAACAAAAGAGTGAGTATAGATAGAAAAGAGGTCTAAGGGGGCGCCTGGGTGGCTCAGTGGGTTAAAGCCTCTGCTTTCGGCTGAGGTCATGATCCCAGGGTCCTGAGATGGAGCCCCGCATCAGGCTCTCTGCTCAGCGGGGAGCCTGCTTCCTCCTCTCTCTCTGCCTGCCTCTCTGCCTACTTGCGATCTCTGTCTGTCAAATAAATAAATAAAATCTAAAAAAAAAAAGAAAAGAAAAGAGGTCTAAGGACTGACCTCTGGGACACCCAGTTCTGACAGCTGACATAGGGTGGTTTAAAGCTAACGAACCCTCTGGGGCGCCTGGGTGGCTCAGCCAGTTAAGCGTCCAACTCTTGGTTTTGGCTCAGGTGATGATCTCAGGGTTGTGAAATAGAGCCCTGTGTCAGGCTCTATGCTCAGTGCAGAGTCTGTGCCCGATCTTCTCTCCCTCACCCTCTGTCCCCTCCCCCCTCAAATATATAGATAAATCTTAAAAAGAAGAGGGAACAAAAGCTAGCGAGCACTCCAAAACAGAGGCAGACACCAAGACGTAAATGCAGAGGCAGATACCTAAGCTAGGCTTATAAGAACAGGCAGGTACTGGAGACAGAAGTAACAGATCTCAAATACGAAGAAACAATTTTGGCAAGAGGAATCAAGCATCTGCTTGGCAATAGAGGTTGAGAAAAATTTAAGGATTACTGAGTCTGGGTAATATATTCTAGATGTCAGCAAAGATGGGACCTTGGCTCTGAGCCAGCTTTCTGCCCTGGGCTTCCATTGCATCCTTACCTTGATTCCTGCCCCCGGTGGGTATCTGTGTATTGTTCTAGCTTATCATTTGCCCTTCTTTCCTATTTCATTTTCTTTTTCCTTAATTGCACATAATACAGAAATAATACATTCAATTGATTCTGACATTTTTTTCCCCACATCTTAACACCTCCAAAATTAAGATGAATCTTAGAAGTTGATGGTGTGAGGGGTACCTGGGTGGCTCAGTGGGTTAAATCTCTGCCTTCGGCTCGGGGTCGTGATCTCAGGGTCCTGGGATCGAGCCCTGCATCAGGCTCTCTGCTCAGCGGTGAGCCTGCTTGCCCCCCCATCTCTTGCCTGCCTCTCTGCCTACTTGTGATCTCTCTGTCAAATAAATAAATAAAATCTTTAAAAAAAAGGACTGGAGGGATTTGCTATAAAATAATAATAGTAGTCACTAATTTTAAGTGTACAATTCAACGAGTTTACACAAATATGTATAGACATGCAACCACCACCACAATTGTGATAAAGGGCATTTTCATCATTCCAAAAACGTTTCCTGGAGTCTCTAGACAGCCAATCCCTTCTCTCCACACCTGTCCCCTGCAATCAATGATCTGCATTCTATCACTAGTTTTACCTTTTCTAGAATTTCATAAAATGAGATTGTACAGCATGTGCTGTGCCTGGATTTTTTCACACAGCATAAGCATTCTCAGATTCATTCATGTTGACAGACATTATCAGTTCGTTTTTATCATGGAGTATCATTTCATCCTATGGATGTATCACATTTTGTTTGTCCATTCGCCAGTTGAGATATTTGAATTGTTTCCAGTCTGCGGCTATTTAAAAAAAAAAAAAAGAATAATCAGCCTTTTTCAAAGTGGGAAAAAGGGTAAACCTATCTAAAACAAGTTGGATTATATTTTATTTTCTCCTCCCCATGAGGCGTGAGTACCATGATAAAATCCTTTTACTTTAAAAAAAGTATAAGGAGGGACGCCTGGGTGGCTCAGTTGGTTAAGCAGCTGCCTTTGGCTCAGGTCATGATCCCAGCATCCTGGGATCGAGTCCCACATCAGGCTCCTTGCTTGGCGGGGAGCCTGCTTCTCCTTCTGCCTCTGCCTGCCATTCTGTCTGCCTGTGCTCGCTCTCTCTCCCTCTCTCTCTCTCTGACAAATAAATAAATAAAATCTTTTAAAAAAAAAGTATAAGGAAAACAAATCTCATACATTTTGGTTATATTACTCCTTTAATTATCAGTGAATGGTGTTAAGTATCTGTGAATCCTAATCAATGTAAGGAAAAGAAATTCCAAAGTTCCTGAAAGTACAGTTTAGAGTCGATAATTAAAAAATACAAATCTAAAAAGAAAGAAAGCACAAGTCGTTCCCCCAGCGAGGTAAACTTTGGATAACTTCGGGTTTTCTGAGGGAAACAAAGCCTGCAGAACCTAGCTTTTTTTTTTTTTTTTTTTTTTTTTGCCAAAAAAAGGTGGTTTTTTTTTTCTATCTTTTGATCTGAAAAACACTGAACTTTCAAGAGTAAAGACCCTTCTTTACTTACAAATAGAGACACTGATATAACAGGCTCCAGAACGCGCGGCCAGAAGCGGCTAACTACTCTGTATGCCGGGATTTGTAGTCCGTTAAAGAGTCCTTCTAGTCAACATGGCGGAGTTGTTAACGACGTGAGAAGAGCGACCCCGAGGGAGTATGGGCCGCTAGGGGATTGGGCTGTGTGGGGAGTCGACAGGCGGGAAGTTAAGACCAGGTGCTAAAACCTTTCCATCAAAGGAAGCTTGGCGCCCTGAAGTCTCGCGAGATTTTGGCGGGACCCAATGGAACGTGGGGCCTGGCTTATCACCAGGGGCGCTTGTTGGGGGCGGAACTCGACGGGAGTGGGCCGGGCGTCGTAGGTGCCCGGCGTAGCGGCGTTTAGGCCGGGCAGCCTCTGTGAGGAGCGAAGCCGTGGCCATGAAGGAGGAGAAGGAGCATAGGCCTAAAGAGAAGCGAGTAACCCTGTTGACTCCCCCGGGGGCCACAGGCAGCGGCGGTGGGGCTTCGGGCGACACCGCCAAAGGGGAAGATAAGCAGGATCGAAATAAGGAGAAGAAAGAGGCGCTGAGCAAGGTGCTTGGCCGGCTGTTGGCCCGGGAGAGGGCGGGACGGGTCCGCCACCCGCGAGGATGGTTGGGAATGGGGCTGCCCTCTTCCTCTCCCAGTCTGCGCTTCTGTTTCTTCACCTGAGTGGAAATCGCGTCACCCTGTTTTCATCCATTCGTCCGAGATGGGGGGTGGTGGTTCCCCTTTCGGCCAAGCCCGGGGGTGCGAGTGAGAGAAAACGGGGGGCGGGATTCCCAGACGAGAAGCTTTAGGTCAGAGCTGTAAGATGATGGAGGGGGAGCGACAGTAAAGAGAAAGAGGAATTAAAAGGCTAATTGGAGGGGGATTATTAAATGGTGAGGGGGCCAGCAGGGGTGGGAGGAATATTAATGGAGGCGAGTTGAGCGTGAGTGGGGGGGGATTAATGGTCCGGGGACCAGGTCAGTTTCATCCTATTTGGGGAGCAACGACGGAACTTTTAGTATTCCTTAGAGTTTTTAATTCTTTACGTTGAATGAGGAAGGATTTTGTTTTACGATGTGTCGGATGTGGTAGGGCGATAGTAAGTCAAATGTTCCTGGCACCCAGAAAGACCAGGGTTAGCCTACTAATTTCTTGCTAATACATCTATTGAAAAATGGGTGCTAGAAAATGATGCGAAAACCAAGTGAACTGCGGGACTTCCGTTTAATAGAACCTTAAGATTTTCCTTTCTCCATGCAGTTCTCATTTCTAAGAGTTTATAAAAACGGTATTATTACTATGTTTGAGTAATTCTGAGCATTAGAATAGTTTTCTACTGGGTTTTTATAAGTGAGCTCATCTTTTAAAGACCGTCTATTTTCAGGGGCAGTGATTCAGGTATGACAGAAAACTGATTTGTACTAATTTGATTTTCCTCATTCATTTCTTAAGGTGGTAATTCGGAGATTACCTCCCACTCTGACCAAGGAGCAACTTCAGGAACATCTTCAGCCTATGCCGGAGCATGATTATTTTGAGTTTTTTTCTAATGATACTAGGTAAAATGAATAAATAAAAGAGGGTGGGGGTAAATGAAAATTTTTCATCCATTCTTTTTTTATCCTACTGTGGGTTTTTTTAAAGATTTTATGTATTTATTTGACAGAGAGAGAGATCACAAGTAGGCAGAAAGGCAGAGGGTGGGGGGAGCAGGCTCCTGGCTGAGCAGAGAGCCGGATATGGGAGTGGATCCCAGGACCCTGAGATCATGACCTGGCCAAAGGCAGAGGTTTAACCCACAGAGTCACCTAGGCGCCCCTATCTTACTGTTTCTATTTGATTTTTGAACTTGTCTCTTACAATATATGCATACTTGTAATTCAGCTAGACACCTGCAAGCACATTTACATAATTGCTTTCCTCTCTGCAGTCTGTATCCTCATATGTATGCCAGAGCATACATCAACTTTAAAAACCAAGAGGACATTATTTTGTTCAGGGATCGCTTTGATGGTTATGTATTCCTTGACAATAAAGGTGAGTCCTTGTAACTGAAGGGGAGTTTCTTTGTCATTTGTATGTTTAAGACAATGTGTGTATCACAGTGTTTTCTCAATGCCTTCATAGCTTTTCTAAAATTCTGGGTGATAAAATGTGCAACATTTGGAGAGTTTTACACATTTGCTGAGCTTACTGCAGTCTTAAAAACAGATGTGTGACTTTTCACAGCCCTTGGGTATTTTTATTAACCTGTTACTTTTGTAGTTTGATCCGCTGAATGAAATTACCACTGTTTTCTCTTCCTGTGGCAGTTTTGTTTGCCCTGGATTAGATGATCTGTTGTTTTGACTATTTACTAGTTATAGCAGTAAATACTAATAAATGACTCTTTGAACTTGTACGACATATTTTAAATATTTACTTGACATCTTGCTTCAAGGGCCAACATTGATTTATTTATTTTAATTTAAATCCTTTAAGCCAGTAATTCCCAGTTGGAATACTGTTCAACTTTCTAATTTGTATTTGTACTTAAAACATTGAACTTGATGATCTCTCACTTTGTATCCAGGAGTCTATAGGGAAGAAAAACTTCAGCCTTAACTCTTTTTATTTATTATCTGCCACTTGCAGCAAAGTGGTCAGGGAATTTAGCCAAAGAATGTCCAAGCTGCCATTTATCACTTTTCTTTTGGCTTTGTGATCATAGGTAAATGACGTATCTTTTTGTTGGGCTGTTTCTCAGTATTACTTCAAAGTTGGTAAAAATGAAATCTTTGTCAGGGAATAGGCCAATAAAAGTTGAAGGATTTCCACTACATTTGATCAGCTTTTATTAATCCCCAGTCCCCTTCCCCCACCAAAAGCAGTTACTTATCCACTCCAGCTTTATTCCAGTAGATAGCAATGTGTTCCTTGAAATCTGAGCTGTATTTTAACTTTTTCTTCTCTTTCTTTTTCCATATAATTAAACACGTGATGAATCTTGTTAATTTATTGTTTTTGAATATCTTGTTCGTCTACTTACTAATACTTTCACATTGTGTCCTTCCCTCCTAATGCTTAGACAACCGTTGTCTCGAAACTTACAGACTTTTCTTTTTCTTTTTTCATTTTTGTATGACTAACTCAGTCTGTTATATTGTCATGAAATGAGTGTTTTTGAAAATAGTGATTTAAGATAGCAGTTGCAGGGGGGAAAAGTCCAAATTCCTTAGCCTGGTAGTCAAGAGTCCTTCAGAGCCTGGCCTCACTTCTGGTTTTTTTTTTTCCCAGCCCCTCTTCCACAGTTCATTCTGCTTCAGTCTGGTTTATCTGTTGCTTCTCAAATAGATCAGTTAATAACCTAATCTGATTCTGCATTCCCTAGGATTTCCAAGATCATGTTTCCTCCCTGACCACTTTGTGATGCCTTCTGGTCATTTCTGCTTACTCTATTCTGGCTCACATCTACATGCCAATGATAGTGTTTTATACCCTTTATGACATTATTCTAGAGCAGGGATCTGGTGTATTTTCTTTTTCCAGCAGTCACTTGGTTTTTTGTATTGAGATATAACTCGCATACCATAAAATTCAGTGGTTTTTAGTATACTCACAAAGTTGTACCACCATCACCACTATGTGATTCTGGAATGTTTTCATTACTCCAAAAAGAATGCTATAACTGTCAGCAATCATCTCCCCTTCTCCTTCTTCTGGACATTTCATATAAACAGAATCATATAATATGTAGCCTTTGTGACTGCCTCTTTTACTTAGCATGTTTTCAAGATTCATCTGTGTTATTGCATATATTATAACCTGATTCCTTTTTTTGTTTACATTCTTTTAAGTGTGGTAAAATACACATAAATAAAATTTACCATCTTAACCATTTTAAGTGTATAGTTTAGTAGTGTTGAGTACATTCACACTGTTGTGCAACCAATCTCTAGAACTTGTTTATCTTGCAAGACTGAAACTCTATACCCATTAAATAGTAAGTCCCCATATCCCCATTTCTTTCTCTTCCCAGCCCCTGGCAACTACCATTCTATCTCTGTGAACCATCATTCTGTATAAAGTTGACCATTCTAGGTATCTCGTGAGTGGAACCATATAGTATTTGACTTTCTGAGGTTGGCTTATTTATTTAGCATAATGTCCTCAAGGTTGATCCTTGTTATAGGGTGTGTCAGAAATTCCTTTTTAAGACAGAGTCATATTCCGTTGTGTGTATACGTACACACTACATTTTGTTTATCCATTTATCTGTTGAGGGACATCTGAGTTGCTTCTGCCTTTTGACTATTGTAAATAATACTCCTGTGAATGTGAGTGTACAAACATCTATTCAGGTCTCTGCTTTCACTTCTTTTGAATATATACCCAAAGGTGAAATTGCTGGGTCATAATGTAATTCTATTTTTAATTTCTGGAGGAACCACCATATTGTTTTCCATAACAGCTGCACCATTTCACATTCCTACCAATAATGCATGAGGGTTCTAATTTCTTCATGTCCTTGCCAACACTTGTTATTCTCTGTTTTTTTTTTTCCTTTAAAAGCTGCCATTCTAATGGGTGTGAGGTGATACCTCATTGTGGTTTTGATTTGCATTTCCCTAATGGTTAGTGAGGTAATATTTTAATCTTTTCATATGCTTGTTGGCCATTTGTGTATCATCTTTGTAGAAATGTCTATTCAAGTCTTTTGAACATTTTTTAATTGGGTTTTTTGTTGTTACTGAGTTGTAGGAGTTCTTTATATATCCTGTATATTGATTCCTAATCAGTTAAATGATTTGCAGATATTTTCTCCCATTCCGTAGGTTGCCTTTTTACTCTGTTTTGTCCTTAGATGCACAGAAGTTCTTA
This sequence comes from Lontra canadensis, assembly GCF_010015895.1. Taxonomy (NCBI): domain Eukaryota; kingdom Metazoa; phylum Chordata; class Mammalia; order Carnivora; family Mustelidae; genus Lontra; species Lontra canadensis. The sequence continues at coordinate 318,923 of NW_022631075.1, read as the reverse complement.
ATTTGATGTAGTTCAATTTACCTATTTTTCATTTTCATTGCCTGTGCTTAAGTCTCCTGGTGTATTTTTTTAATAACAGTTTTATTGCGATATGATTCACATGCCATACAATTCACCCTTTTAAAGTGGTTTTTTGTATATTCACAGAGTTGTGCAGCTATTGCCACAATCTAATTTTAGAATACATTTAGCACTCCAAAGAAAAACCCCATATTCCTTAGCAGTCATTCCCCACTCTCCCCCAACTATGCCCCCCCGCTCTAGGCAGTCACTGATCTTCTTTGTATCTCTATAGATTAGTCTAGAGATTTCTGATTGTATTTTTTAAAATGAAAATTGATCTGTAGATTTTTCCCCCCACAAATCAAAATATCACACTTGTAGAAGTTGAATTTAAGTGAATATTGTATTTCCCTGCCATATCTTTGCATTATGTTTTCAGTGCGAATTTGGGCTCCTTTGGTAACGCACTGATTTTAGTTGTGCCCGTGTGATTTATGCCCATTGAGAGGCCCCTATTCAGATGACTCCCAACCAAAGAGGCCTAGAGAGCAGTGGGTTGACTCTCTTGCATCCACTTTGTGACTTCTTTTGTTACAGCAAGTGTGGTATTTTTTCTAAACAGGTCAGGAATATCCTGCTATAGTAGAATTTGCACCTTTTCAAAAAGCTGCAAAAAAGAAGACTAAGAAAAGAGATACCAAAGTCGGGACTATCGATGATGGTACAGTATAGCTCTAGTTATATCATGCTCTTGCCATGGGTTTTTTTAAAATACCATCTTTGTGGGAATTAATTGGATTCCAGTCTTTTAAATAGGAAAACATACAGAATACAGTTCATGAGAAATGTAATTCACTGCTGAAAGCTTTGTTTAATTGTTACAATGGAAGTGGGTTTCCTGTAGAATTCCCACTCTTCCAGCTACTGCCATTTCATTCCTCCACCGTCGAGCAATATATTGTTGACTGTTGAGCAGTAAATTACCGCTGGTTTGTTGATTAGAAGACAGTGGGGGAAAATGAGATGTATCGAAGTGCAACTCCTTAAGGTCTCATACTGTTTTATGATTTTTTTTTTGGTTTCCATTTTTATAGAGGGGAGGTTTATCATTGAGAGATGGGATGGAAAAATTTTTATACTCAGGTAACAATATAAAGTAGCTGAAGTGGCCTGTTTTTTTTTTAGGTTTTGAATATGCAACAAACTGCACACATAGTAATTATATTGAACTGGAATAGAGGAACTGAAAAACTAGAATAATTGCCATATGGGGTAAACTGGGTCCGTATTTTGAGCTCTGTGTAATGTTATGTTGGATAAGGCCTTAGCTGTAATATTTTATATCTGATTGACATTTTGGAATCGTCTAGTTTGATTTCCATTATTTTTTATAGTAGGTATTTTATAAAGAAATGGAAAAGATTCAACACACAGGTACTTACTGGTTATATCACAGATTCAGATCTGGGAGACCAGATCAGTGACATGCTAGAAACTCCACAAATACAAGCAATGGAATGACTCAGACGTGTTACCCTTTCTGATGTCAGATGCATCTAAAAAACAACTCCAGGAATTACCATCAACTCCAGTGCAGCATGTAGGACCTCAAATTACCTTTCTGGAACACCTGATTTTCAGGTGTTGGGTTTACTTAAAGCGAGGTATACCTACACAGGAATTGCTTACATGCTATCTATTAATACTGTGAAGGTCCCATAACTACAACTTTCAGTTCTCACGTAAGTGTGACTCTGGGTTAGTTGGAGCAGTGACTTTTAAAACCAAACTACTTAACATTCCTGTGGTGTCTAATTATCCCTGACTCCATGTTATACCAGGCTCCCTTAGTATGTATGGGGGATAGGAGTTCCGAGAGTAAGGGACCAAAAAAGCCCTAAATGGTCTAGTGGGTGTGTTTAGGTTTATGTTTAATATTCCATGAAAGTTGTGTTAAAGTCTACTATATTTTCTGTTTACTTAAACAATGATTTAGATCCAGAATATAGAAAATTTTTGGAAAGTTATGCTGCAGATAATGAGAAAATGACATCTACTCCAGAGACACTGCTAGAGGAAATAGAAGCAAAAAATAGAGAATTAATAGGTAAGTGGGCAATAGGAATTAAGGACAATTGCTTTTTCTTCAGAAGACTTGTCTGATTCCCACTTCTGGCAGTTACTAGCTGTGTGACCATGGGGAAGGCACTAACTTCTCTGAGCCTCTGTTTCTTCTGCTGTAAAAGGCAGGTAGTACCTGCCTCACAGGGTTATGTAAATGCTTTGAGAAGATGAGCAAAATTCTCTGGGGCCTATTTTAATGTCACATAAATATAAGTGGAAAAAGTCTAAAGACCCATGGGACCTTTAGATATTGGTAAGCCTTTGACGATGAACTGGTATTTTCTAGTAACAAGCAGCTCACATTCCTGAAAAAAAAAATAGAAAATATCAAAAGGTGAAATTAGTTGCTGCAAAATTGAAGACTTCTTGAGAAAGTCTAGTTTGGATGTTCTAGTAGTAAATTGTCACTCTTCTAGCAATAAATGGTCACACCTCTATCAGCTCTAATCATAAGCAAAGCCCCTGACCCAAGATTTCCACTCTTAGGAATTTATCCAAAGGAAGTATGCTTTCAAAAAGCCAGCTATAAGGTGGGGTGCTGGGGTGGCTCAGTCAGTTAAGCATCCCGACTCTTGATTTCGGCTCAGGTCATGATCCTCAGGGTCATGAGATCAAGCCCTGTTGCTCAGCTCCACACTGAGCATGGAGCCTGCTTAAGATTCTCTCTCCCTCCCTCTGCCCCTCCCTGCTCTCTGTCTCTCTAAAAACAAACAAACAAAAAAAAACGCAAAACACTAAAAAAAACCCTAATTACAAGACTAGATAGCATTATTCAGAATATTGAGAATTACAATTCTTCTAAAACTTCTTTTTAAGATTTTATTTGTTCATTTATTTGAGAGAGAGCACAGCGGGGAGGGGGGCGGAGGGAGGGGCAGAAGGAGAAGCAGACTCCTCAATGAGCAGAGAGCCCACGGGGTCCAATCTGAGGACCCCGAGATCATGACCTGAGCTGAAGGCAGATGCTTAAACAACTGAGCCACCCACAGGCCCCCTAAAATGGTTTTTATTAATAGATGCAGAATATAAGCCCATCTCTAATGGTTTCCTTAGAATAAATTCCCAGAAGTGGAATTGTGGGGTCAGAAAGATTAGATATTTTTAGCTCCTTCAGTTTCTTCCCAGTTGAACAGATTTATATTCCCATCTGTAAAACAAGAGAATGTCCTTTGCACTCCATTCTCACCAACACCGGGAATTGCTCTTTTAAGAAATTGTTTTAATTTGAATTTCTTCACTTTTTAAAAAGTATTTTAAACCTTCAGAACTGAAGTAGAATATTGTGAAACTTCTTTCTGATAACGTACGTGTGAACTGTTTTAAGGGGTATACTTTCCCCACCTTGGGTGGTTGGCAGGGAATGTCAGAAAATGGAATCCTTTCTAGGGGTGGATAAGTATTATTAATAATCTGTTTACATTTATGTAGCTAAAAAGACAACCCCACTTTTGAGCTTCCTGAAAAACAAGCAGGTAAACCTTTTGTTTTTATAGTTCTCTCAATACTTTTATTTCATTGGTTCATGGTCTGTAAACATACGAGCATTGGGATCCTAGAGGAGAAATCGCGCTTTTTCCACCCTTATTCTTTAAAGATTTGGCTCACTGGCCTCACTCTCTGGCCCGCTCCTTTGGTCTGGTTGTTGGGCCAAGGATTCACTCTGCAAACCCAGAGAGTCTTTAGCTTATTCCAGAGACACTCCCTTGGTTTTCTGAAAGTCTCTGGAAATATAGCAGGTCAACAGTGGGAGACTGATACCAGCAGGCCCTGGTCTTTATTGTCATATTCACAATGGGGTGGGAAGGGGGTTAAAGAGATAGGATGCCCCTTTGTAGAAAGTAGGAAGGAAAGACGATCCAATTTAGTGGGTGCCCACCATACCTTCGGGATTAAGTTTCTGGTGGAGATTATCTTCTTGGAAGGCTTATGTTGATGTTTCTTTCCAGAGAATGAGAGAAGAAAAAAGAGAAGAAAGAAGGAGGCGAGAAATAGAAAGGAAAAGACAAAGGGAAGAAGAGAGGAGGAAATGGAAAGAAGAAGAAAAACGAAAAAGGAAAGACATAGAAAAGCTGAAGAAGATAGACAGAGTTCCAGAAAGGGACAAATTAAAGGATGAACCAAAGATTAAGGTATGAAAATAACTTAAATGGACTGCATGTTGCTAAAAATCGCATGTGTCTACTTCGTTAAATATGTGTGCATCTTGTGTTGGTATAAATACAGTTTTTTGGTTTTGTTGTTGTCTTTTTGCGGTGGGGGGGAGGTGAACCAACAGGAATCTTTTCAATACTGCTAATAGTATTATTTTTTAAAATTCGAGATAATTTCAACAGATTAAGTAACTTACATGATATTTCTTCAGTGAAGATCTGCGTTATTTTTATCATTGCGAATGTTCAATGTCTGGATTATTATTCTCTCAGTTCTTCATAAGTAAGGGCTTAGGGCTGGCTGGCATGAAGTGTGGGTTTTATTCAGCTTTTCCTTCATATTTGATACATGAAGTTGCCTCATCTGTTTGTTTTCCACTGTCTTCAGGTACACAGGTTTCTGTTACAAGCTGTGAATCAGAAAAATGTAAGGACCAAGTACATGATACAGAGCATCTAGTATCATGTCACACACACAGGTCTTAGTTAATAATAAGTCCTTTGGGTGGTGGTGGTAATGATAACCTGTAGAAAACTCTTCCCTGACTTGAGTCTTCTTCAAATCTGAGCCATTTTAAATTCCTACCTTAGAAGGAAGCCCAGGTACCTTCCTGATGCTCTGCTGGGTACCCAGAAGCTTCCACAATATACAGCTAGAGGACAGCTGTGCCTAAAGAGCTCTTTCTCTTCACGTGCCCCTCCTAACTGGTTGCCTTGTGGGAGTATTTAGGGATAAATACCCTGTGTCACATGCTTCCCCATTACCTTCTTTCATCTACCGGGAATCTGTGAGTGGCAGATTCTGATGGACACGCTGCATCTAGGAAGAGGAAAACTTGTAGAAAAATCCAAGCCTTACTGCTTCCCTTCTGAGGGCATGGCTTGGGCAGCTCTTGCTCCCACAAACGTTCTGGGGAAGTACCTAGTACTTCAGAGAAGGTCAGAAAAAATCTCACAGAGGTGGTGGCAGGGTCTCCTTTTATCTCCACAAAACTAAGCAGGCCAGGGTTTATTCCCCACAAGGCTCTCCTGGGCTCATTATTGGCAACAAGGAGCTTGGCAGTGGGGTGGAAGGTTCCCATCTTCATTCCTTCTAGTGATCTCTCTCTCTGCCACGCCACAAGCGACCTGACTTGCTATTCCTGTCAGCAAGGCAGAAGGTAGAGCCAGCCATACTAGAAACATTCATCAATGTTCTTAAGAGAGTAATGAACCTCCTGGCTTCTAACAAAGATGTTCATTGGGAAAATAAGAACACTCCCGATGAAGCCTCACGGGGAGCCCTTGCTTTACATTGGTGCCTCCTCCGTGTCCAGCTCGGACTTGCCGTCTGCCGTGGCTGCGCGCTGAAGTACTTCGCGCTTCAGTCTTGCGCTGCTTTGCCTTTCGCTTGGTGACTCGTGTGCCGCCTTCACCCTGAGACGAAGCTTTGTGTGATGCCTTCACTCTGAGACTCGAAATTCTTCCATTTTGCCTAAGAATCTCTCTGAATATCCGACGCTTGGGGGTATTCTAGAGAGGTTCATGGCAGTGGTGTGAGAAAGAAACTATTTTGTTAGCAATTTGGACTTTATAAAGCACGTTTATTTTAGAACTGCATTGTCATATATATGTGTGTGTCTCATATATATATGTATATATATATATATATATGTGACATTGAGCAGAGTTCCTACTCGGTAGAGATGGAACTTCACAGTCCTGTGAGGTATTTGGATTTTTAAATCAAATAATGAAAACTATGATTATACCATCATAAGTGTGTTATTCTCAGGCTCAAGGCAAAATTATTCTTGCAATGGATCTCTCCTTTGGTGACAAAGGCATTCATCATTCCAAGTACTACCAGAAAACTGTCCAACAGCAATCTGCCTAGCATTTTAAATTTGTGGCTTATTTTCCGCATCAAGCGATATCAATATGCCAGTTTGCTACAGAAGGAGTACTTGGAAGTGGGCTGACCCATCCAAAGCCAAAGGAGTGTTGATCCCATTGCCACAAGTGATTAAACCACTTTGAGTGGATGACACTTTCACATTAATGGCATCTTTTTGGTCAATCACTGCTCTTGTGCTCTAGTCATTCACCTGTAAGTTGAAGAGTATCTGCAGAAAGGGGCCTTCTATAGCCTAGATTCAAAATATTTAGTATATTATTTTCTTTGATAGAATCAGAAGAGAATGTCCCACCCTTCAAAATAAGAATAAATTTGTTCTCTTTAAAGCTACTCAAGAAGCCAGAAAAAGGAGATGAAAAAGAATTAGATAAAAGAGAAAAAGCCAAGAAACTGGACAAAGAGAATCTGAATGATGAAAGAGCCAGTGGGCAGAGTTGTACCCTGCCCAAGCGCTCTGATGGTGAACCTAAAGATGAAAAGCCTAAGAGGTCAGTAGTCAAGGGCTCTTTGGTACACTTGTTTACGGCATATTTCTACGTGCTAGTTTTACTGCCATGTCTGAGACTCGTGCCTGAGTTATGAGGGGTAGGGGGATGAGAAGAGAGGTTTCAAACATTCTAGCACCTCAATCTGGGCAAATGACTTCTGGTGTGCACTTTTTTTTTTTTTAACTGTTTTTCAAAATGCTAGTATTTTTTTACTCTGCTCCAGAAGTGCCCCCTCACTGTAGTGGCCAAGTCCTAATCAGAGACATGTGCATGCGTGACCAGACAGGCTTTGAGGGTGTCCGCTCAGATCTGTTTCCCATGCAGGCCCGAAGAGGAGAGTGTCCGAGACTACCGGGAGCGGGAGCGGGAGCGGGACTACGAGCGAGACCAAGAGCGCATCCTGCGGGAGAGGGAGAGGGAGAGGCTGAAGCGGCAGGAAGAGGAGCGCCGCAGGCAGAAGGAGCGCTATGAGAAGGAGAAGGCTTTTAAAAGAAAGGAAGAAGAATTGAAAAAAGAGAAAGAAGCCCTTCGGGATAAAGGAAAGAAGACTGAAAGCACAGAATCAGTAAGCAGCTCAGAAAAAACTGAAAAGAAAGAGGAAGTGGTTAAGAGAGATCGCATAAGAAACAAGGTGCTGCTTTTCGTTGTATCTCTTTTCATGAGGCTTTTTTTTTTGCCTGCAAGTGTAAAGGAAAGGGCCAGCTCACTGTTTATGACAGACTTTTTTAAAGAGGAGGTTGAACTGTCTGCAACTTTTTTTCAGTCTCAGTTGGGTCCTTTTATTAACACTGTAGAAATTTCAAACAGACACAGAAGTAGAACAGAGAATATGACACACACATCACCCAGCTTCAGCACTTACCAGCTCGTGGCCAACCTTTCTACTCTGCCCCATCCCTACCTCTCCTGGATTCTTTTTTTTTTTTTTTAAAGATTTATTTATTGATTTGAGAGAGAGAGTGAGCAAGAGCAGGAGGGGCAAAGGGAGAGGGAGAGAGAATCTCAAGTAGGCTCCACACTGAGTGCAGAGCTCGACAAGGGGCTCAGTCTCACAGCCCCGAGATCAGGACCGGGGCCGAAATCAAGAGTCGGACACTTAACCGACTGTACCACCCAGGAGCCGCTGGATTATTTTCAAGCAAATCCTAGACCTATAATCTTCTTTAAATACATCAGTATTAGAGACAGATTCTTTTTTTTTTTAAGATTTTATTTATTCGACAGAGAGATCACAAGCAGGCAGAGAGGCAGGCAGAGAGAGAGGGGAGCAGGCTCCCCACTGAACAGAGAGCCCGATGGGGGGCTCGACCCCAGGACCCTGAGATCATGACCTCAGCCAAAGGCAGAGGCTTAACCCACTGAGCTACCCAGGCGCCCCCAGATTCTTTTTCTTAATACAATCCCAATAGCATTTTCATACTAAAAAAAAAAAAACCCTAATAATTCTTTAATGTCCTAGCTACTATGTTGTTTTTCCGAATTGTCTCACTAATAACTTCTTTACGGGCTCTAAACAATGCCCACAAATTGTATCCTTTAAGTCTCTTAATCTAAATAACCTCCCCTCCTTTTGTTTTCCTGCCATTTATTTGCTTCAGAAACCAGTTTGTCCAGAGGAGCTATCAGCTCGAAATTGGTTGGGCTAATTATATCCCTGTGGTACCATTTAACATGTTTCTCTATCTTCTCTGTTTCCTTGAAAACTAGTAGTTCTATCTGGGGCAGGGGTCAGCAGATTTTTTTCTGTAAAGGGCCAGATGGTAAATATTTTAGGCCTTGTGGGCTATATGGTCTGTTTGAACCTCGAAACTCTGTAGGAAAGCAGGCATAGATAATATGTCAAAGAATGAGTATGTGTGCCTATTCATAAAAAAAGGTGGCTCCTCACCTACAGGCCTGAATATATTCAGGCTCTGTTTTTGGCAAAAATCCTTCATAGATCGGGGCACCTGGGTGGCCCAGTCAGTTGACTCAGGTCATGATCTCAGGGTTGTGGATTGAGCCCCACATCAGGCTCTGTGCTTGGTGGAGTCTGCTTTTCTCCTGTCCCTCTCCCTCTGCCCCTCTCTCTGTACTGTCTCTCTCTCAGATAAAGAAAGAAATCTTAAAAAACAAAAAAAGAATGCTTCATGAGATGGAGGGGTGCCTGACTGGCTCAGTCAGTAGAGCATGCAACTCTTGATCTCAGGGTTGTGAGTTCAAGCCCCACACTGGGCGTGGAGATTACTTAAAAATAAAATCTGAAAAAGAGAATACTTCATAGATTGTGTTGTGTACTTCCTGTTGCATCATATCAGGAAGCGTGTGACCTATGGGTGTCTTTCGAGTGTAATGTTCTGGTCAAGCAATAGCAATTGTATTGTGGTTACGGAACAGGATGTCCTTGTTCTTTGGAGATACAAGCTGAAATATTTAGGGATGAAGGGTCGTAACGTCTGCAGCTTGCTTGCAGGTGATTCTGTAAAAATCACAGGTATATATGTGTACTAGAGACAGAAGGAGCATGTGACAAAATGTTTATAACTGTGACTCTTAAGAGAAGGGTATTAGGTATTCATTGCACAAGTTTTGCAACATTTCTATAGATTTAAAATTTCTCTAGGTGATAAAGTTGAAAAAACAACTGATCAGTAGGTTCAGGTATGGTAAAGCCTGATCCATCTACCATAAAAAATTTTAGCCTGAGGGCCGCCTGGGTGGCTCAGTGGGTTAAGCCTCTGCCTTCAGCTCAGGTCATGATCCCAGGGTCCTGGGATCGAGCCCTTCATCGGGCTCTCTGCTCAGCGGGGAGCCTGCTTCACCCTCTCTCTCTGCCTGCCTCTCTGCCTACTTGTGCTCTCTCTCTATATCAAATAAATCTTTAAAAAATTAAAAAAAAATTAGCCCAAAATTCAGTTTATACAGGAAAGGCCCGATAAACATTGTTCCTTTCCCTTTATGTACCAGCATTCAGAGTAATGAGCTGGTGTCCCAGCCACTTCTAGGTAATCAGTGAGTTTTGTTTTGTCGCAATAATTTGTGGATTTAGAAATATTTGGCACATTCCAACTTGTTGTTACCAGTCATTGTCCTTGTTGATGTTTACATTGTTCCTTCTTTGCACAGTGGGAGCCCCATCATCCATTTCATTAAATACTATGCAGGAATCTTAACCTGTTTCAACATTTCATCTTATAAAAATAGTGAAACATTTTGCTGGAATTGTTCAGTTGAGAATAATGCTTTAAGGCTAACTTTCATACACCAGGGAGAAAGGGTAAGGAAGGCTCATGTGATTTTTTGTTGAATTCAAAAAGGGCCTAACGTCTAAGTTTTCCAGGATCCTTCTTTCAAGTAACACACGTTACTTGAACTGAGAGGTATGTGATGATTTTATTGAGGCTTATTTAGGAATTTGAGATCTAAAATGCCACCTAGAGAGTCTCAGGCTGGGGTGTTAAGTTGCCATACATGAATTAAGAAATAACCATGTTTGTGGCAAGTTGCATAGGGTCCGAGCTCATAATTTCAGGGAGGTCTCCACTTAAGACTGCATTCTTTATTACTGTTTTACTCCTGTGATCTTCTTACGTGGTAGTGAATGTTAAAGTCAGTTTACTGATGGGGAAGAGAGACAGGCAATGGCTGAGGTTTCAAAATAAAGGAAATTCAAGCTAATTCAGTTTATCTTGAGCTGGTTAAGAAAATTAGATTTATTGAAAACGTATCGTAGGGATATAAAATAATACTTAGAAAATGGTTGCTTTTATTTGGAGATGGGGAAAGGAAGTGGGCAGTTAGAGGCAAATTAACCATCGGTACCATTGGTTTGATCTCGTAGGAGTTGTTTTGGGCATACATCAATACATAACTTATGACTCTGAAAATCCCCTATAAATGTTGAGTAGCAGTGTCGTAACATTAACATTTAATTTTACTTTAGGATCGCCCAGCAATGCAGCTTTACCAGCCAGGAGCTCGAAGCCGAAATCGACTCTGTCCGCCCGATGACAGCACCAAGTCTGGAGATGCAGCGGCAGAAAAAAAGCAGGAAAGTGGTATTAGCCATAGAAAAGAAGGAGGAGAGGAGTGATAAGTCCAGAAGGCCTTAGGTGTCCTGACTGTCTAGGCAGCCAAAGAGCATGTATTAAGCAATCCAGAAGTGCCTTCGGGGCAAAGGAGTAGAGAGAGAGAAAGGGGACCGCTGTGCTGGTGGGGTACACTGTAGAGGAGTCTGTTTTTTTTTTCTTTGCGTCAAAGCAGGAGCCTGACTGCAGGTTCAGGTTGGAAGTTCAATTTCATTTTTTATGCAGTTCCTACAAATTAACTTTAAAGTGTCAGACAAAGATGGCGGAGAGGACGTGCATTGCAATTTGCAGGCAGGAAAGGTCAGGTGAGAACTTCATTAGGTATGACACAAGGAGGGGGGAAAAAAGACAGCTGGTTCTAAAAGCAAGGTTTGTGAAATCCTGGATTGAATTCTCTTCATTTGAGTGGAACAGAGTCACTGTGAAGTCTTGTTCAGATCTAGTTACATTCATTGTCGGTGGTAACTTGACTTTGTGTAGTGTAGGTGCAACAAACATGTAATTGTAGTACAAGGACGGTGGAGGCTATAACAAATTTTTGCCTGTACAAAAATTTAAACAGTCCTGTCGTGTCTATATCCTGTGTCCTAAAGTTTTAGGATTAGTTTTAGTTTCTTGTTTGCTTACATGAGCTTAGCACAAAGAGTATTTTTAAACATCTCCTTTTTTGCCTTTAGCAGTTTTTATATTAATAAGTAAAATTTTAACCCTTGTTTGGTTCTTGACAATCCAGTCTTTGTTTTAATCTTAGGTCTCATGATCTGAGTGCACACCCTCTCCAGGAAGGAAACCATACCAATATTTGTTCCTGTCAAATAGCAACTTTTAGTCCTGGCTTATTTTGCATTGATGTCAATAAATAACAGCATCGCTCAAGTGTGAAGCTCAGTGTATTTGTTAACTACTAAATAGCTATTCATTTTGAGACATTAAATTTTCGATACTGAATTAACCTCTTGGGTATTTTGAAAGGGAATGAAGGATACTCATTTCTGCCTTCACTGGCATTATGCCTTTATTCTTCCCACCAAGAAGATCAAATCATGGTTCACTACTCTCGTTCCACAAAAACCAAAATGTCTGGACAATATCCTTGAGCTGCTGCTTCATGTCCATTCTGCCGGCTTCTCCTCACGTGGCGTCAGTCTGCCCTTACTTAGTAAGTGACCGTTTTAGTTTAACTCAGCTTTGAGAAACCAGTATCCCGGGAGGCAGGTAAAGAGGATCGAAGATGACTAAAAGAATGGTCCTCAGCTGGGAGAGAGGACTAAAATACAGGAAGGGCAAATTTCAAAGAGAATGGCTGGCAGCAGCCCACGCCTCAGAGAGGTCAGGGAAGCTGAGATGTGTTCCCCGGGCTTGGCAGTATTGAGGTCAGTAGTGAACTGCTGAGGCAGAAACCACGTTACGGGGAGGGGCGAGTGGCAGGTAGGAAATGTGGACGGGGCAGCTGGATGAATGGACCTTGGAGCTCAGAGAAGAGGTCTGGGCTGGAGGTACAGATGGGGAATTGGTCTGTTTTAGGTGACCATTGAATCCATGGGTCTAGATTTAGTCACTTAGGGAAAGAGAGTGAAGAAAGAACAAGCAGAGCTAGGGCCCAGCCTTGAAGAACCATAAGGTTACAGGTAAGGAAAAGCACCGTCAAAGACAGAAAAGGGATAGCCAGAGAGGAGGTGGGAAACCGGCAGACTCCAATACTCCCTAACCTGAAAAATTGAAGAAGGCAAAGGAAGTGGCCATTAGGGTTGGACGCTGCTGGAAGGTCAAGTGTGATGCCGGAGAAAAAGGCCATGGTTTTCAAATCTCTGATGACCTGGAATTACAGGGACTGGAAGCCAGACTAGGTTGAGAATGGTTACAGCATAAGACGTTTGGCAGTGAGAAAAATGGAGACAGGTAAATGGCGGTGCGGAAGGATTATTTTAAATACGAGAACTACCAAAGCATGTTTAGAAGCCAAAAGGAAACCTCAGAAAGACCCAAGGGAAGCGATTGTCAGCTAGGTCTCCTGGGAAGGCAGGTGAAAGCAGGGCAGCACAGGGGAGAGAAGGAGAAGCAGGAGAAGCAAGAGAAGCAATGCCCTGCAGCCAGGCCTCTCGAGGCTATGTTCCCATCAACACCTCCCTCGTTTGTTCTACTCACCCTCAACCGTGCTTCCCTATGCCCCTTAACATTTTTCCATTTACATATTCACTTCAGCAAACACTGATCACCGGCAGTAGGCTAGGCCCCGGGGGTCCAGGACCCGAGTCCTTGTCTTTGAGAAACCATGGTCTGGTGGTGGCAAGAAGCAACTAGAAATAACCAGAGCGAGGTGCACCATGTAAGGAGGGCTAGGATGGCACGGCCAGGTGTGGGCCGCACCTGCCCCTAAGCTGCCAAGTGTTGCTGGAGAAAACCCCTCAACCAGATCAACCGGTGGGACTACAGGAGGGCCCTCCGTCCTGCCCAGCAGTTTAAATCTCACCGCCTTCCTTTGCCGCAGGGCCACCTCGCTCTCCCTGGCGGACTCCCCTGGCTCTCCTGGGAAGGAGGGGGCAAGGACCACTTCCTCATAACTCATCATTTAAGGTCTGTGTGAACACCAGCTGCTGCAAACAACAGGAAAGAAGCATTCGTTCTGTTTTTGCCTACTTCAGATAAAGGTTCAGTTTGTTTTGGGGGGATAACAACAGGACGGAGACAGCTAAGACGCTGGATATCAGAACATCCGTGGAACACCTCCTGCGTGCTGGCACGAAGACTACAGACTATGGTGGTAGCGAACGAGGTGCCCGCCCTCGTGATACTTACAGCCCCGGGGGCGCTTGCTACTCTGGTGGACAGTGATGCAAGGGAGGCAGGCAGAAAAATTCAAAGAGCGAGGTCAGTGGGGTTAGGTCTTCAAGGCAGTGACAAATGGATGGCTTTGGGTACTCAGGCCTTCAAAATCAGGACCCGCACCCCTTTTCCCGGCAGGCAGATAGCAGGTAGTCCCGAGGTAGTAATTCAGCTCGTAATTAGTGAAGATCTAACTCTGTGCTATTCACAGATGCTACCTTTAATTCCACAGGAGGAAACTTAGTAAGAGTTTTATAGCCCGTTTGTTGCTATACAGAAACTCTGCACGGTTTTTTTTTTTTATAGAAGATTTTATTTATTTGACAGAAACAGCGAGGGAGGGAACACAAGCAGGGGGAGTGGGAGAGGAAGCAGGCTTCCTGCTGAACAGAGAGCCCAATGTAGGGCTCAGGGTTCGATCCCAGGACCCTGGGATCATGACCTGAGCCGAAGGCAGACATCTAACGACTAGGCCACCCAGGCACCCCAGAAACTCTGTATGTTTTATCTTTTTATGGGTCCTGCCCAGAATTTTCTTTATAATCTCTGGGGCTGTATTCCATACCACAAAAATCTATTACGACCACTTACGTCATTAAAGAAAGCAAGGTAGCAAAGTTAGGTTCCCATGTGAATTCTTGGAGAGAATATATTGACAGTTACATACATAGGATTAGCCATCCTTAGAAAACTCACATTTATTCAATCACCAAATAATTTTCAGTAATTATCAAGTTCCTACTATGTCCATTATTACTGTAATGTATGGCATAACATCTGTATTTCTAGACTTTTTGAGTATCTCTGGCCCTGACCACCCCCCTAACCTCAGATGCAGCTGTCTACTAGACATCTATGCCCAAATGACCGCCATGGATCTCTGGTCCCAAACTGAACTCAGGTTCCTCCCTGTCCTGTTTCATCGAGGATGTCAACCCCCTACTACCCACTAAGCACTGAGGGTCGCACTTGACTCCATCCTCACTCCCTATAGCCAATCACTGTATCGTTTGTCCAATTCCTGTCCCCCCAACTCCCTTCACTGCCCTTGTGCGGGTTCCCATTATTCATTCATTCATTCACTACTTCTTTTTTTTTTTTTTTTTATTTGTCAGAGACAGAGGGAGAGAGAGTAAGCGAGCACAGGCAGACAGAGAGGCAGGCAGAAGCAGAGGGAGAAGCAGGCTCCCTGCCGAGCAAGGAGCCTGATGTGGGACTCGATCCCAGGACGCTGGGATCATGACCTGAGCCGAAGGCAGCCGCTTAACCAACTGAGCCACCCAGGCGTCCCCATTCACTACTTCTTGAGCGTACACCATGAGCCATGTATGTTCTAGACTTCGGAGTTCCATCAGTGAACAAAACAAAATTCCTGCCTTCATGGAGCTTATATTCAAGTGGAGAAAGTAAATAAAACAAGCAAAATAAGCATTATCAGAAAGTGACAAGTGCGGGGCTCCTGGCAGGCTCAGTCAGAGCATGTGACTCTTGATCTCCGGGTTGGGAGTTCGAGCCTCATGTCCGGTGTAGAGATTACTTAAAAAGAAAGTGGCAGGTGCTTGAGAGAAATAATAAGTCAGGAAGGGGTGCCTGGGTGGCTCAGTCGGGCGTCTGCCTTCGGCTCGGGTCGTGATCCCAGGGTCCTGGAATCAAGCCCCAAGTTGGGCTTCTTGCTCAGCAGGAAGCCTGCTTCTCCCTCTCCAGCTCCCCTGTGCTTGTGTTCCCTCTATCACTATCTATCTGTCATAAATTAAAAATAATAATAATAATGTCAGGGAAAGGGAATATGATGTTCATGGTTGGGGGTTGAAAGGCCTAAATGAGAAGGTGACTTCGGAGTAAAGACTTGAGAAGGAAATGAGGGAGCTAGCTCCATGGGTATCTGGGGGGTACAAGCCTCCAAAGGAAAAAGTATGTGAAAAAGGGGTAGGAATGTGCCTGGCCTGCTCAGGAACGGCAAAGAGGCCATGACAGCTGGAGTAGAATAAGCAAGGAGAAGGTGTGCCAAAAGGGATGGAGTAAAGTCAGAGAGCTAATGGGGGCAAGATCCTACAGGTCAGAGTCAAGACTTTCCTTCCCAGTGATATAGGAACCACCGCAAAATTTTGAGCAGAGGTGTGATATAATCTGACTTGATCTTTTAAAATAAAAGGATCACTCTGGCTGTTGTGTTGAAAACAGACCAACGCAAGGGAAACAAGGACAAAGGATAAGCTATTGCAGTAATCCAGTGGAGAAATGATGGTCGCCTGGCCCCGGATGGCGGCAGTGGAAGTAGCCAGAAGTGATCACATTCCGAACATATTTTGTAGCTAGAGCCCACGGAATTTGCTGACTGATCAGATCTGGGGGGTGAGTCAAAGATTAAGCAACCGGAAGGATGGAAAAAGAATTCAGATTGGGAAGACTTCAAGAAAAGTGGTGTGTGTGCGTGTGTGTTTGGAGGTGCAGGGGGCTACCGGGGGCGCTCAGTTGTGGACATGTGAAGCCATGAGACTGAGATCACTGTGACAGTAAGCACAGATTGAAGGGAAGAGATTCGAGGGCTGAGGTCTGGAGCGCTCAAGCATTTAGACGTGAGATAGAGAGCCAGAGAAAGAAATTCTGAGGAGCAGTCAGCAAAAGAGGGCCTTATTTCAAGTGAAGGCAGTATTTCAAGGAGAAGTCAACTAAGACAAATGTAGCCGATAGGTCGAATAAGATCCTAGCAGAGAAATTAACTTAGGATTTAGCAACAGAGAGGTCACTGGTGATCTTGGGCAGTTTCTGTTGGAGTGATAGGTGAAAACCTGATTGGAGTGCATTCCTGAGAGGACAGGCACCCACTAGGATGCCTATCAAATTATTTTTAGGGCATGGGGCACCTGGGTGGCTCAGTGGGTTAAAGCCTCTGCCTTCGGCTTGGATCATGATCCCAGGGTCCTGGGATCGAGCCCTGCATCGGACTCTATGCCTAGCAGGAAGCCTGCTTCCTCCTCTCTCTCCCCCTGCCTCTCTGCCTACTTGTGATCTCTGTCTGTCAAATAAATAAATAAAATCTTTAAAAAATATAATTTTTAAAAATTATTTTGGGGGCACCTGGGTGGCTCAGTTGGTAAGCATCTGCCTTCCACTGGGGTCATGATCCCAGAGTCCTGGGATCGAGCCCCGCATCGGGCTCCCTGCTCTTCGGGGAGCCTGCTTCTCCCTTTCCCACCCCCTCTGCTGTGTTCCTTCTCTCGCTGTGTGTCTCTCTATCAAATAAATAAATAAAATCTTTTAAAAAATTTAAACAATTATTTTTAATGGGAAATAACCAGCATCCGCAAGGATGTGGGAAATCAGAACTCTCCTACATTACTGGGAGGAGTATAAAATGGTGCAGCAAATGTGGAAAAAACAGTCTGGCAATTATGCAGAAGGTTAATCGTTAAGTTGATAAGAGATCATAGGACCCAACAATTCCACTACTAAGTATATACCTCAAATCACTGAAAACAGGTACTCAAACAGATAACCGCATGCCGGCGTTTACAGCACGATTCACTATGGCCAAAAAATGGAAGCCGTCCTAGTGTCCGTCAGCTGACCAACAAAATGATAACGTCCATGGGGCGGGATGTTGTTTAGCTGTAAAAAGGAACAAAGTAGTAACACATGCTGAGGACAGAGAAGAGGCTCGAAACGCCATCCCGGCCACAGGCTGGCCAGCTGTGGACCACACCTGGTCGCTGCCCTTGTGTATACAGCCTGCAAGCTAAGAAGGGTTTTTGCATTTTTATATGGTTGAAAAAAAAATCAGAAGAATCGCTTGCAACAGCCACAAATTCTCTGCAATTCAAATAGCGCCCGTAACTAAGATGTTATTAGGACGCGGCCACACCCCTCGGTGTCCTAGTGTCTGGCTGCAACCGCGGAGTTGAATGGTCGCCTGGGAAGTTTAAGATACTTACCAATGGAGGAGTTATCCAGCCTCCGGTCTAGGCCCTTGCTACTTGAAGTGTGGCTCCACGGCCCAGAAGCACACGCATTACCTGGGAAGTTGTCACAAATGCAGACTCCAAATCTGTATTCTGCCAAGAACCCCAGGTGACTCGTGTGCGCCCAAGAGCCTCGGGAAGCACTGCTCTAGGAGAATGGGAGAGAGGCTGGATGAGAAGGACGTAGGGCCAGGGCTGGGGGCAGCCGAGGCGGTGAGCGGCAGGAGGGTGAGAATGGGCTAACGCCAAGGTCAGAGGTATGGCGAGGGATCGAGTGGCTGCGGAGTGGGGAGGACACGATCACTGGAGGAGAGGAGGCAAGCGGCTGGGGGCATCCACATGCATGTTGCACTCCCCGAGAACTGGGACAACAGGGGTGTCTGAGAGAGAGCCAGCGAGGAAGGAGCTAAGTCGGCAAGGAGTGGGAGGGAGAGACTCAGGAACCACAACAAAAGAGAACACAGCCCCAACCCCCTCCATGGGTCTCTTTGTTTCCACTCCTACAGCTGCCCCCATCTGCTCTCCACACAGCCTCCCGGCAGGATCTCTCTAAAACACCTTTGTGAGTGCCGCTTACCTTCCAAAGCTTTCAGTGGCTCCCATTTGCCTTCAACTGTTATTTTGAAACCATACTGAGGAACCTTCTCGGCTGGGCCAAAGTGCTTCAGGGGTTCCTCAAAACAAGAAGTGCCCAGGCCAAACAATGAAGATGTAAATTGCCCCAAGGAGCCCGTTCCTGTATGTTGGCTGGTTGATGTATTAGACCCCATTCATTCATTCTTCAGATGTTTACTGAGCACCTTCTGTGAGGCACAAGTCTGGGCTCAGGGAAGATAGCTGCGAACAAAATACAAGACCTCACAGGATTTTCATTCTAGGGAGGGAGGCAGACAAGAAAAAAAGAAAACATATGCCAGCCAGATATGGTCTATGGAGAAGACAAAGCAGGAGTAGGGGCAGGGAATGCTGGGTCGGGGAGCAGAAGCTGCCATTGTAGACAGACCAGTGGTTAGGGAAAGCCTCACTGGGAAGGCGACATGCGAATCAAGCCTTAGAGAGACTGACGGAAGAAGCTTCCAGATAGAGGGCACAGCGAGTGCAAAGTCCCCCCTGAGATGGGATCGTCACTGGCCAGCACGGCTGAAGCAGAGTGAACTGAAGGCAAGAGTGGCTGGAGAAGTCAGAGGTAGGGATGGGAGGTTCTGATAGAGTGTGCCCCTTGCAGGCCACTGTAAGGACTTGGATTGTCATCCAGAGTGAGGTGACGAGCCATTAGAGCCACTTTAATACAAGTGACACAATGGGACAGGTTTTTAATAGGATCACTCGGGTTGCTGTACTGAGAAGAAACTGGAGGGGGGTAGGGTCAAAAAAGGGAGGAGAGGGGTGCCTGGGTGGCTTAGTTATTAAGCGTCTGCCTCGGCTCAGGTCATGATCCCAGGGTCGTGAGATCGAGCCCCGCATCAGGCTCCCTGCTCAGTGAGGAGCCTGCTTCTGCATCTCTCCATCTGCCCTTCCCCCTGCTTGTACTATCTCTCTCTGTGTCAAATAAATGAGTAAGGAATCTTAAAAAAAAAAAAAAGGAGGAGAAGAAGTAGTAGTAGTAGTAGTAGTAGTAGAAGTAGAGGTCAAAGTCGAAGTCGAAGTCGAGGTCACAGCTTGTGGGCCTCCAGGATCAAGCTCAGCCTCCCGGGCCTGCCCTGGGGGGCCCGGGATACCGGGTCAGGGTCTGACACCTTTGCAAACATAGAGTTCCCTCTTCCTGGAAAGCCATCCCTCACTTCCTTTCTCTGCCCCTTCCCATTCCTTCATCAGGATTTCCCTCAGGCAGCCACTTCTCTGAAGACCTTTTCCCTGACCTTCTCCTGCCTGGGCTGGGGAAAGGGGTGCTCTGTGCTCTCCCAGGATCCCATTCACCGCTCGCAGCACATGGGCCACCCTGGGCTGGAAACGATAGTACCGTCCATCCCGCTACTGCACATGGTACGGGCATGCGACTTGTCCAGCGAGTGCACACTTTCATTCCGCATCCTCTCCGCTTCCTCCAGAGGCCTTCACCCCCTGCACAAGGCCGGGGTGCCTCATTTCCTGCACTCCACCCCACCTGCCATGCGCTCCCTCGCTCTCGTCCATCCCTGTCACGGGCTCCCTCTTGTATGTGCAGGCTGCTTTTATCATAGGAAGACGGGGTGGGGCTTATTCAAATGATATGAATTTCTGAGGTGTCATGAAAATGAAAATATTCAGCGAGCACCTGGGTGGCTTAGTCAGTTGAGTGGCCGACTCCTGGTTTCGGCTCAGGGCACGACCTTGGGGTCATGGGATCGAGCTCCGGGCAGGGCTCCATGCTCAGCAGGAGAGTCTGCTTGAGATTCTCTCTTTCCCTCCCCTTCTGTCCCTCCCCCTGCTCCTGCTCGCTCGCACCCCCTCTCTCAAATAAATAAATAAATCTTAAGGGGAAAAAAAAAAGAAAATATCCAGATATTTCCCCAAAGAAACAATGGAGGGAGAACTCAGAAGCTAAGAAAAATTACCTACGGGGATGAAATAGCCAATGGGGTGGCTGGGGCTGACTGGGATGGCAGAAAAGTCATCTGTGAACCGTTTCATCTACAGCTTTGTCTGTAGACCCGGGTCGATGTGTTTTGAACTTTACATTGAAACAGAACACCCACACAGAAAAGTGCACAGACCCAGAGGGTACAGCTAGATGAACCATCACAAAAGCGAACACACCCGTGGATACAGCACCCAGAGCGAGGAACGGAATATGACCAGTGCCCCCCACCCTGCAAGGGATCACCAGTACCCTGACTTCTCATGGCACAGGGTCCGTTCTACTGGCGTGGGTCTTTCCGTAAATGGAATCATACAGCGCTCGCACCTTTGTACCACGTGCTTGTAGATGTTTATGAGATTAGCGCCGCCACCCTGGGTAGTTGGGAGTTTGTTGTCATTGCTGGAGAGGAAAGGGTGGCAAATGTTTTAGTCTCTCTTTTTTTTTTTTAAGATTTTAATTATTTATTTGACAGAGAGATCACAAGTAGGCAGAGAGGCAGGCGGGGAGGGGGGGAGCAGGCTCCGCCGAGTAGAGAGCCCGATGTGGGACACGATCCCAGGACCCCGAGATCATGACCTGAGCCAAAGGTAGCCGCTTAACTAACTGAGCCACCCCCGCGTCCCAAATATTTACAGAATTTAGAAACTTAATCTACAAAAAACATTGTCTCTTCATGTTTTTTGTCTTCCCTCCCACTGCAGGAAATGACTGTTCTTTCCAAGGGAAGCTCCTCTCCAATGCCCTTCAGCCTGCCATGTGTTCCCACTATACCTGCACTTCCTTGCAACTTTAATCTCTCTCCTTCCCATCTTCTTCTGCACAGATCTACCAAAAACAACCAGCTCTTGAGCTCACTACCCTAAGGATCCTTCTTTATCTCCTTCTCTTCATGCGTGCAAACATCTTAAAAGCATCTCCGTCCCCTCAAGCCCCGCCCCACCTCACTGCTCACTCTCTCCCCTTCTCACCACCTTCCTTGCCTCCCATCTGTAGGGGCCCACCTTTCACAGGCACCAGGGAGCACCTGAGGGCAAATCCTGGCACCTCTTCACAGCCCTTGTCCCTTCTGACACCTGTGGGACCCAGCTCTGCTAGATTCTGGTCCCCGAAACTTGCACTCTGGTGACATGCTGCGCCTTCGGCTACAGCGCTCTCCTCCCCAACTGCCCATGTCCTCATCCCACCTGTATTCATCTGCTAGGGCTACCCTAACAAAACGCCAGACTGGGTACAACAAACGACTGAAACTTCTCATGGTTCTGGAGGCTAGAAAGCCACAGTCAAGGCATCAGCGGGTCAGGTTTCTCCTGAGGCCTGACTGGCTTGCAGAGGGCTGGCCACCTTCCACTGTGTTCTCACATGGTCTCTGAGCGTCCCTGCTGTCTTCCTGTGTGTCCTACTCTATTCTGATAAGGACACCAGGCCGATTGGACTAGGGTCCACAGGAGCAAGGCTTATCTTAACTAATTCACCTCTGTTAAGGCCCTCCCTCCAAATAGTCACATTCTCAGGGACTGGGCTAGGGCTCCCACGTACAAATTATAGGGGAACTCAAGTCAGCCCATAACACCACTGTCCCCCTTCTAAGGCTGGATTCAAATGCTACCTCCTCCCCTTAGCCAGCAATCAGCACCCCTTCAACATTCTTGTAATAGTTTATTTGGTTCCTAGCACTGTCTGCCCTGTTACAACACAAGGGAATGAAATTAATCACGGCTGCCGTGTACAGAGCTGGACGGCAGTCATGGGCCAGGTGGATACGAACGCAGGGCTTCCTAGGTGCTTGACGTGTCTGAGCGGTGACCGCGAAGCCTTGCCAGAGCCCTGGGAGTTAAGTAGTAATGTTTATCCCCATTTTCCAGAAGAGAGAACTGAGGCATGGACAGGCTGGGTGATGGATCCAAGGTCACGTGGATTGTGCGTTGCGCTGTTGATATTCGAACTCCGGGCATCCTGGCTTCAGAGTCGGCCAGCCTTCACTTAGTGCCCTTTTCAGTTCAACAGACACCCGGGCCTACCATGTGTCGGGCTTGGGTCTTGGTGCTGGGGGTACGGAAGCAAACAAATCTGACCAAAAAAAAAACAAACACAAAAAACAAAAAAACAAAACACAAAACACCCTGCCCTCATGGAGGCTTGTGGTAATGGGACAGTTCTGTATTTTATCATGGTGGTAGTTCCGCGAGTTACACATGGGATAAAACTATATAGAACCAGACATACACACACACAGAGAAGTGCATATATAACTGGTGAATTCTGAGTAAGTTCTTTATATTGTTCCAATGTCAATTTCCAATGTCAATTCTCCTGTCAATTTACATTAGTGAAGCAAGACACGGACCCTCCAACAGGCTGAGTGGAAGGTGCACAGGACTTCTCTGTAGGTTTGGGGGAGTTCTCATGAACCCCCGATTATTTAAAAATAAAAAGTTTAAAAAAGGGGTGCCTGGGTGGCTCAGTGAGTTAAGCCTCGGCCTTCGGCTCAGGTCATGATCCCAGCATCCTGGGATCGAGTCCCGGGATCGAGTCCTGCATCGGGCTCTCCGCTCAGGGAGGAGCCTGCTTCCTCCTCTCTCTCTCTCTGCCTGCCTCTCTGCCTACTTGTGATCTCTGTCTATGAAATAAATAAAATCTTAAAAAAAAAAGTTAAAAAAAACCTCTCTGCCCCCACTGAGATTCATTCCGACGTGGAATTAGATGACCAATAAGTGATATGACAGGCGGGAAGGTGCTAAGTATTACCGAGAAAAGCAGGGAGTGGGGCTATAGAATGTTGGGGGGAGTGGTCTCTCTTAACTGGAGACATCTAAGCCTTGACTTGCAGGACATGAGGAGACCAGCCACGGGCTACCTGGGGAAATGGGAGTCCCGAGCAGGGAGAAAACCTAGGACTAAGGCTGTGAAGAGAACTGTGTCTGGATTGTGTAGGGAAGGGCAAGGAGGTCCGTGAGGCTTTAGCAAACTAAGAGTTAGAATAGCAGGAGGTTGGGTCGGAGAAGTAAGGTAGTCCAACCAACTGGGTAGGGCTTTTCAGGCCATGGAAAATTCCTGTACTTTAAAAAAAAAAAAAGATTTTATTTATTACTTATTTGACAGAGAGAGATGCAGCAAGAGAGGGAACGCAAGCAGGGAGAGTGGGAGAGGGAAAAGCAGGCTTCCCACTGCGCGGGGAGCCTGATATGGGGCTCGATCCCGGACCCCAGGATCATGACCTGAGCCGAAGGCAGATGCTTAACCAACTGAGCCACCCAGGCGCCCCTCCTGTACTGTCTTTTATTAGGAGAGGGATGGGGAGCCACTGGAGAGTGTTGAGCAGAGGACTGATGTGATCTGCCTTAGGTCTCAAAAGGGTCACTCCAGCTGCTGTAGAGAAGCCAGAACAGAAGAAGGGAGACCAGCGAGGAGCCTTAAAATTATCTAGGTGAGAGCGGGTGGCTTGGATCCGTGCAGAGGTGATGAGAAGTCCTCGGGTTCTGGATACATCTCCAAGTCAAGCTGACCAGATTTGCTGACAAACCCGATGCGGGATGTGAGAGAGAAGAATGGAAGATAAATTGTAGCCCAAGCCACAGGAAGAATGGAGGTGCCATTGTTTTAAATGGGGGACTTTGAGGGACCCTGTTGGGTGGGTGGGGGGAGGAAGATCAGGAGGTCTGTTGGGGACATATTAAGTTTAAGGCATCTAACTGGATATTAGACGTGTAATTGACATCTAACTGGATGTTGGGAAGGTAGCAGGAGTTCAAGGAAGGTCCAAGCTGGAGATATATGTTTGGGTATCATCAACCAAGAGAATTTAGAGCCTTGATATTGGATGAAATTGTCAAAGGAGGGAGTGTATATAGAAAAGAGAAGAAGTCCAAAACTGAACCTTGGGGCTCTCTAATGTCAAAAAGGAGTTGAAATAAGGAAGAATCAGCAAAAGAAACAGAATGGGTAGCATGCAAGGCAGAAGGAAATCCAGGTAGAATGAAGCCCCTATAAAGCTGTAAGAATGAAAAAGATGATTTACCCTCCCCGGTACCTGCTCTACCTGCTCCCGGTGGCCCTGAGGGGACACAGGCTGAAGAGTAAGAGTCAGAGGGGGAGCTGGAGGGGGAGCGGAGGGGGAGCGGAAGGGGAGCGGAAGGGGAGCGGAGGGGGAGCTGGAGGGGGAGC